>NW_024067918.1:0-366294 GCF_009389715.1 Phoenix dactylifera
TCGGTAGTGAAGGCAGACCCCGATTTCTCCCCGGAGCCGGATGGTGGTTCTGCAGCCTTACCCTTATCCATCGCCTGGGGAAGAGTCCGACTGATCGCGCTCGGGGCGGGGGTCGCCCCAGGAATTGATAGGGTCCCGCTCGGCCGGGGCCTCGGCGCGTCCCTCCTCGAGTCATCAGGAGCCGACCGAGTCGAAGGCCGGGTCGGGGACCGATCACGTCCGACCCGTCCGTCTTGAGCAGGCTCAGGTGGCACCTCCGGAGTAGCGGCAACCTTACCACCGGAGGGCTGGTATAGCGTCAGCTGCCGGTCGGTGCCCACGACATCTCCCTGACCGGTGGGCCCGGACTCGTCGGTCGGCATCGGAGGTATCTCCTTACGGGACTTCTTCGCCGGTGGGGCCCCGCTCGGAAGAGCTCGTTTCCTCCTCCGGACTGCTTCCAGCAGGGACGCCCTACCAACAGCCTTCAACTTCACCGACCGCATGACGTCGTCGACCTCTGCAAGAAGGACGGGATGGTCAGGGACTGAGAAACCGAAAGGAAAAAGGAACGAAAGAGAAGAAAAGAGCTAAAGAAACGATGGCGGACTCACGGTCGGTGGGGACCGAGCTCAAACCGACGTTCACCAAGGTATCCTCAGAAATGAGGCGGCCCACCGGGGGAAGCTGGCCCTCGGCGACCAACCCCTTCAAGGCGGCGACGCCCTCGGATTCCTCCCTCGACAACTTCGACAGGCCAATTGGGGACTTCACCGGCGTCCCCCAGATTGCCCTGATTTCCCAGGAGGGGTCTGCATCAACGAAAAAGAAGCGCTCCTTCCAGTGGTGAATGGAGGTAGGACCCTCCTTGACAAGGCCGCACCCTCGCCGCGCTGCGAAGCACCACCACCCTTTGTCCTGGGGGTGGCCGCTCAGGCCGTAGAGCTCCCAGAAAACGTTCAAGGTGGCGGGAATCGCATGCAAGCGACAGAGAACCTGGAAGACCGTCAGAGCACGCCACGAGTTCGGCACCAGTTGCGTCGGTGCCATTCCTAAACCCCGGAGCACCTGTAAGACTAGGTCTGAAGGGGGAAAGCGGAACCCGGCTTGGAGGATGCCCTCATTGATGGCGATCTTCCCTCGGAGAGGATGAGACATCCTCTCCTCAGGCCCTGGGAGCGTGACATTGCAGGCCTCGGGAAGGTGGTACCGAGCCACAAATCCGTCTAAGTCCTCGGCGACCAGTTTTGATTTGATGCTATCTGCTCCCACTTCGCCCATCCCTAATGGCCAATCTACGGTCAGGACGGGGTCAAGAAGGAGGGAAAGGCCGGAACGACTGGGGTGCACTAGTACAAAAAGAAAAAGTATGAAGAGCTCAAAGTAGAAGAGTGGGAAACTCACTTGAAGAGGAGGAAGAACGGCTCCGAGAGCGTCAAAGGAAAAGCAAGCGAACGTTTCGGCGGCAACAACGGTAGCGCAAAGGAGAAACTCGAAAATGTCCGTAAAGAAGAAGACGGACGGGGGAGGGCCCCCGATTAAATAGGCGAAAGGGCAAGTGACACCTCGATGACGCCAGAAGACGCCTGGCCGCCGAAGGGTCGCTCGCACCCCAAAGGCGAATCGACACCATTAAGGAAGGATGTCCGCCGAAATCCTCAGGTTGCCAGGTCAGCAGCAACCGCCATACGCCATAAAGAAGGCGGGAAGCTTGAAGCGCGCGCGCCTCTCCGAAGGATGGCGGCAATCTCGAAACATCACTCCCTTCACCTGTTCCCCTTCTGGTTCCAGGCTCGGAAGTGGGGGGCTACTGTTATGGGGGAATTGAGCCGCCATGCCCCACGTGATCGGCACGCGTATCCAGGAAAGCTACAGCTGCCCTATGATCCAGCACTCCGACCCCGAGTCGGACCTCCTCGGCTCCGCAGCCCGACCCCGGGTCGGCTGCCCTATGATCCAGCACTCCGACCCCGAGTCGGACCTCCTCGGCTCCGCAGCCCGACCCCGGGTCGGCTGCCCTATGATCCAGCACTCCGACCCCGAGTCGGACCTCCTCGGCTCCGCAGCCCGACCCCGGGTCGGCTGCCCTATGATCCAGCATTCCGACCCCGAATCGGAGATCTTTTGATAACGACAGGCTATTCTCCAGAGGCACGCCGCGGCCTCCTGCTCCACTACTCCCTGCAACGGCTGTACCCGATGCTGCCCACGATCTCCTGTATCGACCGTACAAAGCGGAGCTCCACTACGCCCTGCCATGACCGTACCCGGCGCTGCTCCACGACGCCCCGTAACGGCCATGTCAGTGGCCATTCTATCGTGCCCCACGACGACAAACCCCCCTGAGAGACCTCCCAGTCAGGCATATATGCGGCTGGGGGGAGAAGGGGGGGGGGGTAAGCAATACCTCCCAGAGCACTCTCTCCCACTTGTGATTATCATCTCTCCTCCTCCAATCTCCTCTGACTTGACCGTCGGAGGGCCATCACCACCCTGGTGGTGGTGCAAGGCTTGTTTGCAGGTTCCTTGGCGGAAGGTGGAGCGCAACCAGCACCAACCAAGACAACTCAGGCGGAACCCCGTTCACACCGTCGTGTCAATCGTTCTCGGTTTGGACCACCAGCAACAATAATGTATTTAATAGGATTGCTTAGTCAATGAGAATCCATAAATTTGAACTCAAATAGTTATGATTTGATGGTTATATGTGATACCTCCCTAAAGAAACTATAACTAGTTTAAATGGTGGCGATTAAATTATAAATGAGTAAATAAATAAACAAGTAATAGACTTTGTTCCTCTCGGGAGAAGCGAGTACTCTTTTTGAATTCAAAATCAATAATCGGGCATCCAAATTGAAGATCTAAACCATCAATCATAATCCATACTACTAAAAATGTCTAGAAACCAATATATATATATATATGATGGTCTCTAGCCTATCCATCATTGGACAAAAAAATATACAATATGCGTAGGAAAACCATCATGCATTCAGTCCTATATTAGTTGGGCATAGGGGAGGAATCATTACAATTCACTCTAGCACAAGAAGTAGTGGGATAAGTTTGATCTTTATAGATATGATAGCATAATTTAAAATGTGGAACTATCTATATCCTTTTCTATGATTTATCATAATAAGAATCCATATATGCAGCCTGTTTACCTAATTTCACCCAACAATACTCAAGAAAATTTAGCAAAATCCAAAAGCAATTCCTCAACCACTAACTTTAACATATTATGACTTCTTCATAAATAACTTCAAAATGCCCCTTCTCATCTCTTTCCCAAATAAAATCAGAGTTACTTATTTATTACTTTGCAGCTGATCTGAGATGCCGACACAGACCACCTTTGTGGAACTGCAAGGCAAGAGGCAAGGGTTAGACAACTCATCAGATTGGCTCCGGTCGAGCCTTTTGATGCTTAAGTCAGAGAATTTTTGGTGGAAAGTAAGGAAGAAAAATGAAAAATCAATGAGGTAGAATGCCGCTCCATTAAAGAGAATTTTTGATTGCCTTTCTTAAAGGGGCTTCAGGCCTACTTATAGCTATGATTCTATGCCTTCAACAAATCATATCCTATCCATCTTGGGGTCATACTGTAATAAACTGCTAACATGGAGTAACAACTCAAGGATGTGCCACAACCATCTCACATGTGATGGAATTCTTGGAGCTACATGTGCCATCTAGGTGAAAGGACCTAGTCGACTCTACCACGTAGTGGTTCTAGTATGGTTGGGTTGGTCGGCGAGGTCGCTGAACCGATCAAGCTAAGAGACTTCAGCTTTGCAAGTTGCTTGCTTATGATTTGCTCATCTCAACTTTTAGGTTGACTCAAAGTATTGATCAAAATGCCTTGGAAAATTTCTGTGGGTACCTAGATCACCACATAAATGATCAACTGGATGAATCTGATCATGCCACATCACCTTGATCATTTATTGCCACAACACTAGCCCCCCTCACTTTCAAGTCCGAAGCATCTTTCTTGGTTCAAGTGAAAGAAGTAACCAATTTTGCCAGCTATTTCGAGAAGCACATTAACTCATAGGTGGTGGTCCCCCGAAGGGCAAGCCTTGACTCTAAGTCTCCTAAGGGGTCATTGATCGTCAAGGACAAGGAAAATGCGACACACGTTTGCTAATCCAGCTGGATGGATTGATTTGAGCTGTCAAAAACTTTATAAAAAGAGAAAGATGGCCTCTTGCGAATCTGCCACTACTATAAAAGTTTTGAGGGCTCTTTCAATTGCTCTGAAAGATTCTCTCAAAGCCAGCTTGCTAAATCATTCTTGACCGTCTTAGGGTGGTGGTTCTATAGCTTTTTCTCCTTCTTCTTCCATAAGGAGGTCGATTCTTCTTGCGGATCTTCCTCTTTCTTTATAGGATAACACTCTCACGGATCTTCCATGGGAAGGAGGTCTTCAACATCATGTTGAGGTGCTCTAGCTGGCTTTCCGAAGGGCCATCAAGAAGGTGGTCGAGGATGAGGCCAAATTGGGATTCCTCCAAAGAAGGCTAGCAATTGTGATGGTTCCCCTGGATGCTAATACCAATTGGAAGGTGGCTAAGGTGAAGGCCAAGCCAAGAGTTGCTGAGGACCGAGCTAAGGTGACTAAGCTCCAGGCCAATTCATCCAGCTCATCGTTTATGTGGCGACTCAAGCACCTGGATGTGTAGATAGCTCTGAAAATTCCATAACGTGCTAGGCGGTTATGGCATGTCCTTGGATTGTTACATGACCTCAATAGTTTATTACATCATGACCCTAAGTTTGTTATGATAGGATTTACTGATGATGCGGAATCCCAGCTATAAAGAGGCCTAAAGCCTCTCTAAGAGAGGTATTTTAAAAATTACTCTCTAATGGAGTAGCACTCTACCTCATTGATTCTTCATCCTTTTTCTATACTTCTCATAAAAAACTCTCTTTGAATTAAACATTGGAGGGCCCAACCAAAGGCAATCTGGTGAGCTCTCTGACCCTTGTCTATTGCGTTACAGATCTACAGAGGTGGTTCACATCAGCACCTAGGATCGGCAGCAACAATTACTATGCAAAGATCTTGTCTAGAATTCTTGCAAGATCAATATAAAGAGTTATATCTGGCAATTAGCAATTTCATCAAATTGCGATCACAAACTAATTCCTAGTTTTGCATGTTCTTATGTTTTTGATTTACTAATTTACTAATTTGTCAACATCATGGCAAAATGCGTTGAATATTTTACTTTGATTTGATAATTGCTTTCCATAGTTCTTTAGATTGCTCATCTCAAGATACACTAACCATGTCTTCACGCTTTTTTTTCACCATTATTGCAAGCAATCTATGAGTGATTTCTGAATAATGCATATGGCTTCCAAATTTAAAATAGGTTCAAAAACACATTATAATTCTTTTTGTCCATAAAACCTTTGAACCCTATTCATATCACTAGCTGATAATCCTAAAAATTGTAGGGAGACCTGTTGGATTTTTTCTAATTTCTCTCGTGTTGGGACCAATTGCAGGCAATCTAGATTTCTGTGCAAGATAGCATATGTGGCCATGATACTTAATATTTTGAATAAATATCAATTACTAAAATACACAAATTAGAAAGAATTTAAGGAATTCATGAACTGGAATCTCAAATATAGATTAGTTTGACTGAGATAAATTCATCATGCATCTTCAAGTTAAAAGACAAGATTACAAGATAATAGTTTCTTCTATTTTCAGTTCAAGAAAAGACAATGAACTTATATTTACAAGTTAAATATTATAGTTGGGGGGATACTAAGAAAAGGGCAAAAATGAAAATCAAGATATGAAATAAAAATATGGATATGTAAGAAATGTAAAAGTATAATGAACTATTTTTAACAATTGATAATAAGAAAAGGAAATCTAAACTATGCAAAAGTATTACTAGTGTCAACACCTCATGATAATAATGAATGAGATGGGATATGCTAATGGTGGGCTATAAACTCATGATAGTTAAAGACTTGTGAAATAAATATTGGGCATTATGTCCTAAATCCAATCAATTGTTGATTGTAAATGTATTTGTATCAATTATAAATAACATGGTATCTATTCATCACCAGAACATCTTCACAAACTCCGATGTGATGAAGTCCTTAGGACTGCTCTGTGTAATTAAATATGATTTTGTCACACAAGTCCTTAAATATTCATGACCGTATGATATACTATTAATAGGACGATAGTATTATCGGGCGTAGGTCATTGTGTATCATAATTGTTGGTTGTCTTCCAAACCAAAGAGCATAGAGATACTAGTATGGTATACAGGTGAATGGCAGTGTACGTTCACTGAACGTGACCAATTGACGGACTCTCTCTTGTCAAGAGTTGTTCCGAGTGGATATGGGTATATGTATCCTTTAGACCTAAGATTGCAACCGATGGCTTGCAAGCAACTCACTGTACTTTGGTGCCGGACTACCTAGATTTCTAATCCAGCGACGAAAGGTTTCTAGGTCCAATCAAGTACTTGTGGTAGTCAATAGCAGATCAAGATGGGATTGACCTTCCTTAGGAATAAGGGTGAATGCCTTGTGTTTTCAATTAAGTAGTACCCTGGCCAGAAAAAGTCAAATATCTATCATTTGACTTATTGAATTGAAACATATTTCTGGATGGATCGTTTCAGGGTAGACAGACTCTGAACCCACCCTGAGCATTTTCTGGTCAAGAGGATGAATTATGCGGTAACCATAGTCCAAAAGGTTCTAGAATGTTGCTTTGCATCTATTCGGCCTATTCGGTTGTCGGATCCCATTGCTAGATGGTTACTTCGATTAGTGCAGGAAGTATTCTTGTACTACCGGCTTAGGTTCGAACCTATGAGGTCACACGCTTATAAGTTTCTGGATTGATCAAATGGCTGATTGACGATTGAGAATTATCTAGAGGTAAAATAGTCAATGTGATTGACTGATTGCCCTAAGCAATTGTTGCTTGAAGAAGTTAATTGGTAATTGGATCACTGATTAGACTCAATTTGATTGAGTAATAGAGATTGGGCTTGACCAAATTCAAATATGATTTGAAATTGGTAAAACCGTAATTGACACCAAAATTGGTTTGGTGAAAATATCTAATTTGTCCCAACCAAATCAGATTTGGCTTGAGTCAAATTGGATTGAAATCAATTATGATCCTAGTATGACTAGAAATCCCTTTTCTTTATGGGACCCACATCCTGCATTTGTGGGACCCACATACTGTATGTGGGACCCACATCATGCATTTGTAGGACTCACATATTGTATGTGGGACCCACAGTACTACATTTATGGGACCCACGTACTGTATGTGGGACCCACTTCCTGCATTTATGGGACCCACATACTGTATGTGGGATCCACATCCCGACCGCCTGCTCTTAAGCATATTCTTGCTTGCTTGTGTGACATGTGGCGGGCCTGGACACCTCACACTCCTGATGTCATCCATGACCTCATCTGCCTCATGAGGTCATCCATGACATCGCCCTCCAGGCCACCTCACCCTTTTGCATGCGTGACACGTAGCGGAGCAGGACACCTTTTTTTTTTGCATGTGTGACATGTGTCCTAGCAGGACACCTCATCGAACACCTCATAGGGACACCTCACCCTCTTCTTGGCCTATAAATAGGCCACCGCACTTCCTTCTTCTTTAGATGAAGAGCACCAGAGAAAGAGAGTGAGAGGAGAGAGTAGCTCTGAAGGTGAAAGCCCAAGAAGGAGTTCTTGAGCTGTGAAGGTCCATCTTCTTCCTTCTTCTCCCTTTCAGCCATCCTTCTGCTTCCCTGCGAGCTAGCACTCCACGAAAAGCTGATCATTTCGGAGCCTCGCGTGGACGAGTCATCAAGGCCGGACGCTAGTGCAGCTGCGAAGCATCCTTGAAGGAACCCCCTTCTAAAGGTAAGAGATCTGATCTCTTTTACGGTTGAGATATGATCTCAATCTTCAAATCACAAGAAGTTGTGATTTATGCATATTTATTTGAATCACACAATCCTCGGGATCTGAGGGCTTTGTGATATTGGGTGTCAAAGCAAAGGATTAGTGGAGACTATCCGATTCTCGGAAACTCTCACGCGTGATCGTATGACGAAGCGTGGCTCTCCACTCGGGGGCTCATATGATGAGTGCTTTGATAGGCACGCGCGGTGTCACCCTATGTATTGGGACTGAGCCCACGCCACATGTGATGTGCAATTGAAAACTGTCTTCGACTGGTACCAGAGTCAAAATATCTAAAATATCAAGTATGTTTTGGGTTAAAATGTTTAACCCATTTTTTTCGTATAAAATTTTCTGAAATTCATGCTTAGCCTTCTGCACGCACACTATCAGTGGTATCAGAGCCCGTCCAGGTTCTTTGTGATATCAAATATCTATGCAAGATGTGATCTTTTACATATGATGTAAACTGATTATATTATTTTATGATGTTATTCATATGATGAATAGACATGTTTGTATGCATGTGGAAACCATTTAACTTGAACATTAAAAGGAGTTTTAATGATTCAAAGTTGTAATGCATGCAAAACCAAGATAAGACATGAATAATGCAATAAACTTAATTGTGAATTAAGTATTGATGTAGATCCTAGATTTTAAATATGATTTAAACATCTAAGACATTGCATAAATCATGGGGGTAATGGGTTATCTAATCAAATCTGGTTGGGTTAGACCCAATGGTCAAAATCAAAATATGGAAGAATAACTAGTTAAATCTAATTTAAAATGTTTACTTTGGATTCGATCAAGGTAACTCTTGATCTTTGCAATAGTTGTAGTTGATCAAGTCCATGTCTCTTGATAAGACCAAATGGATGTTGATTTGGGCTCCGCGGTTGAGCATTGAGTTTTGATATTGATCGAATTGAAATTGATGAACCAGTTGGTGCCTAAGGCAACTGTTATCAGTAGGTTTTTAATTGGAAGCTACTTGCTGGGTTTTGGTCCAGTCAATTAATGGCATACCCTTCCGCTGATTTCACTTACTTGGCCATCTAGGTGAATCTCTTTTGATCAGATCTCTGATTAACTCTTGTTGACCTATGCCAAATAAGAATATCGGTCGGACCGATTTAGGTGCACTTACTCAAACCTGTTCTTATTAACCTCTGATTTGAAGAAGTCAGTGGGAGGATCAAGGTTAGTCAGCTTATTCTATTTTATAAAAATCCTCTAAATTACCAGGTTCTTAAAAATGGTGCGGTTAATGGAAGATGACCGTGTCATAGCCTCCCATTGCGTTGAAATGATAATGAGTCCAATATGTTTATGATCATTGGAGGCGATACACGCCTGGTGCTCATCGGCTATTGGGATTGTCACTCAATTAATGTTGAATCGGTTGCATCCATTAAATAGGTGGTCAGGTGAGCCGAGCCACACTCGGGCTTGGTCATCTACTAATGTGATGAACTTATTGCAGCAAGTTGATGGTTGGACCTGACCAGGTTTTTCAGTGGAGGTGACACACACCTGCTGAAGTGGCCTGTGGCAAAAGGATATTACCGGGAGTTGTTTGGTGAAACAATTGGTTATGAACCTACCCTTAAAAATAGATGGGTTAGCCGAGACACACTCGGGCCCATCTGTAGTCTATGTGGATTTCGGTACCCACTAAAGAATTAGGAGTAATTCTTCGGATTAAAGTAGAGGCTATTGATTCGTACAAAATGGTGGGAGGATCTTTGGACTAAAATCCAAATTTTTTGATTATATTGATTCATTTACTGATTAGGCTTTATTGTCATTTTTTGTAGAAATGGCCACTCAATTGTCACTTAGGTCATTATTAGATAATGATAAGTTGACCGGTCCCAACTTTTCAATCTGGCTTAGAAAGCTTAAGATCGTCCTGGAAAGATCGTCCTGGAACATGAGAGGACCATGTATATAATTACTGATCCAGCACCTGAATTGCCTCCTGCTAATGTACGGGTAGCAGTCCGTGACGCTTACCAGAAATGGACGAGTGATCGAATCACTATTCGGTGCATTATGCTAGCGGCAATGAGCGACGAATTCTCGCGGAGATTCGAGAGTGCTCAGTTGAACGAGATCATTCAAGTGCTGAATGAATCGTTTGGCATCCCTAATGACGATAAAAGGTATAGTACCAGTTGCTGTATCTTCAACGCCAAACTCAGGGAAGGAGCCTCTGTTACGGACCATGTACTGTACATGATCGAGTTGATAGAGCGCCTGAGCAAACTCGGCTTTTCCCTGCATGAACAATTGGGAAAGGATGCGATTTTGAATTCCCTGTCTGATTCCTACCGACCATTCCTCACTCATTATAGAATGACAAAGCCTGTACTCAACTTCCATGGTCTTTTGGGGTTGTTGCAGAACTTTGAGAAGGATAACTAGCTCAGGAAAGGGCCGGTTAATGTGGTTGGTGGTGAGGCAGGACATCGTCCCTTTTAGAAAGGGAAAAACAAAAATAAAATTAAAAATAAAAATGAAAGGAAGAGAAAGGTGCTAAGTGTCGGAACATCTTATCAGATAATAAGAAAGCGGGCTGACTCTAGAAAGGCGGTGTGCTACCACTGTCAAAAATCAGGACACTAGAAAAGGAACTATCCTCTGTATGTAGCCACTCTTGATCCAAACAGGCCCAGGAGAAATGAGCAAACAGTTGCTGGGCAAGGTACTTATATGATAACTCCTTATAATTTCTCCATATGTGATAAATTAATCTGGGTATTGGATACCGGAAGTCCTTATAATATTTGCAATTCATTATAGGAACTGCATGTCAATAAGAGATTTGAGGATAATGAGAGATTCCTGAATGTTGGAGATGGAAGGACTGTTCCAATTCTAGCATTGGGAGATCTTAAGTTAGTTTTCAATTATCATGTAATCGCCTTAAGTGACTGCCACTTTTGTCCATCGTTCTTAATGAACGTCATTTCTATAGGGCTTTTAGCCCAAAACGGTTATGAAATATCAATAAAGAATCGTTCTTGTAATATCATTGTGAATGGTGTTATTATTGTTGATGGACAATTAATAAATGGCATTTACACAATATCACATCTTGTTAGTGTAATGTACACATCAAGTAAGCGACCAAGGATAGATAATGTCTCTGATACCTACCTATGGCATTGCCGGCTAGGACATGTTAACAAGAACAGGATCAACAAGTTGGCCTAAGTTGGATATTCTGAATATTAATGATCTTGAATCATTTCCAACTTGTGAGTCTTGTCTTCTTGGTAAAATGGCCAAATCACCCTTTACTGGAAAAAGTGAGAGAGTCATAGATATTCTAGGACTCGTACATACGGATGTATGTGGACCTATGAGTACAAGTGCCAGAGGAGGGTACAACTATTTCATTACGTTTATAGACGACCTATCTAGGTACGGGCATGTGTTTCTTATGAGGCATAAGTCCGAGTCTTTTGAAATGTTCAAATTATACTGTAATGAAGTAGAGAAACAAACTAGAAAGTATATTAAAATTCTTCGATCTGATCGAGGAGGGGAATATCTCTCCAGTGATTTCTTGACTTATCTGGAAGAGAATGGAATTCTGTCTCAGTGGACCCCTCCTGGAACACCTCAACATAACGGTGTATCTGAAAGGAGGAACAGGACTTTGTTAGACATGGTCTGGTCCATGATGGGTTTCGCTAGCCTGTCTTTATCCTTTTGGGGATATGCTCTAAAATCTGCCTACTATATCTTAAATAAGGTTCCTAGTAAATCTGTAATTAAAATACCACATGAGATGTGGACTGGGCGTAAGCCAGTGATCACTCACCTAAGAGTTTGGAGGTGTAAGGCCTATGTTAAGCGTTTGAAAGCAGATAAGCTGGAATCCAAGTCTGATAATTATTTTTTCGTCGGATATCCAAAAGAAACCTTAGGGTATTACTTCTATAATACTGATACACAAAAGTTGTTTGTCTGTAATAGGGCTGTTTTCCTTGAGGAGTTCCTTGGTGAAGGAGCGAACAGCTCTGATGTTGCACTTAAGGAAGTTCAACATATAGAAGAACCAGTACAGACTAAAGAATCGGATTTGATTAGATCAGATCCAGAATCCATTATAGAGACATCCGTGAGGCGATCCGATAGAGTACCGCATCAGCCGGACAGATGCTATGATTTTCTGGTCCAGGACAGCGAACCTATTGGTCTCGATGAGAACACAGAGGATCCCGTCACCTACATGGATGCTATGCAAAGGTCTGATTCTGAGAACTGGTTTAATGCCATGAAATCCGAAATGGAGTCCATTGAGGTCAACGATGTATGGACATTGGTTGACCCACCTGAAGGAATCAAACCCATTGGGTGCAAATGGATCTTCAGGAGGAAGAGAGGCGCAGACGGAAATGTAGAAACCTACAAAGCCCGTCTGGTTGCCAAAGGATTTCACCAACGTTATGGCATAGACTATGATGAGACGTTCTCTTCTGTGGCAATGCTGAAATCCATTCGGATCATGCTTGCGATAACTGCACATCTGGACTTAGAGATTTGGCAGATGGATGTTAAAACCGCTTTTCTGAATGGAGATTTAGAGGAGCAGGTGTATATGATACAGCCTGAAGGTTTTATTTCTGCAGATGAATCTAAGGTATGCAAGCTTCAGAAGTCCTTATACGGACTGAAGCAGGCTTCTCGAAATTGGAACATACGCTTTGATATGGTGATCAAGACGTATGGCTTCGTTAGAAACGGAGAGGAACCTTGCATATATAAGTGGGTAAATAGTTCAGTAGCAATGTTTCTTGTACTGTATATGGATGATATTCTTTTAATAGGAATGACATTCCTGCACTATAGGGAATAAAGATCTGGCTGTCATCACAGTTCTCCATGAAAGATCTAGGAGTTGCATCCTACATCCTAGGGATGAAGATCTATAGGGATAGGTCTAAAAGGTTGCTTGGGTTATCCCAGTCCACGTACATAAATACTGTGCTGAAATGATTCAGCATAGAAAATTTCAAGAAAGGCTATCTTCCGATAGGTCATGGAATCACTCTTTCTAAAGGAGATTGCCTGACAACTCCCCAAGAAAGAGAACGTATGAGTAGAATTCCATATGCCTCTACTGTGGGATCTATTATGTATGCTATGACATGTACTAGAACAAATGTGGCGTATTCACTAGGAGTAGTGAGTAGATACCCATCTGACTCAGGAGAGAGCCACTGGAAAGTTGTAAAGACTATCCTCAAGTATTTGAGAAATACTAAGGATAAGTAGCTTGTTTATGGAGATACTGAGTTGAGACTTGTCGATTATACCGATTCAAGTTTTCAATCAGACCGTGATGATAGCAAGTCTGTGTCTGATTATGTGTTTACCCTGTATAGGTGGGGCCGTGTGCTGGAAAAGTTCCAAGCAGCATACCGTGGCAGACTCTGTATGGAAGGCTGAATACATTGCTGCATCTGATGCCGCCAAAGAAGCTATCTGGTTACGAAAGTTCATTGCTGAGCTAAGACTTACACCCTACGCTGATGGACCAGTCCCACTATACTATGATAGCACTGGGGCCATCGCTCAAGCTAAGGAACCAAAGGCACACCAGCGCACCAAACACATTCTACACCGGTATCACCTTGTTCGTGAGATAGTAGAACGAGGTGACGTTGATCTTCAAAAGATTGACGGGAAGGATAACTTAGCCGACCCCTTCACTAAGGCCCTCAGTGTAAAGGAGTTTGACCATCATTACTTGAAGATGGGTATACGATACTATACTGATTGGCTTTAGGTCAAGTAGGAGTTGTTGGGAATTATGTCCTAAATCCAATCAATTGTTAATTATAAATATATTTGAATCAATTATAAATAACATGGTATTTGTTGCCCAGATAGACAACCCAAGAGGGGGGGTGAATTGGGTTTTAAAATAATTATTGCAATTAAAAGCTTTGTGAGTAACTAATTAAAACTTTTGCGAGTGAATTAATTAGTTGCTATATGCAGTGGATGAAGGAAAAGTAAGAGAACAAGAAGCAATCACAAACACAAGCACTTTTATAGTGGTTCGGAGCTAACCCTTGCTCCTACGTCCACTCCCCAAGCCTCACTTGGGAATTCACTATAATCCCTCGGATTACAGCCGGTTGTTTTACAAGCTCACAACCCAACTTGTTGTTTTACGAGATCACAACGAACTCGGTCGGTTTTCACAGGCTCACCAACTAGAACCACCCGATTGTTTTTCCGAGATCACAATCAAACCCTTACACCGTTGGTTTTAACCTAGGCTCACCAACAAACCTTACATCGTTGGTTTTAACCTAGGCTCACCAACAAATCTTAACACCCTTGATTAAATCCCCTGATTGAATCAAGTAAGAAACAAATGGTTTGAAAACAAACAGAAAAAGGAAGCTTCTTAACAAGCAGATATTCAGCGATAATAAAAAGAGAGAAGTTAGGAGCCCTCAAACAGATTTATAAAGATGTAGAGGAGGGCTTCTCGAACTCGGGGTCTCCTCTTGAATGTCTCAAAGATTTGATGAGCGACGGAGACTTTTTGAATGCTGGAAAGAGTTGGTTGGATGGAGTTTAATGCCCCTCTTCCTTCTTTCACTTGTATTTCCTTTGAAATCCTTTGGTAGGTGGAGATTACTTGTTTTCTTTGAATGGAATGTCTCTTCTCTACCTTGCTACAGTTCTCTGTGGCTATTTAAGCTGTTTCTTCACGAAACTAGCCATTAGACACTGAAATCTAGCCGTTCTGCACATTCTGCAACTCCTGACAATGTTTCCGTTGGGATCGGAGTCGACTCGCGCGATCTGGAGTCGACTCGCCTGTTGCAGGAGTCGACTCATGCTTTTCTGGAGACGGCTCGGCAACTGTTCTGGATTTGAATTAAAGTGCTGTCTTGACTTGGAGTCGACTCGACTGAACCTGGAGTCGACTCCCCAATGTCTGGAGCTGACCTGGCACTTTTGGAGACGACTCGTTCCAAGGAATCCATAGATGTTTCTTTCAAGTTTGCTCACTCGAGTCGACTCGGATATTCTGGGAGTCGACTCGGCACTCAGAGCCCGAGATCCCGATCTTCTGTCTGTTGACTTGTGCCGTCTCAGAGTCGACTCGAACTGTCTCGGAGTCGACTCGGCTCTCAGAGATGAAAATATAGTCTTCTATCTTTGGGGTTGCACTGCCTTGGAGTCGACTCGAACTGTCTTGGAGTCGACTCGCCTCTCAGAGACAAAAATACCGTCTTCTATCGTTGGGGTTGCGCTGCCTTGGAGTCGACTCGGACTTTGCGGGAGTCGACTCAGCTCTCAGTGTCCGAAATTGGCTCTCTGACTTTTTGCCTTGCATTTCTCTGGGAGTCGACTCTTGCTTCCTTAGGAGTCGACCTGCCAACCATCGGAGTCGACTCGAGTTCTTCGGGAGTCGACTCGGCTCTCAGAGTCCAAAATAGCTTCTCTGTCTTTCTGTCAGTTACTCCCTGGAGTCGACTCGTACTACGCTGGAGTCGACTCGGCAAGCATCGGAGTCGACTCGAATTCTTCAGGAGTCGACTCGTTGATAGGTTCTGAGATGATTCTTTTTGTCCTGTTCTCAGTCGGAGTCGACTCGTAATGTGCAGGAGTCGACTCGAGCTTATGCCAGTGCTTCTGATACGCTTGGAGTCGACTCGTAATCTTCCGGAGTCGACTCGAGACTCAGAATTTGGTTCAAATTGAATTTCTTACTTATCCAAAGTGTATTGAACCAAATCTAGAGACACTTAACCATAAATTTACAAGTATTTGACTGAAACACTAGATTGAATTCATTAGTATAACATAAGATATACTCAAATGCTTTGAGCTCATCAAAATCAAATAGGGTTATAATCAATCACTCCACAATCTCCCCCTTTTTGATGATGACAAAACATTGAGTATTTGTAAAGTGAATTGCTCAACCAAAAAGGAGATTTACAGTAAAGTTTTAAAATGAATTCAAGTGTCTAGTCATTTAATTTATCCAAAACTTGAAAGAGTAGATGCCCTACAAGCCAATCGCAATATGTATTGCGAAGGGTTTTTCTTTTGATTTGTCCAAATCATGTACATGACATTTAAATATGAATAAAGGCATTATATTTTATCATATGCTGTTGATTATATTTATGATAAACTCCTTAGATTAGGGCAATGGTTTTAAGACTATGATGAGATCATACTAGTGAGACTTAAAATCCTAAAATCCTAATCTTAAATATTCCCAGTCATTGGTACATTGAGTCGGGGATCAATGATTACCGGAAAGACTGGCATGTCTTATGTATGCTCGATGCAGAGGATGATTGATCTCACAATCATTTGTGTGGAGACACTAATACAAAGATATAGGTGCTCATTAGAAGAATGAGTTCACTGAATTGACCTACAAAGAGAAACTTATGAAGTCTTACTTACATGTCAAAAGATGATTCTCTTAGTGTGAGTTGTGCAACTGATCCTTTGACCTGAGATCACCATGGTATCTTGTGCACATGAACCTATGTTTTGGTTTACACTCATTCATGACAATAAGTTATGTACGAGGTCTTCTGGATATGGTGGATTGTGTACGAAGATTATGAGTAGGTCAACAAGGAATTAATCACTTCTAGTAAGAGAAGATAGCATCCTATTTATTCTAATCATATGATAATTCAGGAAGCCTTTGATCAAAGCAGAATGAAAATTAGAAAGAGTTTCTAATGTTTCATTATTTGAATTATCATTAAAAGATTGAGAAAAATATGAATATGAAATTGAGTTTGACATATATTCATACTCATATACATATTTGGGATGCAGTTTGATTAAAGGATTGAATTGTATGGTAACTTGCCACTGAAGGGTATTTTTGGTATTTCCACCAAATTCCATATTTTTCGGATAGACATGACACGTTGCTAGACGTCAATCTTGTCTTATAGGTTTGATCGAACTAAAGAGTTTAATTCGATCATCAATTAGAAAGGATTCTAATTGTTAAGTTCGGGTTCGCGCAGTTTGGACTTAAATCGATTAGAAGAGTTCTAATCAAGTTGGGTCAACTCGCACTCACACCTATTACTGGCTAAGTATGGAACCCAATGGGTCACAAACAAGAAAACTTATCAAGGGTCTAATTGGATTAGATCATGTTTGCAAGATAAACATCCTAGCAGGTGTTGCAAACCTTAGCTCCTGATTCGAACTGGATTCGAATCTGATTCGAATTGGATTCGAATCTGATTCTTAATTGATCTAATTTGATTAGATCATATTCTAATATTGGTTAGCCAAGAGTTGGCACCTAAATTGGCTTGATTTGAGTCTAATTGGATTAGATTTGATAAAACATTTAATTTTGATCGTTGGATCAACATTTGGATGAAGAGAAGGATCAAATGGATGGCGCCATGGATTAGAGCCATTGGATCTTCATCATGGGATGATGGGAGATCATGATCTCGTGATGGACTTGTGATATTGACTTAGTCAACATCAGATGGCGTGAGAAAGAAGGGAATACGGTGAATTTAGAATGGCGCCTCATGAAGAAGTGCCACTTGGATTGGATAAAGATGACACGTCATCATATCCTAACTACTTTCCCTTCAACCGCATCATTCTCTCTCTCCTTCTTTCTTATGGCGCCACCAATAAGGGCCTTTGGATCATCATCTAGCCTTGATCAATGGTTGAGAATGCTCCCTATTTTTCATGCGTGAGAAGAAATGAAGAGAGGCATGAGTACGGTGGATTTCATGAAGAGATGCTTAGGGAATGGATAAGGATGAAGCGCCATATCATAAGCACTTCATCTTATCCTAACTACTTCTGATATGCCCTCTCATCAAATGACACATCACTTGATCTCACGCCCCTCTTCATGCATGAATGGATGGCTACAATGCATCCGTACGCCATCTATAAATAGGGAATGCTCCCGGTGTTTTCAAGTCATCGGAAATCAATCCAACTCTCTCTCTCTCATATCCCTTCTTTCTTACATTAGTTTCTTTCTTTCTAACATTGCTTCTAGTGTGTCCTAAGCCAAGACAAGGTAGTCTTCATTAGGACAAAAGGATTAGAAGTGATTTTAGAAGGCTAAAGAAAAATAGAAAGGAAGGAAAGCAAGCCGTTAGAGTTCTTTAGAAGAATTCTGCATTAAGGATCAAAAGTCTTTGGAGCTAAAGTCTTGATCAAGTTTTCGTGTGGATCACCATTGGAGGGCGGACACTTGGACGCCTCGTAGAGATTGTACACTTTGGATTAGCATTTGAGGTATTCTACTAATTCTGCATTTATTTTATATTATTTGATTGTAATCATTAAGGTGATCTAGGCTTAAAAGGGTTTCATGCATAGGGACTTTATTAAGAAAATTTTAAAATCCCTAGCTTCCGCTGCCCATTATGACATGCTAGAATCCTTCAGTGGTATCAGAGCTATCCTTAATTGGTTCAATCAAATAATAATGCATGATGTATGATTATTAATTTACTATGAGATAGTAATGTCATATGCTTAATGAAATGCTGAAATATATGATTCATATATGATATGATATGTAATAAAATGTCATGATATGAAATTTTCCATATGAAAATATGTTGAAGCATGTTAATTAGTTGCTTATAATTTATACATGCTATGAGATAGCTATGATGCATAATAGCTTATTTTAGATATGTTAAATATATGTTACAATTAAAGAATGTGCTAGAGACTAGTAAGCCCTCAATAAAAATTATATTAAGTCATAGTGTTAAAAAATTTTGAGCTAACCCATTCTAGAACAATTAATCTAATTGGTGTCTAAGGAAAGCACTAAAGGTGGTTACTTAATTAGGACCTTACTCTTTGAGTAAGGGGAGCCTCCCACCTACTTACCTGGCCAATTGTTTGATTGTCTATTATGGATAAGCTTAATATTGATATAATACTATTGATAGCCTTCCTTCATGCCTCGATATTATTATGTCAAGATCCATGCTAGTTTGTTGTGCTAACACAAAACTTGCAATGGGGACTGATGTTATACTGTCTTGGTGCATTAAGATGCTTATGGTATATTTTAATATATTGCCTTGTTGTGCAACCACAAGGGCAATATTATTCGAATATGACTATATGGAAATGAAGGGTTTGACTTAACTAAAATATTATTGTTTGTTGAGCTAACACAAGGCAATAAGTATTTTAAGAGGACAAGATAAAGTTGAGAATTGCATGAGATGCAATCGGAAAGAGTTTCCTACCTTTGAACTCATAAAGGTTTGTTGTGTAACCACAAGGCTTTTTATGATGAATTAGGATCTCAACCCTACTAAGAAAAATTATATTTTCACGTTTATCATAGGAGAGGGCTATGATATTCGATAAAAATAGTAGGAGACAAATTAGATTAAAGTCCTTATCTAGTTGCAAACATGTCATCATGATTGGTCTGCTTATATTAGTTATGTTCTTGCATATGTAGAATTATTAAATGGCTTCTTCACTTTCACTAAGAGGCATCTTAGATGCCAACAAGTTGACCGGACCAAACTATGTGGACTAGTTAAGGAATTTAAAGATAGTACTCACTCAGGAGAAAATTTCCTATATACTTGAAACCCCTGATTTTGGAGATCTAGGGGATGATGCTACAGAAGAGGAGGTTTGCCACACATAAGATGTGGAAAAATGACAGTTTGACTGTCAAATGTATCATACTTGCCTCTATGAGCAATGAATTACAGAGGCAACATGAAGGCATGGACACTCAATCCATACTTCTCAATTTAAAAGAGTTGTATGGAGAACAAAGCAGGACTGCTAGGTATGAGATATCTAAGCAGTTGTTCCGTGCTAGAATGAATGAAGGAACTCCAGTGCAAAACCATGTTCTTATGGTTATAGACTTAATCACTAGATTAAGTCAATTAGGTTTTGCTATGGATAGTGAGCTCAGTCAGGATTTGATCCTGCAATCACTGCCTGATTCATTCTCTCAGTTTGTTGTGAACTTTCACATGAACAAGCTGAACACCTCCCTGCCCGAGCTGTTAAATATGCTCAAAACAGCTGAAGGCCATATTAAGAAGGATAAAGGTCCACTCCTTCTTATAGATGGCACTTCTAAAAGGAAATCGGGAAATAAGGGTTCTAAGAAACGATTGAACCCCAAGAGTAGCATCAAAAAGAAAAAAGGAAACAAAAACTCCGGATCAAGTACCTGTTTTCATTGCGGCAAAGCTGGCCACTGGAAAAGGAATTGCAAGAGTTTTCTTGCAAGTATGAAGACCGATGCAAGAGTTGCATCAAAAGGTATGTTTATGTTACATGCCAACTTGTCATTAAGTTCTTCAAATTCAAATTCATGGGTATTGGATACCGGCTGTGGTTTTCACATTTGCAAATCTTTGCATGGACTACAGAAAATTAAAATTTTGAAGAAAGGTGACTTCGAGCTGTATGGCGCTGGAGGAGAGTCCATGCAGGCTGAAGCTGTTGGAACCTACAACTTGGAGTTACCTTCGGGAGAGCTCCTACAATTAGAAGATTGTTATTATATGCCCAAAATTATTAGAAATGTAATTTCCATTCCTTTGTTGTTAAAGAAAGGATTTGAAATTAATGGAAAGGGCAATGGTTGCTCTATTTATTTTTCTAATAAGCATCTTTGCAATGGCATTATGGAAAATGGTCTTCTTGTTTTATTACTTAATGACAATGTCTTTCATATTAATAAAAGCAATAAAAGAAAGAGAGAGGAAGTAAATAACACCCTTCTTTGGCATTGCCGACTTGGTCACATAAGTGAATCAAGAATCAACAAGTTATACAAAGAAGAGTTCTTTGATCCTTATGATTATGAATCATTAGGAACTTGTGAATCTTGTCTTATGGGTAAAATGACTAAGTCTCCATTCACTGGACATGGAAAAAGGGCAAGTGAGTTATTAGGACTTATACACACAGATGTATGTGGTCCTATGACAACTCCAGCTAGAGGTGGATACTCTTACTTCATCACATTCACTGATGATTTATCAAGATTCGGATATGTGTATCTTATGAAACATAAATCCGAAGCTTTTGATAAGTTTAAAGAGTATCAAAGTATGGTTGAAAAACAAACCGGAAAGTGTATTAAAATCCTTCGATCTGATCGAGGAGGTGAATACCTTTCTAGTGAGTTTTTAAATCATCTTAAAGAAAAGGGCATTCTCTCTGAATGGACACCTCCGTATACGCCACAATTAAATGGTGTAGCTGAACGGAGGAATCGTACTTTATTAGATATGGTACGGTCCATGATGTGCTTTACTGATCTTCCTATTTCCTTCTGGGGTTTTGCCCTAGAGACTGCTGCACTAATATTAAACAGGATACCTTCTAAGTCTGTACCTAGCACTCCATATGAGATATGGAGAGGAAAGAAGCCTAATCTTAAGTATCTTAAGATATGGGGTTGTCAAGCTTATGTCAAAAGAAATTTTGGACACAAGCTAAGTGCTAGATCAGATAAATATATTTTTGTAGGTTATCCTAAAGATAGTATAGGATACATCTTCTATCATCCTACCGAACAAAAAGTTTTTGTAGGTAGGCATGCCATTTTCTTAGAAAAAGAGTTTATCTTAGAAAAGGGCAAGGATAGAAAAATAGAACTTGAAGAAGTTCAAGACCTACAAATAGAAACACAAGAAAATCTTCAACCAGATGTACCCATTGATGAGGTACAACCACAACACACATCTCCTCTCCGAAGGTCAGATAGAGTGCGAAGAGCACCTGAGAGATATGGGTTCATCATTGAAAATGATGAAGCTCACATTGTTCAGAATAATGATCCTCTGACCTATTTGGAAGCTGTCATGAGTAATGACTCTGACAAATGGCTAGAAGCCATGAAATCCGAAATAGATTCTATGTATACCAACCAAGTATGGACTTTGGTTGATGCACCAGAGGGTGTAAACCCTATAGGTTGCAAATGGGTCTATAAGAAAAAGATTGGAGCAGATGGCCAAATAGAAACCTACAAGGCTAGATTGGTGGCAAAAGGTTTCAGGCAAAAGCAAGGAATTGACTATGATGAAACTTTTTCGCCAGTAGCTATGCTCAAATCTATTCGGATTTTGCTTGCAATAGCTGCATACTATGATTATGAAATCTGGCAGATGGATGTCAAAACCGCCTTCCTTAATGGTTATCTTGAGGAAGAAGTTTACATGACACAGCCAGAAGGATTTGTCTCAAGTAAGAGAGCAAATCAAGTATGAAAGCTTAAGAGATCCATTTATGAATTAAAGCAAGCATCGAGGAGTTGGAACATCCGTTTTGATACAACAGTCAAAGAGTTTGGTTTTATCAAAAATGTGGATTAACCATGTGTGTACAAGAAGACTAGTGGGAGTGCCATTGTCTTCTTAATATTGTATGTAGATGACATACTGATCATTGGAAATGATATTCCAATGTTACAATCGGTCAAGACTTGGCTGTCAAAAAGCTTTTCCATAAAAGACTTGGGAGAAGCATCCTATATACTTGGTATAAAGATCTATAGGGATAGATCTAAAAGGATGCTAGGCTTGTCCCAGTCTAGGTACATAGATAATGTGCTGAAAAGATTCAGCATGGAAGAAAGTAAAAGAGGTTATTTGTCTATGAGTCATGGCATACGTCTCTCTAAGAAGATGTCTCCTAAGACATCTGAAGAGAGGAATAGAATGAATTCTATTCCCTATGCTTCGGCAATAGGATCGATTATGTATGCTATGCTATGTACTAGGCCTGATGTTGCTTATGCCTTAGGCATAACAAGTAGATTTCAGGCTGATCCAGGAGAGGATCATTGGATAGCTGTGAAAAATATTCTTAAGTACTTGAGAAGGACTAAAGATATTTTTCTAGTTTATGGAGGATCTGAGTTGAAACTAGAAGGATTTTCTGATTCTAGTTTTCAATCAGATCCAGATGATAGCAAGTCCACTTCAGGGTATGTCTTTACCCTAAATGGTGGTGCAGTGAGCTGGAAGAGTTCCAAACAGCAAACTGTAGCTGACTCAACTACTGAGGCAGAATACATTGCTGTAAGTGAAGCCGCTAAGGAAGCTGTCTGGATGAAGAAGTTCATCTCTGAGTTAGGAGTAGTTCCCGAGATTGCTGGACCAGTCCCAGTTTATTGTGATAACACTGGAGCTGTTGCTCAAGCGAAGGAACCAAGGTCTCATCACAAATCCAAGCACATTCTAAGACGCTTCCATCTTGTTCGAGAGATTGTCGAGAGACAAGACATAGTCATTGAACGAGTAGACACCAAGAACAACCTAGCAGACCCGTTCACTAAAGCTCTACCACAACAGCAGTACGATCGCCACCTCGATTGTATGGGGATAAAATATAAGAGCGATTGGCTTTAGTGCAAGTGGGAGATTGAAAGAGTAGATGCCCTACAAGCCAATCGCAATATGTATTGCGAAGGGTTTTTCTTTTGATTTGTCCAAATCATGTACATGACATTTAAATATGAATAAAGGCATTATATTTTATCATATGCTGTTGATTATATTTATGATAAACTCCTTAGATTAGGGCAATGGTTTTAAGACTATGATGAGATCATACTAGTGAGACTTAAAATCCTAAAATCCTAATCTTAAATATTCCCAGTCATTGGTACATTGAGTCGGGGATCAATGATTACCGGAAAGACTGGCATGTCTTATGTATGCTCGATGCAGAGGATGATTGATCTCACAATCATTTGTGTGGAGACACTAATACAAAGATATGGGTGCTCATTAGAAGAATGAGTTCACTGAATTGACCTACAAAGAGAAATCTTATGAAGTCTTACTTACATGTCAAAAGATGATTCTCTTAGTGGGAGTTGTGCAACTGATCCTTTGACCTGAGATCACCATGGTATCTTGTGCACATGAACCTATGTTTTGGTTTACACTCATTTATGACAATAAGTTATGTACGAGGTCTTCTGGATATGGTGGATTGTGTACGAAGATTATGAGTAGGTCAACAAGGAATTAATCACTTCTAGTAAGAGAAGATAGCATCCTATTTATTCTAATCATATGATAATTCAGGAAGCCTTTGATCAAAGCAGAATGAAAATTAGAAAGAGTTTCTAATGTTTCATTATTTGAATTATCATTAAAAGATTGAGAAAAATATGAATATGAAATTGAGTTTGACATATATTCATACTCATATACATATTTGGGATGCAGTTTGATTAAAGGATTGAATTGTATGGTAACTTGCCACTGAAGGGTATTTTTGGTATTTCCACCAAATTTCATATTTTCCGGGTAGACATGACACGTTGCTAGACATCAATCTTGTCTTATAGGTTTGATCGAACTAAAGAGTTTAATTCGATCATCAATTAGAAAGGATTCTAATTGTTAAGTTCGGGTTCGCGCAGTTTGGACTTAAATCGATTAGAAGAGTTCTAATCAAGTTGGGTCAACTCGCACTCACACCTATTGCTGGCTAAGTATGGAACCCAATGGGTCACACACAAGAAAACTTATCAAGGGTCTAATTGGATTAGATCATGTTTGCAAGATAAACATCCTAGCAGGTGTTGCAAACCTTAGCTCCTGATTCAAACTGGATTCGAATCTGATTCGAATTGGATTCGAATCTGATTCTTAATTGATCTAATTTGATTAGATCATATTCTAATATTGGTTAGCCAAGAGTTGGCACCTAAATTGGCTTGATTTGAGTCTAATTGGATTAGATTTGATAAAACATTTAATTTTGATCGTTGGATCAACATTTGGATGAAGAGAAGGATCAAATGGATGGCGCCATGGATTAGAGCCATTGGATCTTCATCATGGGATGATGGGAGATCATGATCTCGTGATGGACTTGTGATATTGACTTAGTCAACATCAGATGGCGTGAGAAAGAAGGGAATACGGTGAATTTAGAATGGCGCCTCATGAAGAAGTGCCACTTGGATTGGATAAAGATGACACGTCATCATATCCTAACTACTTTCCCTTCAACCGCATCATTCTCTCTCTCCTTCTTTCTTATGGCGCCACCAATAAGGGCCTTTGGATCATCATCTAGCCTTGATCAATGGTTGAGAATGCTCCCTATTTTTCATGCGTGAGAAGAAATGAAGAGAGGCATGAGTACGGTGGATTTCATGAAGAGATGCTTAGGGAATGGATAAGGATGAAGCGCCATATCATAAGCACTTCATCTTATCCTAACTACTTCTGATATGCCCTCTCATCAAATGACACATCACTTGATCTCACGCCCCTCTTCATGCATGAATGGATGGCTACAATGCATCCGTACGCCATCTATAAATAGGGAATGCTCCCGGTGTTTTCAAGTCATCGAAAATCAATCCAACTCTCTCTCTCATATCCCTTCTTTCTTACATTAGTTTCTTTCTTGCTAACATTGCTTCTAGTGTGTCCTAAGCCAAGACAAGGTGGTCTTCATTAGGACAAAAGGATTAGAAGTGATTTTAGAAGGCTAAAGAAAAATAGAAAGGAAGGAAAGCAAGCCGTTAGAGTTCTTTAGAAGAATTCTGCATTAAGGATCAAAAGTCTTTGGAGCTAAAGTCTTGATCAAGTTTTCGTGTGGATCACCATTGGAGGGCGGACACTTGGACGCCTCGTAGAGATTGTACACTTTGGATTAGCATTTGAGGTATTCTACTAATTCTGTATTTATTTTATATTATTTGATTGTAATCATTAAGGTGATCTAGGCTTAAAAGGGTTTCATGCATAGGGACTTTATTAAGAAAATTTTAAAATCCCTAGCTTCCGCTGCCCATTATGACATGCTAGAATCCTTCAGTGGTATCAGAGCTATCCTTAATTGGTTCAATCAAATAATAATGCATGATGTATGATTATTAATTTACTATGAGATAGTAATGTCATATGCTTAATGAAATGCTGAAATATATGATTCATATATGATATGATATGTAATAAAATGTCATGATATGAAATTTTCCATATGAAAATATGTTGAAGCATGTTAATTAGTTGCTTATAATTTATACATGCTATGAGATAGCTATGATGCATAATAGCTTATTTTAGATATGTTAAATATATGTTACAATTAAAGAATGTGCTAGAGACTAGTAAGCCCTCAATAAAAATTATATTAAGTCATAGTGTTAAAAAATTTTGAGCTAACCCATTCTAGAACAATTAATCTAATTGGTGTCTAAGGAAAGCACTAAAGGTGGTTACTTAATTAGGACCTTACTCTTTGAGTAAGGGGAGCCTCCCACTTGCTTACCTGGCCAATTGTTTGATTGTCTATTATGGATAAGCTTAATATTGATATAATACTATTGATAGCCTTCCTTCATGCCTCGATATTATTATGTCAAGATCCATGCTAGTTTGTTGTGCTAACACGAAACTTGCAATGGGAACTGATGTTATACTGTCTTGGTGCATTAAGATGCTTATGGCATATTTTAATATATTGCCTTGTTGTGCAACCACAAGGGCAATATTATTCGAATATGACTATATGGAAATGAAGGGTTTGACTTAACTAAAATATTATTGTTTGTTGTGCTAACACAAGGCAATAAGTATTTTAAGAGGACAAGATAAAGTTGAGAATTGCATGAGATGCAATCGGAAAGAGTTTCCTACCTTTGAACTCATAAAGGTTTGTTGTGTAACCACAAGGCTTTTTATGATGAATTAGGATCTCAACCCTACTAAGAAAAATTATATTTTCACGTTTATCATAGGAGAGGGCTATGATATTCGATAAAAATAGTAGGGGACAAATTAGATTAAAGTCCTTATCTAGTTGCAAACATGTCATCATGATTGGTCTGCTTATATTAGTTATGTTCTTGCATATGTAGAATTATTAAATGGCTTCTTCACTTTCACTAAGAGGCATCTTAGATGCCAACAAGTTGACCGGACCAAACTATGTGGACTGGTTGAGGAATTTAAAGATAGTACTCACTCAGGAGAAAATTTCCTATATACTTGAAACCCCTGATCTTGGAGATCTAGGGGATGATGCTACAGAAGAGGAGGTTGCCACACATAAGATGTGGAAAAATGACAGTTTGACTGTCAAATGTATCATACTTGCCTCTATGAGCAATGAATTACAGAGGCAACATGAAGGCATGGACACTCAATCCATACTTCTCAATTTAAAAGAGTTGTATGGAGAACAAAGCAGGACTGCTAGGTATGAGATATCTAAGCAGTTGTTCCGTGCTAGAATGAATGAAGGAACTCCAGTGCAAAACCATGTTCTTATGGTTATAGACTTAATCACTAGATTAAGTCAATTAGGTTTTGCTATGGATAGTGAGCTCAGTCAGGATTTGATCCTGCAATCACTGCCTGATTCATTCTCTCAGTTTGTTGTGAACTTTCACATGAACAAGCTGAACACCTCCCTGCCCGAGCTGTTAAATATGCTCAAAACAGCTGAAGGCCATATTAAGAAGGATAAAGGTCCACTCCTTCTTATAGATGGCACTTCTAAAAGGAAATCAGGAAATAAGGGTTCTAAGAAATGATTGAACCCCAAGAGTAGCATCAAAAAGAAAAAAGGAAAGAAAAACTCCGGATCAAGTACCTGTTTTCATTGCGGCAAAGCTGGCCACTAGAAAAGGAATTGCAAGAGTTTTCTTGCAAGTATGAAGACCGATGCAAGAGTTGCATCAAAAGGTATGTTTATGTTACATGCCAACTTGTCATTAAGTTCTTCAAATTCAAATTCATGGGTATTGGATACCGGCTGTGGTTTTCACATTTGCAAATCTTTGCATGGACTACAGAAAATTAAAATTTTGAAGAAAGGTGACTTCGAGCTGTATGGCGCTGGAGGAGAGTCCATGCAGGCTGAAGCTGTTGGAACCTACAACTTGGAGTTACCTTCGGGAGAGCTCCTACAATTAGAAGATTGTTATTATATGCCCAAAATTATTAGAAATGTAATTTCCATTCCTTTGTTGTTAAAAAAAGGATTTGAAATTAATGGAAAGGGCAATGGTTGCTCTATTTATTTTTCTAATAAGCATCTTTGCAATGGCATTATGGAAAATGGTCTTCTTGTTTTATTACTTAATGACAATGTCTTTCATATTAATAAAAGCAATAAAAGAAAGAGAGAGGAAGTAAATAACACCCTTCTTTGGCATTGCCGACTTGGTCACATAAGTGAATCAAGAATCAACAAGTTATACAAAGAAGAGTTCTTTGATCCTTATGATTATGAATCATTAGGAACTTGTGAATCTTGTCTTATGGGTAAAATGACTAAGTCTCCATTCACTGGACATGGAGAAAGGGCAAGTGAGTTATTAGGACTTATACACACAGATGTATGTGGTCCTATGACAACTCCAGCTAGAGGTGGATACTCTTACTTCATCACATTCACTGATGATTTATCAAGATTCGGATATGTGTATCTTATGAAACATAAATTCGAAGCTTTTGATAAGTTTAAAGAGTATCAAAGTATGGTTGAAAAACAAACCGGAAAGTGTATTAAAATCCTTCGATCTGATCGAGGAGGTGAATACCTTTCTAGTGAGTTTTTAAATCATCTTAAAGAAAAGGGCATTCTCTCTGAATGGACACCTCCGTATACGCCACAATTAAATGGTGTAGCTGAACGGAGGAATCGTACTTTATTAGATATGGTACGGTCCATGATGTGCTTTACTGATCTTCCTATTTCCTTCTGGGGTTTTGCCCTAGAGACTGCTGCACTAATATTAAACAGGGTACCTTCTAAGTCTGTACCTAGCACTCCATATGAGATATGGAGAGGAAAGAAGCCTAATCTTAAGTATCTTAAGATATGGGGTTGTCAAGCTTATGTCAAAAGAAATTTTGGACACAAGCTAAGTGCTAGATCAGATAAATATATTTTTGTAGGTTATCCTAAAGATAGTATAGGATACATCTTCTATCATCCTACCGAACAAAAAGTTTTTGTAGGTAGGCATGCCATTTTCTTAGAAAAAGAGTTTATCTTAGAAAAGGGCAAGGATAAAAAATAGAACTTGAAGAAGTTCAAGACCTACAAATAGAAACACAAGAAAATCTTCAACCAGATGTACCCATTGATGAGGTACAACCACAACACACATCTCCTCTCCGAAGGTCAGATAGAGTGCGAAGAGCACCTGAGAGATATGGGTTCATCATTGAAAATGATGAAGCTCACATTGTTCAGAATAATGATCCTCTGACCTATTCGGAAGCTGTCATGAGTAATGACTCTGACAAATGGCTAGAAGCCATGAAATCCGAAATAGATTCTATGTATACCAACCAAGTATGGACTTTGGTTGATGCACCAGAGGGTGTAAACCCTATAGGTTGCAAATGGGTCTATAAGAAAAAGATTGGAGCAGATGGCCAAGTAGAAACCTACAAGGCTAGATTGGTGGCAAAAGGTTTCAGGCAAAAGCAAGAAATTGACTATGATGAAACTTTTTCGCCAGTAGCTATGCTCAAATCTATTCGGATTTTGCTTGCAATAGCTGCATACTATGATTATGAAATCTGGCAGATGGATGTCAAAACCGCCTTCCTTAATGGTTATCTTGAGGAAGAAGTTTACATGACACAGCCAGAAGGATTTGTCTCAAGTAAGAGAGCAAATCAAGTATGCAAGCTTAAGAGATCCATTCATGGATTAAAGCAAGCATCGAGGAGTTGGAACATCCGTTTTGATACAACAGTCAAAGAGTTTGGTTTTATCAAAAATGTGGATGAACCATGTGTGTACAAGAAGACTAGTGGGAGTGCCATTGTCTTCTTAATATTGTATGTAGATGACATACTGATCATTGGAAATGATATTCCAATGTTACAATCGGTCAAGACTTGGCTGTCAAAAAGCTTTTCCATGAAAGACTTGGGAGAAGCATCCTATATACTTGGTATAAAGATCTATAGGGATAGATCTAAAAGGATGCTAGGCTTGTCCCAGTCTAGGTACATAGATAATGTGCTGAAAAGATTCAGCATGGAAGAAAGTAAAAGAGGTTATTTGTCTATGAGTCATGGCATACGTCTCTCTAAGAAGATGTCTCCTAAGACATCTGAAGAGAGGAATAGAATGAATTCTATTCCCTATGCTTCGGCAATAGGATCGATTATGTATGCTATGCTATGTACTAGGCCTGATGTTGCTTATGCCTTAGGCATAACAAGTAGATTTCAGGCTGATCCAGGAGAGGATCATTGGATAGCTGTGAAAAATATTCTTAAGTACTTGAGAAGGACTAAAGATATTTTTCTAGTTTATGGAGGATCTGAGTTGAAACTGGAAGGATTTTCTGATTCTAGTTTTCAATCAGATCCAGATGATAGCCAGTCCACTTCAGGGTATGTCTTTACCCTAAATGGTGGTGCAGTGAGCTGGAAGAGTTCCAAACAGCAAACTGTAGCTGACTCAACTACTGAGGCAGAATACATTGCTGTAAGTGAAGCCGCTAAGGAAGCTGTCTGGATGAAGAAGTTCATCTCTGAGTTAGGAGTAGTTCCCGAGATTGCTGGACCAGTCCCAGTTTATTGTAATAACACTGGAGCTGTTGCTCAAGCGAAGGAACCAAGGTCTCATCACAAATCCAAGCACATTCTAAGACGCTTCCATCTTGTTCGAGAGATTGTCGAGAGACAAGACATAGTCATTGAACGAGTAGACACCAAGAACAACCTAGCAGACCCGTTCACTAAAGCTCTACCACAACAGCAGTACGATCGCCACCTCGATTGTATGGGGATAAAATATAAGAGCGATTGGCTTTAGTGCAAGTGGGAGATTGAAAGAGTAGATGCCCTACAAGCCAATCGCAATATGTATTGCGAAGGGTTTTTCTTTTGATTTGTCCAAATCATGTACATGACATTTAAATATGAATAAAGGCATTATATTTTATCATATACTGTTGATTATATTTATGATAAACTCCTTAGATTAGGGCAATGGTTTTAAGACTATGATGAGATCATACTAGTGAGACTTAAAATCCTAAAATCCTAATCTTAAATATTTCCAGTCATTGGTACATTGAGTCGGGGATCAATGATTACCGGAAAGACTGGCATGTCTTATGTATGCTCGATGCAGAGGATGATTGATCTCACAATTATTTGTGTGGAGACACTAATACAAAGATATGGGTGCTCATTAGAAGAATGAGTTCACTGAATTGACCTACAAAGAGAAATCTTATGAAGTCTTACTTACATGTCAAAAGATGATTCTCTTAGTGGGAGTTGTGCAACTGATCCTTTGACCTGAGATCACCATGGTATCTTGTGCACATGAACCTATGTTTTGGTTTACACTCATTCATGACAATAAGTTATGTACGAGGTCTTCTGGATATGGTGGATTGTGTACGAAGATTATGAGTAGGTCAACAAGGAATTAATCACTTCTAGTAAGAGAAGATAGCATCCTATTTATTCTAATCATATGATAATTCAGGAAGCCTTTGATCAAAGCAGAATGAAAATTAGAAAGAGTTTCTAATGTTTCATTATTTGAATTATCATTAAAAGATTGAGAAAAATATGAATATGAAATTGAGTTTGACATATATTCATACTCATATACATATTTGGGATGCAGTTTGATTAAAGGATTGAATTGCATGGTAACTTGCCACTGAAGGGTATTTTTGGTATTTCCACCAAATTCCATTTTTTCCGGGTAGACATGACACGTTGCTAGACGTCAATCTTGTCTTATAGGTTTGATCGAACTAAAGAGTTTAATTCGATCATCAATTAGAAAGGATTCTAATTGTTAAGTTCGGGTTCGCGCAGTTTGGACTTAAATCGATTAGAAGAGTTCTAATCAAGTTGGGTCAACTCGCACTCACACCTATTGCTGGCTAAGTATGGAACCCAATGGGTCACACACAAGAAAACTTATCAAGGGTCTAATTGGATTAGATCATGTTTGCAAGATAAACATCCTAGCAGGTGTTGCAAACCTTAGCTCTTGATTCGAACTGGATTCGAATCTGATTCGAATTGGATTCGAATCTGATTCTTAATTGATCTAATTTGATTAGATCATATTCTAATATTGGTTAGCCAAGAGTTGGCACCTAAATTGGCTTGATTTGAGTCTAATTGGATTAGATTTGATAAAACATTTAATTTTGACCGTTGGATCAACATTTGGATGAAGAGAAGGATCAAATGGATGGCGCCATGGATTAGAGCCATTGGATCTTCATCATGGGATGATGGGAGATCATGATCTCGTGATGGACTTGTGATATTGACTTAGTCAACATCAGATGGCGTGAGAAAGAAGGGAATACGGTGAATTTAGAATGGCGCCTCATGAAGAAGTGCCACTTGGATTGGATAAAGATGACACGTCATCATATCCTAACTACTTTTCCTTCAACCGCATCATTCTCTCTCTCCTTCTTTCTTATGGCGCCACCAATAAGGGCCTTTGGATCATCATCTAGCCTTGATCAATGGTTGAGAATGCTCCCTATTTTTCATGCGTGAGAAGAAATGAAGAGAGGCATGAGTACGGTGGATTTCATGAAGAGATGCTTAGGGAATGGATAAGGATGAAGCGCCATATCATAAGCACTTCATCTTATCCTAACTACTTCTGATATGCCCTCTCATCAAATGACACATCACTTGATCTCACGCCCCTCTTCATGCATGAATGGATGGCTACAATGCATCCGTACGCCATCTATAAATAGGGAATGCTCCCGGTGTTTTCAAGTCATCGGAAATCAATCCAACTCTCTCTCTCTCATATCCCTTCTTTCTTACATTAGTTTCTTTCTTTCTAACATTGCTTCTAGTGTGTCCTAAGCCAAGACAAGGTGGTCTTCATTAGGACAAAAGGATTAGAAGTGATTTTAGAAGGCTAAAGAAAAATAGAAAGGAAGGAAAGCAAGCCGTTAGAGTTCTTTAGAAGAATTCTGCATTAAGGATCAAAAGTCTTTGGAGCTAAAGTCTTGATCAAGTTTTCGTGTGGATCACCATTGGAGGGTGGACACTTGGACGCCTCGTAGAGATTGTACACTTTGGATTAGCATTTGAGGTATTCTACTAATTCTGCATTTATTTTATATTATTTGATTGTAATCATTAAGGTGATCTAGGCTTAAAAGGGTTTCATGCATAGGGACTTTATTAAGAAAATTTTAAAATCCCTAGCTTCCGCTGCCCATTATGACATGCTAGAATCCTTCAAAATTGAAAGGTGTGAAACAGTAAATTCTGAAGTTAAAGCTCTCCCTTTCATTTGGAATTATATAAGCCTTCATGTCATGCAATCAATTGTTTGGCTTATATATATTTAATGAGTTTGCTTTCTTAAGATTTCAGATTCTCCCCCTCAACACATGCATTCAACTTTGTTTAGATTCTCTGAATTTTCTTTTAGTGTATTGAATCTTTTGAACTTAAATTTTTGGTTTTTAGAGGAAAAATCTGCCAATTTGTTCTTGAGTATGATTCAACTAATCTCCGAATATCCCTTGAATAGATTCTGGAGATTACTCCGTTAGGAGCCCCAACAGAGAGATAATGAGCCTCGAGGTATCGAATCCACTTAGAACAAATTATTTTGTGTTTTAAAATTTTTTTTTTATTGATTCCCTTTACATGTCTATTCAATATATTTTCTCCCCCTTTTTGTCATCATAGCAAAAAGGCAGAAAGCACATCATAAAAGCAGTTAGAGTTCAAATTTGCACAATTTGGAAGAGAAATGTCTACTCATTGTATTGATGTAAATTTAAGTACACTTGTAGATACATCAAAAAGTATAGCAGTAAGTACATATCAATAAGAAAAAGCAAGCTACACTAGGATTTCTTGGTGGTGGAGGATGTGGCTTCCTTGCTCAGTCTAGTGTGTTGCATATTTAAACTGATCCCTTCTGAAATGTTTCCTGGCTGCTTTATGATCTCCGAGGTGGCCCTACTCTGGATCGAGGTAAGCTCAGTCAGATTCTCCTGGAGGGTATCCAACTTGAAGATCGGTACATTGGCTAGTTGTTCGGCACCCTGACTCTGGCTGCCTAACTCCTGTCGGATGTCTTCTCGCATCTTTCTTGTATTACTCGTGACATCGCTCATATTCGAAAATTGGGCTTGAATTAGGCTTCTTACATTGTAAATTTCTTCCCTCAGATGAGCCATCATCTCGGTCATGGCTACCAATGATGGAACCAGCGCAGTGGAGGGAGCAGTCGCTGGACCTCGGAGCTCCCTTAGTAGGTCGTCTCGGAGATCCCTCACGATCTCCTGCTGCAACTCCCGGAGGTGCTCAGGAGATATCCAGACCTCCAGTGGCTGAGAAGGTGGTGCAGTGGAGGGTCCTGCTGAGGTAGATGGTGCTGAAGTGGAGGGATAGGTGGGAAAATCTGAGTCATGATCTGGGCTGGGGGAGTGTCGAGTAGTAGGGTCAGAAGGTGTGGAAGTGGATGGTTTCCGGACCCAGACTCCCTCAACCTTATAGAATCCCATCCTGTGAAGAGTCCCCTCACCCATGCGATTTGTGTATCGCAGTGAGCGAGAGGGTTCCCCCTCAGGAATGGGGACCTCTAACTCCCTAAAGATCAAGGTATAGAGCATGCCATAGGGAAGACTGAGCCTAGGTTTGTCTAGAGGCTCACATAGGTATTTATAGATGAGTTTTGGGAAGTTGATTGGAGTATCTTGAAGAATGTAGAACATCAGGGCTAGGTCCCTCTCAGATACAAAATCAAAACGGCCTATCTTGGGGAAGAGGGTCCTAGATATGATACTTAAGAGGAGCCGCATTTCAGCTGATAGCTGATTTGCAGACACCTCTTCTAGGGGGGATTGAGGTGGACTCCCTAGTATGGCCGTAAGGGCCTCAGTCCTATCTGTGGGGTGAGAGGAAAACACTCCTACTTGGGGAAGATGGAGGACTTGAGCAATGAAATCCTCCGAAATAAATAAAAGGACACCCGCTACAGTTTCCTGAATCCCACCATTACCCCTAGCTACTGTACCGTAGAATTTCCTAACTAACTCCGGGTAAGTAGGGAGATCTAGGGAACAAAATCTTTCAAACCCTTGAGCCCTTAACCTATGCCCTAGGGTAAAGCCTTCCCGGGAGAGGAAGTCAAAGTTGACGTATCTCCCGGTGGAGACCGCCTTCCCGACGCACGGACGCGAGGGAACCGACCTCGGCGGGGAAGGAACCAGAGGTTGTGGCCTCATAGGTTCATTCCGAGCCTTTGACCGTCGCTCGGTGCCGCTCGCGGATTGGAGCCTTTTCCGGCTCGGGACAACAACTTTTCGAGGCATCCTAGACCTAAGGAGGGGGAAAGGACACGAGGAACGGAGGGAAACTTGACGGAAATGCCCTAACAAAGGTCGGAGACGAGGTCGGAGACGACTCTAGGTTTTTGAACAGTGGCAGCGGTGAATAGAAGTGTCGATTGAACGCTTCGATTAGGGTTAAAACATCGGATTCCCGACCTCGAGTCGACTCCAGTAAGTCGCAAGTCGACTCGACCTCGAGTCGACTCCAAAATATGCGCGAGTCGACTCCCCTTATGATGCCATCGACCTCGAGTCGACTCCTATCTATGTACGAGTCGACTCCCCCATGAGCCGACTCTAAAATGTATCCGAGTCGACTCGAACTCTAGCACGCACCAAAAAATCATATTATTTTTGTGCCAAAGAAGGGATAATCAAAAGGTTTATGAGCTGATTTGATGATCATAGATGAGAAACTCTATATTTAACACAAGCTAATCATCAAAATCAATGAATTCGAAGAGAATATCACTAGGATGGATCAATCACTCCTAATCCTCTCCTAAGCACACAGAATCGCTCTTCACTCAAGGGTTTTGTGAAGATGTCAGCTAGTTGATCATCAGTGCAAATAAATTGAAGTGTAACATCACCATTCAGTACATGATCTCTTATGAAGTGATGTCTTATCTCAATGTGTTTGGTTCTTGAGTGCTGAATTGGATTCTTAGTTAGGTTAATAGCACTTGTATTGTCACAGTTAATGGGAATTTTATCTTGTTTAATTCCATAATCTTCAAGTTGTTGTTTGATCCACATGATTTGAGCACAACAACTTCCGGCAGCAACATATTCGGCTTCAGCTGTAGATAATGCAACCGAGTTTTGTTTCTTGCTAAACTATGAGATTAAATTTTCTCCTAAGAATTGACATGACCCGCTGGTGCTTTTTCTATCAAGTTTACAACCAGCAAAATCTGAATCTGTATACCTTATTAAGTTTAGGCTAGATTCTTTAGAATACCATAAACCTATTTTTTTGTTCCTATTAGGTATTTAAAGATTCTCTTAACTGCAATTAAATGTGATTCCCTAGGATTAGATTGATATCTAGCACACATGCATACACTAAACATGATATCAGGTCTACATGCAGTGAGATATAATAAAGATCCTATCATACCTCTATACATCTTTTGATCTACTGATTTACCTAATTCATCTTGGTCTAGTTTGCATGATGAACTCATAGGTGTGCTGATTGACTTGTTTCCTTCCATATCAAACTTCTTAAGCATCTCCTTGATGTATTTAGCTTGATTGATGAAGATCCCTTCTTCAAATTGTTTGATTTGGAGCCTAAGAAAATAGTTCAGCTCTTCCATCATACTCATTTCAAATTCACTCTGCATCAAGTCAGCAAATTCTTCGCAGAGGCGATTGTTAGTAGCACCGAAAATAATATCATCAACATAAATCTGCACTACTAACATTTCTTTGTTTTTCTTCTTTAAAAACAGTGTCGTATCTACATTTCCTCTAGAGAACTCATGATCTAGTAGAAATTTGCTAAGTCTTTCATACCATGCTCTAGGTGCTTGTTTCAAACCATAAAGTGCTTTGTTTAACTTATACACATGATTGGGGTATTGATGATTTTCAAAACCAGGAGGTTGTTCTACATACACCTCCTCATTAATATACCCATTCAAAAAGGCATTTTTTACATCCATTTGAAATAATTTGAAATCTTTAGAGCATGCAAATGCTAGTAACAATCTAATTGCCTCAAGTCTAGCTACAGGAGCAAAGGTTTCATCAAAGTCTATACCTTCTTCTTGATTATAGCCCTTTGCTACTAGTCTAGCCTTGTTCCTAATTACAATTCCATTTTCATCAAGCTTATTTTTATATATCCATTTGGTACCTATTATTGAGTATTCAGATGGTCGTTCAACTAGATTCCATACCTTGTTTCTAGTAAATTGGTTTAGTTCTTCTTGCATTGCATTTATCCAATTTACATCCTTTTCAGCTTCTTCTATGTGTTTAGGTTCAAAATGTGAGACAAATGCTAGATGATTATCTAAGTTCCTAAGAGATGCTCTAGTCCTAACAGGTTGAGATGGATCATCCAAAATTAATTCCTTAGGATGCCCATGAGCATACCTCCAAGCCTTAGTCAGCCCATGATCCACAATTGCCTCTTGGCTTGATGATGCATTTCCAATTAGTTTTTGTTCATCTTCTTGTAATGTCATCTCATCAATCTTTTTGTTGACCCCCTAATGGATTTTGATGAATACAAAACACTAGAGTATAATTCCCTTTATCTTAACAATTTATTTGAGGATTTCAGGTGTTTAATTAAGAATATTGTTAAGAAATGTCTAGGGAAGTTCCTATATTTTTCAAGAATTTATTGAAGAATTTTTGAGATGAAGAAAACAGATCAGGGACAGCCGAGACGTCTCCGGTTTGTCCCAGAGACGTCTCTGGCACGAACAGGAAGAATTGGCACGTCTGGAGACATCCCCGGCACCTGGCGAGGCGTCTCGCAGGGTCGGAGTCGACTCCCGACTTTGCGGAGTCGACTCTCTCAGAGGCGGCAGAAAGACCAATTTCAAGGGATGCGCGCGAGTCGTCTCCGAAGGACGCGGAGTCGTCCCCACGCATAAAAAGCAAACTTTCCGAGACGTCCCCAGAAAGCGCGGAGTCGACTCTCTCAGGGGATTCCAGAGGACTTGTTTTTCGGTGATAAAACTACGGAGTCGTCCCCGACGTCGCGGAGTCGTCCCCATGCAAAAAGCGCAAACATCCCGAGACGTCCCCGTAAAGTACCGAGCCGACTCTCTCAGAAAAATAGAAAAACAAGCATTCAAGCTGCTTTTCTTCAGAGACGTCCCCGTAAAGCACCGAGTCGACTCTAAAAAACGTCAAAAGAAATTTTATACAGCCGAGATGTCTCGCGTTCAAGCGGAGACGTCTCCGGAGCGCCTGGGACGCGACTGACACACTTTTGCAGGTTTGTTTGAATTTCAAACGTTCATATTTTTGTGTCTAACGGATCTGTTACTTTTTGGGCTATAAAAGGGAGCTTTTAAGTGCCTTCCAACAACTTCTCACCAACCTAACACAAGATCATTCAAGAGAGAAGAAAGAGAAAGAGGTTTAAGGGAGTTAGTGCTTTCAAGAGGAGAAATCAAGTGCATTCAAGCTTTCCCATCTGATTTCGTGCTCAACTACTCACTCCCACTCGGCATTCAAAGCTCACATTCAATCCAACGCGATCCACATCGGAAGAACCACCATTACCCACGCTTCCAACGGCAAAAAGGGTTCTTCCGGGTTTTGTTATTTCTCATTGATATATTTGCCTTCTTAAGAGCTTTCAAATCTTTGTGAAACACTCGTTTATTGTGCTTGTTCCAGTCAAGAGACTTGGAACAAGGGATAGGCGTCCCAAGCCTAGGTTAAATTGGGGGATTGTAGGGTTCGTTGTTAGCCCGGTGTAAAACAACGAGTTTGGTAGTGCACTCGCAAAACTACCGGACTGTAATCGCGGATTATAGTGAAATTTTCAAAGATATTTGGGAAGTGGATGTAGGAGCAGTGGAAGCTCTGAACCACTATAAATCTTCGTGTTTGCGATTGACTGTGCTTATAGCTTTATCTTTACTTTAGCGCATACACTTGTGTGTTTTGTTTTTAATTAGACAAAAAATTTAAAACACCCAATTCACCCCCCTCTTGGGTGACCATCTTTGGGCAACAAGTGGTATCAGAGCAGGTGCTCTGTGTATTTCTTGAAGACCTAACCGTCTTTGCCAAAGATCTAGATGGCAACACCCTTCAACAATATTCCTGCTGAGGGGCAGGCTACCAATAGACCTCCACTCTTCAATGGGATAAATTATTCCTATTGGAAGACTAGAATGAGGATCTTTATTCAAGCACAAGATTATGCCTTGTGGAGGGTTATAATCAAGGGACCACACGAACCATCTCACATAATTAATGGCATTCAAGTTCCCAAACCTGAGGAGGATTGGGATGAGAATGATAGTAGGATGGTTCAACTCAATGCTAGAGCCATGAACTCATTGTTTTGTGCTCTAGATGTGAATGAGTTTAATAGAGTCTCCACTTGTAGTTCTGCCAAGAAAATATGGGATAGGCTTGAAGTTATCCATGAGGGTACCAATCAAGTCAAAGAATCTAAAGTGAACATTCTAGTTCACAAATATGAGTTATTTAAGATGGAACCCAACGAAACCATTTCATGCATGTTCACACGCTTCACTGATATAATAAATGGTCTAAAGAATTTGGATAAATCTTACACTAACCCAGAACTTGTGAGTAAAATTCTCAGGTCCTTGCCAAAAGCTTGAGAAGCGAAGGTCACGGCAATCGTAGAAGCTAAAGACCTCAACACATTGGCACTTGAACAACTATTGGGCTCATTGATAACGCATGAGCTCACAATGAAGCAACATGAAGAAGATGTGCCAAAGAAGAAGACAATCGCACTCAAGGCTACTTCAAGTGTTTGTGAAGAAGAAAGCAGTGAGAGTGAAGAAGAAAGCGAAGATGAGGACATGGGCTTAATAGTAAGGAAGTTCAAGAAATTTATGAGAAGAAAGAAACCCTTTCCAAGAAAGAAGTTTGGAGGGAGAAATGATTGGGAAAAGAAAAAAGAAAAGAAAAGAGACCCAATCATATGTTATGATTGCAAGAGACCGGGACACATCCGTTCCGAATGCCCTCAACAGAAGAAGCACTACGGAAAGAAGAAGAAGAAGGCGTTGAAAGCAACTTGGGATGATAGTGACACATCCTCCTCCGAGGAAGAGAAGGAAGAGACCGCCAACTTATGTTTCATGGCATTCAACGACGATGAGGTATGTCAAAGCTCAACTACAGATTTTACTTTAGAAGAATTATATGAAGCCTTCCAAGAGCTCATGAGTGATTGTAGTATGTTAGGAGCAAAAAATAAAGAACTAAAGGCCTCCAATCAAAAACTAAAGGATGACATTGAAAACTTACTGATTGAGAAGGAGAGCTTTGAAAATGTTAACACCATTAACCTAGAAAATAAAAATTCAAAACTTAGCATTGAAAATGAAACGGCAAAAACACTCATTAAGGAATTAAATCTAAAAGTTAAATTCCTACTCAATAGTAATACCTCACTTGCACAAAATGTTGAATCCCTCAAAAATGATAAGGAAGAATTGGCTAAAGAAAATTTGGATCTTAAAAATGAGGTACATAAGTACAAACCAATTGTGGAGAAATTTACACATAGCTCTGAAAAATTAAATCTTATTCTATCCAATCAAAGAGCTGTTTTTAATAAAGCCGGATTGGGATACAAAATTAGCAAACAATAAAAATATCTAAAGAATTTTTTTGTGAAAGCAAAAGATATCAAAACTGAAAAACCTACATGCTTTCATTGTGGGAAAAGTGGACATAAAGCCTATTCTTGCATTTAAAGAAAGATTTAAACTAACAAGAATACATTTGTAAAGGGTAACAACACAACTAAAGTGTGGGTGCCTAGGGGAACCAACTACACTAACCAAGAAGGACCCAAGAAAACTTGGGTACCTAAGGGCTTCACATGATTATTTTGCAGGTATGCCTTGCAGCCGGGAGTAAAAAGAGAATGTGGTATCTTGATAGTGGTTGCTCAAGGCATGTGACCGGTGATAAGAGCCTTTTCGTCACCTTAAAATCGAAAGAAGGAGGAGTAGTCACATTTGGAGACAATGCTAAAGGTCAAATCATTGGCGTTGTTAAAATCTCCATATCATCCTCCTCATTTATTGACAATGTATTGTTAGTTAATGGATTAAAACATAATTTATTAAGTATAAGTCAATTTTGTGACTAGGGCTTTAAAGTGTCTTTTGAATCTTCACTATGCATAATTAGTAGTCCAATTGACAATGAAATCATACGTATGGGACATAGGCGTGGAAATGTTTACATGGTAGATCTTGATGATCTCACCATGAAGGATGGCCAATGTCTTGTAGCCATGGATGCCAAAGTCAATGAGACTAGCTGGTTATGGCATCGTAGGTTAGGGCATGCTAGCATGGATTTAATTTCTAAATTGATTACAAAAGACCTAGTCAAAGGACTACCAAAAATAGACTTTGAAAAGAACAAAATCTGTGCTGCATGTCAACTAGGGAAACAAACAAGAAGTTCCTTCAAGTCTAAGAACATAGTCTCAACATCAAAACCCCTAGAACTAATTCACATGGATTTATTTGGACCTACTAGAACTGCTAGTCTAGGGGGTAAGAAGTTTGGTCTTGTAATTGTTGATGATTTTTCACGTTTTACATGGGTTTCATTTCTTGCACACAAAGATGAGTCCTTTCCCGCTTTTATCAAGTTTCATAATAGGATTTCGAATGAACTCAATCTTAAACTAAAAGCAATTAGGAGTGATCATGGTACCGAGTTTGAAAATCAGCATTTTGAAAAATTTTGTGAAGAAAACGGTATCAATCACAATTTCTCGGCACCTAGGACACCCCAACAAAATGGGGTGGTAGAAAGGAAAAATCGCACACTAGCAGATATGGCTCGTACCATATTGTGCGAATCGGATCTACCAAAGTACTTTTGGGCTGAAGCAATAAATACTGCTTGTCATATTTTAAACCGTGCTTTAGTTAGATCTATCTTAAAGAAAACACCTTATGAGTTAATGAAAAATAAGAAGCCCAATATAAGCTATTTTCATGTTTTCGGTTGTCGCTGCTTTATTTTAAACAATGGAAAGGACAATCTAAGTAAATTTAGTGCTAAATCAGATGAGAGGATCTTCTTAGGTTATTCCTCATCTAGTAGAGCATACAGGGTCTTCAACAAGAGAACTCTCGTTGTTGAAGAATCCATTCATGTTGTTTTTGATGAAGCTAATGGAGATTCTTCTAGAAAAGAAGAAGATGGTGATGCAGGTATACTTGAAGACAGAATGAAGGAATTCTCCATACAAGACAAACAACATGAGGACGAGATCAAAGAAGATACAATTCAGCAAGGTGAAGAAGATCAACCTCCAACGAGAAATCAACATCTTCCTAAGGAATGGAGGTATGCACATGGTCATCCAAGGGATCTAATCCTTGGTGATCCTTCACAAGGGATAAGGACAAGATCCTCTTTAAGAAACACTAGTAATTATCTTGCATTTGTTTCACAGATAGAGCCTAAATCACTAGAAGAAGCCGAAAAAGATGAAAATTGGATAAATGCTATGCAAGAGGAATTAAACCAATTTGAAAGAAATCAAGTTTGGACTCTAATGAAAAGACCCCCTAATGTTTCAATTATAGGCACCAAGTGGGTATATAGGAATAAACTAGATGAAGATGGAATAGTAATAAGAAACAAAGCTAGGCTAGTAGCCAAAGGATATAATCAGGAGGAAGGGATAGATTTTGATGAAACTTTTGCTCCTGTTGCTAGGTTAGAGGCTATTAGACTACTTTTGGCATATGCATGCTTCATGGATTTCAAACTCTATCAAATGGATGTAAAAAGTGCCTTTTTAAATGGTTATATAATGGAGGAAGCTTATATAGGACAACCTGCAGGTTTTGAGAACCACTTACATCCAGATTATGTTTTTAAATTGCATAAAGCATTGTATGGACTTAAGCAAGCCCCTAGGGCATGGTATGAAAGATTAAGTAATTTTCTAATTGAAAATAAGTTTAAGAGAGGAAATGTAGACAAAACCCTCTTCATTAAAAGAAAAGGGAATGACTTATTACTTATGCAAATTTATGTGGATGATATAATTTTTGGTGCTACTAATGATAGTCTTTGTCAAGAGTTTGCTAAGCTAATGCAGGGAGAATTTGAAATGAGCATGATGGGTGAGCTCAACTTCTTCCTTGGGCTACAAATAAAATAATCAGAGGAAGGCATCTTCATCAGTCAGTCCAAATACATCAAGGAAATGTTGGAAAAGTTCAAGATGAAGGATGCAAACGAAATCAGCACACCCATGGGCTCAAGTTGCAAGCTTGACAAAGATGAAAAAGGTAAAAGTATAGACTGCAAATTGTACAGAGGTATGATAGGTTCTTTATTTTACCTTACTGCTAGTAGACCACACATATTATTCAGTGTTTGCATGTGTGCTAGATACTAAGCATGTCCTAAGGAATCACACTTGCAAGCTGTTAAAAGAATATTCAGATATCTAGTCGGGACATCTAATGCAGGCTTATGGTATTCTAAACAATCTGATATAAATTTAATTGCTTATTCCGATGCTGATTTTGCCGGGTGCAAACTCGACAGAAAAAGCACAAGTGGCACATGTCAATTCTTGGGTGCCAATTTGGTTTCTTGGTTTAGCAAGAAACAGAATTCAGTTGCCTTGTCCACAGCTGAGGCTGAGTACATTGCAGCTGGAAGCTGTTGTGCCCAAGTTCTTTGGATTAAGCAACAACTTGAAGATTTCGGTATCAAAATGGACAACATACCAATTAGATGTGATAATACAAGTGCAATTAATTTAACAAAAAATCCTGTTCAACACTCTAAATCAAAACACATAGAGATTAGGCATCACTTTATAAGGGATCATGTGCTGAAAAATGATGTGATGATTGAGTATGTATGTACTGAAAATCAATTGGCTGATATCTTTACAAAGCCCCTTTGTAAAGATAGGTTCAACTTTTTAAGGAATGCTTTGTGTTTGTATGATCCTAGCAAATAGATTGAATTTGTAATGCAATGTTTTGTAAGCTCTAGAGATACATGTGAATGCTACTCAAACTAATAATACACTTCAAGGTCACAAATAGCAAACCTAATATCTAATAAGTGAAAACATGAATCTATCAAAGTTAGATGACAAATTGTTTGACTTTCTGGAGGATGGTTACCCTCCCTTGGACTCTTCATGGAGATATTTTCAGAGCCTATTTCATAGGCATTCGAAATTTGGTCAAACATTCCTCATTTCAATATTGATAATTCAAAATCATTATCAAACTTTTATAGGATGTATTATTGAAGGGAAGGATCACAGGGAAACTCACTCTATATTCACCAAAAGAAATCACGCTGATTATTGTGGCTGAATAAAATAAATTGAGAAAAGATAGAAATCTTTCTGAAATTTTTCAGTGCCGGAGACGTCTCTGGTAAATCACAGAGACGTCCCCCCGGCGAGACGTCTCGCATTAGTCGCGGAGACGTCTCGGGGACCGAATGAAAGTTTTTAAATTAGGTCGAAACAGCTCGAGCCGACCCGAGCTATCTTCTTTCGTCCCCAACAAAAACACAAACCCTAGCCTCCATTTGCTCTCCACCACAAACCGAACCAAAATCTCTCCACATTTCCCTAGATTTCCAATCCATGGCACCTAAGAGAGCTAGACGAACGGGTGGGAGGCGTCCTAGAGTAGCGAACGACGACAAGGAACGGAGGGAAGAGCCTTCCGCGCCGTCTCCTGCGGTTGCTCCGCCAACCATGACCCTCTCCTGTGCAAATCGCACAGTAACCACGGGTAGGTACATTGATTTCCAATTTTTAGCTAGTGAGGGGTTCTCTATTGGAGAGAGACTCCGAGCCCAAGGTTGGGAATACCTATGTTCCCTAAATATGTCAACCTATCCCGGCCTAGTGAGAGAAATGTTTAGCAATATGGCCTTAGGGGACTCGGGGTATACCAGATATGTCCGAGGGACATTGATAGAAATCAATGAGGATATCCTATCTAGCTTATTACAAATTCCTAAATACGGTGAGGCTCCGACCTCGCATCCCCAAAGGGAGATTGCCCTAAACCTACTTTTAGGAAGAGAGGACTGCGGCCCTCTTGACATAGTTAACTCCCAAGACCTCAATGTCGAAATGAGATTGCTTTTGAGCATAGTTAACCGGGTCTTGTTTCCAAAAACAGGTCGCTTCGATTTCGTTTCGGAGCGAGACTTAGCTATTATGCACCATATCTTGCTAGGGATTCCCCTAAACCTACCTAGGCTCATGTTGAACTACATCTCCATATGTCATAGGTATTCCAGATTTAGCATACCATATGGGATGATTTTTACCCTACTGTTCAAACATTTTAAGGTTCCAATTCCAGAAAATGAGCCGGCAAAACCTTTAAGAAACACTGACTACTACAATGAGAGCACAATACATAGGATGGAGTTTCACAAGAAAAACGGGTCTTGGGTTAAGGCCCCTAAAAGAAAATTCCAAACCATAGAGCCTGAGATCCCACATCAGGAGCCTGACCACCTCTCACCTCCACATAGTCCCATGGCTTTTCCTGATGTACCTTCCAGCTCGGCTGGACCATCCACCTCAGTGCCTCCTCCTCCAGTCAGTGGGCCATTCACTCTATCAGATGAGCAGATGCACACCCTAGCATCTGTGATATGCCAGCAAATGAGGGAAGAGATGAGATCAATAGTCTCTGCTGAGTTGGCTCCCATCCGTACCTCACATGAAGTACTTCTAGAAGAATTGAAGGAAATCAAAGTTCAGATAGAAGCTACAGCTTCAGAATTGGTTCATGTGGGAACAAGTCAAACCTTAAGATCAATTGAGATACAGGCTGACTTGAAGAACATATCAGATGGTCTTCAAGAGTTGACGAGCCCTGGAGGCAATGTGGGCACTGTGGTTGCCCAACTTAGAGAAAAAATTGAAAGGGCAAGTCTTGAGTTTGAAGCACTAGTGGCAGCCTTCCATCAATCTCAGGGAGATCAGTTTAGAACTCTACTGGATTCAATAAATGGATTTATAGAGGCAGCTGCTAGGGCTATTGAGCAACGTCGCCGGTGAAGGACATTTTGTAGACATCTAGGGTTCATCTTTTTGTAAAACCCTAGGCTTATTTGAAACTTCTTTTGTATTAGCAATCAATACTTGTAATGGTTTCCTTTTCAAACTTGTAATGACTTCAAATGATTGCAATGATATATGAATTTCATACACTTCCTTTTGAAACTTTGTGTATGTTTATAATTCTGTAGTATCAAACTTTGTGTATGCTGCTAATTCTGTGATGTGCCATAAAAATATCATAACATACTTTAAGTGTTCAAATTTGACACTATCCTGCCAACTTATCAATGCATATGAAACAGGGGGAGCACAACATGTGATAACTGCTTTCAAAAAGTCTGAAATGAATTCCAAACCAAAGGGGGAGTAAAATGAATGCTGAATTCATGGATGGCAATAACTTGGAAATCATTGATTGCTTTATCATAATATGAATGCTGAATTCTAATAGGAATTGCGTTTTAAGTACTTAAGGAAAATTTGTCCCCTTCATTGTTGATGACAAAAAGGGGGAGTAGAACCTAGAACCAATATATGGAAACCAATATATGGATATATGGAAACCAATATATGGAATGCAAAATACAAAATTTACACTCATACTTAAATGTTGAATTAGAAAAGATAAAATTGAAGAATATTGGCTTTAAGATAATTGCCCTTCTGGAAAAGAAAGGGGGAGTCAAAAAGTATTTAGCTTTCAATTGTCTTTAGCATCAATATTTCATTAATTTACATTTTAACTTGATTCAAATTCAGTTGATATGCTAAAATTGCTCAAGAGCTACTAAGATCAATACTTATGCATAAGGATAGAACTGAAAGTTGACTATTTTGAATTATGCACACTGTATCTAGCTCTAACCAAAACACAATACTTGTACATCTGATCAAATACTGTGTATATGTTTAAATTTCGAATTTTGCATATAGTCAGTGTTTTGTCATCATCAAAAAGGGGGAGATTGTTGACCCCCTAATGGATTTTGATGAATACAAAATACTAGAGTATAATTTCCTTTATCTTAACAATTTATTTGAGAATTTTAGGTGTTTAATTAAGAATATTGTTAAAAAATGTCTAGACAAGTTTCCATATTTTTCAAGGATTTATTGAAGAATTTTTGAGATGAATAAAACAGATCAGGGACAGTCGAGACGTCTCCGGCTTGTCCCAGAGACGTCTCTGGCACGAACAGGAAGAATTGGCACGTCTGGAGATGTCCCCGGCACCTGGAGAGGCGTCTCGCAGGGTCGGAGTCGACTTTCGACTTTGCAGAGTCGACTCTCTCAGAGGCGGCAGAAAGACCAATTTCAAGGGATGCGCGCGAGTCGTCTCCGAAGGACGCGGAGTCGTCCCCACGCATAAAAAGCAAACTTCCCGAGACGTCCCCAGAAAGCGCAGAGTCGACTCTCTCAGGGGATTCTAGAGGACTTGTTTTTCGGTGATAAAACTACGGAGTCGTCCCCGACGTCGCGGAGTCGTCCCCATGCAAAAAGCGCAAACATCCCGAGACGTCCCCGTAAAGTACCGAGCCGACTCTCTCAGAAAAACAGAAAAACAAGCATTCAAGCTGCTCTTCTTCAGAGACGTCCCCGTAAAGCGCCGAGTCGACTCCAAACAACGTCAAAAGAAATTTTATACAGCCGAGACGTCTCGCGTTCAAGCGGAGACGTCTCCGGAGCGCCTGGGACGCGACTGACACACTTTTGCAGGTTTGTTTGAATTTCAAACGTTCATATTTTTGTGTCTAACGGATCTATTACTTTTTGGGCTATAAAAGGGAGCTTTTAAGTGCCTTCCAACAACTTCTCACCAACCTAACACAAGATCATTCAAGAGAGAAGAAAGAGAAAGAGGTTCAAGGGAGTTAGTGCTTTCAAGAGGAGAAATCAAGTGCATTCAAGCTTTCCCATCTGATTTCGTGCTCAACTACTCACTCCCACTCGGCATTCAAAGCTCACATTCAATCCAACGCGATCCACATCGGAAGAACCACCATTACCCACGCTTCCAACGGCAAAAAGGGTTCTTCCGGGTTTTGTTATTTCTCATTGATATATTTGCCTTCTTAAGAGCTTTCAAATCTTTGTGAAACACTTGTTTATTGTGCTTGTTCTAGTCAAGGGACTTGGAACAAGGGATAGGCGTCCCAAGCCTAGGTTAAATTGGGGGATTGTAGGGTTCGTTGTTAGCCCGGTGTAAAACAACGAGTTGGGTAGTGCACTCGCAAAACTACCGGACTGTAATCGCGGATTATAGTGAAATTCTCAAAGGTATTTGGGGAGTGGATGTAGGAGCAGTTGAAGCTCCGAACCACTATAAATCTTCGTGTTTGCGATTGACTGTGCTTATAGCTTTATCTTTACTTTAGCGCATACACTTGTGTGTTTTGTTTTTAATTAGACAAAAAGTTTAAAACACCCAATTCACCCCCCTCTTGGGTGACCATCTCTGGGCAACACTTTTCTTCAAGAATTTCAGCATCATCATCAAGAGTAACTCTCTTGCTAGAAGAGATATCATTAGTATCATCAAAAACAACATGTATAGACTCTTCAATAACAAGGGTTCTTTTATTAAAAACTCTATAGGCTTTACTTGTTGTAGAATACCCCAAAAATATACCCTCATCAGATTTAGAATCAAATTTACCTAAGTTATCCTTCCCATTATTATGAATGAAACACCTACATCCAAAAACGTGAAAATAGTTTACTTTGGGCTTTCTATTTTTCCAAAGTTCATAAGGTGTTTTCTTTATAATGGGTCTCAATAAAACTCTATTTAATATATGACATGATGTATTAATGGCTTCTCTCCAAAAATACTTAGGGAGGTTACTTTCACATAGCATGGTTCTAGCCATTTTCTCTAGGGTTCTATTCTTCCTTTCTACAACTCCATTTTGTTGTGGTGTCCTAGGTGCAGAAAAATTATGAGTTATCCCTTTTTTACTACAAAATTCATCAAATAGATGATTTTCAAATTTCGTTCCATGGTCACTTCTAATAGTTATGACTGAAGCATCTCTAGCATTAGTTACTTCCTTATGAAATTTCTTAAATACTGAAAATGCTTGATCTTTATGAGCTAAAAACATGACCCAAGTATATCTAGAAAAATCATCTACAATAACAAGACCATATTTGTTTCCACCAAGACTTGTCGTTCTAGTTGGTCCAAATAGATCCATGTGTAGTAGTTCAAGAGGTCTAGAGGTAGAGACACAATTTATGGATTTAAAAGAGCTCCTCGATTGTTTGCCATATTGACAAGCTTCACAGATTTTATTTTTCTCAAATTTTAGTTTTGGCAAACCTATCACGGAATCTCTTTTAACTAGTTTTGATAATGTATCCATACTTGCATGACCTAACTTACGGTGCCATAACCAACTTGCATCATTATCCTTAGTATCATTAACAACTAAACAGGGGTTATGTTTGGCAAGATCCTCAAGATCTACTACGTACACATTGCCACGTCTTATTCCTTTAAATACTAAACTGTTGTCAATTGAGTTGGTTATGATGCATAAAGATGGTTTGAACAGAACATCAAAACCTCTATCACACAATTGACTAATGCTAAGTAGGTTATGCTTAAGACCATCAACATATCGAACATTATCAATAAAGGTTGAAGGGGTGATTTGTACTTTACCTATACCAATGATGTGACCTTGGTTATTGTCTCCAAATGTCACAGCACCTCCCTTCTTAGGCTCAAGGGTGAAGAATTGGTCTTTGTCACCCGTCATGTGTCTTGAGCAGCCACTATCCAAGTACCAACAGTTTTTGTCGACCTTGGCTGCAAGACACTCCTACACAAGGAAATCATACAATTTTAGGTACCCAAGTTTTCTTGGGTCCTTCATGGTTAGTAATGTTGGTTCCTTTTGGAACCCAAACCCTTTTAATTTTTTCTTTAGCTTTTTCTTTTCTATGATCACACACATTAGCTTTATGTCCTATTGTTCCCCAGCAAAAATAGGTTATTTTCTTAATTTTGCTTTCCCCTGCTTTTACAAAGAAATTACTGAGGAGCTTTTGCTTATTTTTTGGTTTATACCCTAAACCAGCTCTATTGAACACAGCTCGTTGACTATTAAGTATCATTTCCAATTTTTCAAAGCTATATGTAAACTTTTCTACAAAAGGTTTGTACTTTTTAAGTTATAGTGCCAACTTTTATTTTTCTGTTTTTAGAGCATTTAAGTCTTTTGTGAAGTTATCTCCAATAGTTTGTTTATCCTTTTTAAGTTCAGAAATTTTCTTGGTTAGTTTTTCGTTATCTTTAATTAAGGCATTAGTTTTTTGAATTAACATTTGCTTGCTTGTTTTAAGTTCTAAATTTTCTTTAGTGATAAAATCCTTATCCTTAACTAATTTGTCGTATTTATGGAGGTGAGATTGATTGGTTAGTTTTAGCTCTTTATTCTTAAGACTTATTGTCTTATATTCATCCATTAATTCATTAAACACATCATACAATTCATCAAAGGTAAAATCTAAATGTGTTTCAGATGTTACCTCATTGTCGTTTGCCATAAAATATAGGTTGGCATTTTCTTCTTGTTCCTCATCCGATGATGATGATGATGTATCGGAGTCCGATAGGGTGGAGACGAGGACCTTCTTTTTCTTGTACTTGCTAGCCTTCTTGAGCAAAGGACAGTCTGCTCTGAAGTGTCCCGGCTTCTTACATTCGTAGCATCCGATTCCCTCATTTTTCCTTTTCTTACCTTTATCCTTGTAATAGGAAGTTGGGGGCCTCTCCTTTGATGAAAGGACTTCTTTCGGTTGATGAATTTTTTGAACTTACGCACGAGAAGAGCCTCATCATCATCTTCCTCATGATCTTCTTCTTCACTGCTGCTACTGCAAGATAAATCCTTGTTAGAAGAAGTAGATTTAAGAGCTATTACCTTTTTCTTATGCGAGGATTCTTCTTCACTGTGTTGTTTCATTGTGAGCTCGTGCGTCATTAGGGATCCAAGAAGCTCCTCGAGTGGCAGCTTGTTTAAGTCCTTGGCTTCTTGGATTGCCGTCACCTTGGCCTCCCATGACCTTGGCAAACAACGAAAAATCTTCCTGACAAGGTCACTGTTAGTATAATTTTTGCCAAGGCTTTTTAGGCCATTGACAATGTCAGTAAATCTAGTAAACATGCAAGTGATAGTTTCATTGGAATCCATCTTAAATAATTCATACTTATGAACTAATATATTTATTTTAGATTCTTTTACTTGATTTGTGCCCTCGTGGGTCACTTCAAGTCTATCCCAAATCTCTTTTGCAGAATTGTAAGTAGAGACTCTATTGAATTCATTTTGGCCTAAAGCACAATAAAGCACATTCATTGTTTTGGCATTTAGATGTGCCTTCCTTATATCATTGTCATCCCAATCCTTTTCAAGTTTGGGTATAGTAACACCCTCTACAAAAATTGATGGGATGTAAGGTCCATTAAGTATGGTGGTCCACATCTCATAATCTTGTGCTTGGATAAATATTCTCATCCTAGCCTTCCAATATGAGTAGTCGGATCCATTAAAGAATGGAGGTCTATGGGTGGACTGGCCCTCAATATGAGAAGATCCAAATGGGGTTGTCATTTTGATCTTTTACTCTTTTGGTAAAAGAGTTCCGGCTCTGATACCACTTGTTGCCCAGATAGACAACCCAAGAGGAGGGGTGAATTGGGTTTTAAAATAATTATTGCAATTAAAAGCTTTGTGAGTAACTAATTAAAACTTTTGCGAGTGAATTAATTAGTTGCTATATGCAGTGGATGAAGGGAAAGTAAGAGAACAAGAAGCAATCACAAACACAAGCACTTTTATAGTGGTTCGGAGCTAACCCTTGCTCCTACGTCCACTCCCCAAGCCTCACTTGGGAATTCACTATAATTCCTCGGATTACAGCCGGTTGTTTTACAAGCTCACAACCCAACTTGTTGTTTTACGAGATCACAACGAACTCGGTCGGTTTTCACAGGCTCACCGACTAGAACCACCCGATTGTTTTTCCGGGATCACAATCAAACCCTTACACCGTTGGTTTTAACCTAGGCTCACCAACAAACCTTACACCGTTGGTTTTAACCTAGGCTCACCAACAAACCTTAACACCCTTGATTCAATCCCCTGATTGAATCAAGTAAGAAACAAATGGTTTGAAAACAAACAGAAAAAGGAAGCTTCTTAACAAGCAGATATTCAGCGATAATAAAAAGAGAGAAGTTAGGAGCCCTCAAACAGATTTATAAAGATGTAGAGGAGGGCTTCTCGAACTCGGGTCTCCTCTTGAATGTCTCGAAGATTTGATGACTGACGGAGACTTCTTGAATGCTGGAAAGAGTTGGTTGGATGGAGTTTAATGCCCCTCTTCCTTCTTTCACTTGTGTTTCCTTTGAAATCCTTTGGTAGGTGGAGATTACTTGTTTTCTTTGAATGGAATGTCTCTTCTCTACCTTGCTACAGTTCTCTGTGGCTATTTAAGCTGTTTCTTCATGAAACTAGCCATTAGACACTGAAATCTAGCCATTTTGCACATTCTGCAACTCCTGACAATATTTCCGTTGGGATCGAAGTCGACTCGCGCGATCTGGAGTTGACTCGCCTGTTGCAGGAGTCGACTCATGCTTTTCTGGAGACGGCTCGGCAACTGTTCTGGATTTGAATTAAAGTGCTGTCTTGACTTGGAGTCGACTCGACTGAACCTGGAGTCGACTCCCCAATGTCTGGAGCTGACCAGGCACTTTTGGAGATGACTCGTTCCAAGGAATCCAGAGATGTTTCTTTCAAGTTTGCTCACTCGAGTCGACTCGGATATTCTAGGAGTCGACTCGGCACTCAGAGCCCGAGATCCCGATCTTCTGTCTGTTGACTTGTGCCGTCTCGGAGTCGACTCGAACTGTCTCGGAGTCGACTCGGCTCTCAGAGATGAAAATATAGTCTTCTGTCTTTGGGGTTGCGCTGCCCTGGAGTCGACTCGAACTGTCTTGGAGTCGACTCGCCTCTCAGAGACGAAAATACCATCTTCTGTCGTTGGGGTTGCGCTGCCTTGGAGTCGACTCGGACTTTGCGGGAGTCGACTCGGCTCTCAGTGTCCGAAATTGGCTCTCTGACTTTTTGCCTTGCATTTCTCTGGGAGTCGACTCTTGCTTCTTTAGGAGTCGACCTGCCAACCATCGGAGTCGACTCGAGTTCTTCGGGAGTCGACTCGGCTCTCAGAGTCCAAAATAGCTTCTCTATCTTTCTGTCTGTTACTCCCTGGAGTCGACTCGTACTACGCTGGAGTCGACTCGGCAAGCATCGGAGTCGACTCGAATTCTTCAGGAGTCGTCTCGTTGACAGGTTCTGAGATGATTCTTTCTGTCCGGCTGTCTGTTCTCAGTCGGAGTCGACTGGTAATGTGCAGGAGTCGACTCGAGCTTGTGCCAGTGCTTCTGATACGCTTGGAGTCGACTCGTAATCTTCCGGAGTCGACTCGAGACTCAGACTTTGGTTCAAATTGAATTTCTTACTTATCCAAAGTGTATTGAACCAAATCTAGAGACACTTAACCATAAATTTACAAGTATTTGACTGAAACACTAGATTGAATTCATTAGTATAACATAAGATATACTCAAATGCTTTGAGCTCATCAAAATCAAATAGGGTTATAATCAATCACTCCACAGTATTTATCCATCACCAGAACATCTTCACAAACTCCGATGTGATGAAGTTCTTAGAACTGCTTTGTGTAATGAAATATGATTTTGTCACACAGGTCCTTAAATGTTCATGACCGTATGTTATACTATTAATAGGACGATAGTATTATCGAGCGTAGGTCCTTGTGTATCATAATTGTTGGTTGTCTTCCAAATCAAAGAGCATAGAGATACTAGTATGGTATACAGGTGAATGGTAGTGTACGTTCACTGAACGTGACCAATTGACAGACTCTCTCTTGTCAAGAGTTGTTCCGAGTGAATATGGGTATATGTATCCTTTAGACCTGAGATTGCAACCAGTGGCTTGCAAGCAACTCACTGTACTTTGGTGCCAGACTACCTGAATTTCTAATCCAGCGACGAAAGGTTTCTGGGTCCAGTCAAGTACTTGTGGTAGTCAGTTGCAGATCAAGATGGAATTGACCTCCCTCAGGAATAAGGGTGAATGCCTTGTATTTTCAATTAAATAGTACCCTGGCCAGAAAAAGTCAATTCTCTATCACTTGACTTATTGAATTGAAACATATTTCCGGATGGATCGTTTCAGGGTAGACGGACTCTGAACCCACCCTGGGCATTTTCTGGTCAAGAGGATGAATTATGCGGTAACCATAGTCCAAAAGGTTCTAGAATGTTGCTTTGCATCTATTCGGCCTATCCGGTCGTCGGGTCCTATCGCTAGATGGTTACTTCGATTAGTGCAGGAAGTGTTCTTGTACTACCAACTTAGATTCGAACCAGTGAGGTCACACGCTTAGAAGTTTTTGGATTAATCAAATAGCTGATTGACGATTGAGAATTGTCTAGAGGTAAAATAGTCAATATGATTGACTGATTGCCCTAAGAAATTGTTGCTTGGAGAAGTTAATTGGTGATTGGATTACTGATTAGACTCAATTTGATTGAGTAATAGAGATTGGGCTTGACCAAATTCAAATATGATTTGAAATTGGTAAAACCGTAATTGACACCAAAATTTGTTTGGTGAAAATGTCTAATTTGCCCAACCAAATTAGATTTGGCTTAAGTCAAATTGGATTGAAATCAATTATGATTCTAGTATGACTAGAAATCCATTCCCTTTGTGGGACCCACATCCTGCATTTGTGGGACCCACATACTGTATGTGGAACACACATCCTGCATTTGTGGGTCCCACATACTGTATGTGGGTCCCACATCCTGCATTTGTGGGACCCACATACTGTATGTGGGACCCACAATACTGCATTTGTGGGATCCACATACTCTATGTGGGACCCACTTCCTGCATTTATGGGACCCACATACTGTATGTGGGACCCACATCCCGACCGCCTACTCTTAAGCATATTCTTGCTTGCATGTGTGACATGTGGCGAGCCTGGACACCTCGCACTCCTCCTGATGTCATCCATGACCTCATCTGCCTCATGAGGTCATCCATGACATCGCCCTCCAGGCCACCTCACCCCTTTGCATGCGTGACACGTAGCCGAGCAGGACACCTCTTTTTCTTGCATGTGTGACATGTATCCTGGCAGGACACCTCATAGGGACACCTCACCCTCTTCTTGGCCTATAAATAGGCCACCCCTCTTCCTACTTCTTTAGATGAAGAGCACCAGAGAAAGAGAGTGAGAGGAGAGAGTAGCTCTGAAGGTGAAAGCCCAAGAAGGAGTTCTTGAGCTGTGAAGGTCCATCTTCTTCCTTCTTCTCCCTTTCAGCCATCCTTCTACTTTCCTGCGAGCTAGCACTCCCCGGGAAGCTGATCATTCCAGAGTCTCGCGTGGACGAGTCATCGAGGCTGGACGCTTGTGCGGCTACGAAGCATCCTTGAAGGAACTCCCTTCTAAAGGTAAGAGATCTGATTTCTTTTACGGTTGAGATATGATCTCAATCTTCAAATCACAAGAAGTTGTGATTTATGCATATTTATTTGAATCACACAATCCTCGGGATCTGAGGGCTTTGTGATATTTGGTGTCAAAGCAAAGGATTAGTGGAGACTATCCGATTCCTGGGAACTCTCATGCATGATCATGTGATGAAGCGTGGCTCTCCACCCGGGAGCTCATATGATGAGTGCTTTGATAGGCACGCGCGGGTGTCATATTGGGACTAAGCCCGTGCCACATGTGATGTGCAGTTGAAGACTGTCTTCGACTGGTACCAGAGTCAAAATATCTAAAATATCAAGCATGTTTTGGGTTAAAATGTTTAACCCGTTCTTTCCGCATAAAATTTTCTGAAATTCATGCTTAGCCCTCTCCACGCACACTATCAATAAGATGGTTGAGAGTAGATTGCAAGGATGCTATTATTGTATCTGGTTTGGGTACCATTCAACTTGGATCGGACCCTATAGGGTATTGGGTACAAGTTTTCAACTAGGAACTGTAAGATCTGATGGGTCTATAGGTCTCAGCTTGGATTGGGTATAGATTGGATTAAGCCTAGATCCTGGTACCTAACAGACGTGCTTGTCCAAAACTATAGATAATGAGGAGAAGAAAAATGAGATAATAATAAAAGAATATTATTGGTGAGACAATGGTGATCGAAATTAAGTTTTGGTCTGCAGGTGGTACAAGTCGGGAAGGTGGAAAAACTTAAGTTTATCAATATATTTATGGAGTATGAGTCAGAATAAAATTTATAAACTATATTATGTAATATATGCTAAATTATCAAATCTGAGTCAAGTGTGGTATGTGTTTACTAGACTTGGATCCAGAGTAGCAAAACTTGAGGGAATATCTTACGACTCATGCCTGATGTAACGCCCACATTTTCTAGATCGCGTTCAAGTCATATATAGGTGAGTTCCAGGTCATGGTCGATCAGGTCTATTAGTCCAACCGACGGCCTTAGTAGGTTGTAGGTTTGCTAGTGAGTTTTTTTGAACTTTCGCAAGATATGGAGTTGGGATGGCAAAAGCTTAAACTTATTCAACGATGCCAGGGACAAGGATTGGGAAGGCAATAGTTCAAGGAATTCAATATATTGAGGAATTGACTTGAGGGACCTCAATTTCTGTGGGAATTTAATTGCGATGAGAAAGACCTAGACTTTGAGATATCTAGGTGGGATTGGCTGTATGTATGAAGGAGGCCATCTAAACTACAGTCTCCAACTGCTTATTCCCTAGGGAAATTTCTAGAGTACTACTACCGATCACCTGTTAATCATCACCGCTTAGTTCACCCAAGACATGGAGTCGGAGATTGATGCCAGACATGGCAGGGTCTGTGGTGTCAATTGACCACTGCCTGCACTCGACTAACCATCGACTTTTTATCCTGCGGTGAACTCAACAGTGATTAGTTGTGGGTTATCTATAGCTTTTTCCATGATCTCCATGATGTTTAGCCACAACCTCCTCAAGGATTATCCTTATTACTAGATGTTGCCGCCGAATCTCGAATGAGGTTAGAGTACAGCCCGAACAACTCTAAGATCAGTTGGAGACGAGCTGAGCAAACTGGCCGAGGTGTGCGGGGCGGAAAATCCTCCGATGCCTAAGTTAGAATAACGCGGCAACAACATAGAAAAGAGAGAATTTCAGCAGAGTGCGGTCTTTGTGAGTAATATTGCATGCGTACCTAAGGTCCCCCAAGCTCCCCCTTTATATAGAAAAGATCATTTTGTCGTTGCCTGACCTGACATAAAGTACAATGATAGCCAAGTAATAGCCAGTAGTACGGACAAGGCGTGAGTGCCAGTCTGCATAGGCGGTGGAAAGTGTTGGTAGGGCGCAGACCATAATACTATCTGACCGTGGGCTGCTAGAGCTGTCGGTTATTGGAAACTGTCAACCCTTGTTGAAACATACTGATTGTTCTTATTGGCTGATCGACTTGTCGGCTAGAGCCAAGATAGCTCACTTTGGTTGGTCAGCTGCTCGACTGGGCTAAGGTTGTTCTTCTCGGCTTACGTCCAAGATCAAGAGAGTAGACCTGGCCCAAGGTCAAGGTGTCCAGTACTTCTCCTAACACATGCCCCACACTTCTGAGGCCAAACTGCCTTCTGGTTCGAGCAGCGGAAGTCAAATCATCACTTCAATAGAGGTAGAGACTTTTGTCGTGGAAAATAAATGTGTTGATCTATCTTCTCGAAGCAACGCCGAATCTAGAGTTTCTCGAGGCATCATCATTGTGGGGTTCTCTTCGGGAAGTTATTACTGCAACAATCCTGGCGAATCGTTGCTTTGTGTTCTAGGCTAACACGTCGCATGATTTGCCCTAGTAGTTGAGCTGACATTTCAATCAAGGCCGCTCACGACTCTATATAAGGGTGTCCCCAACCTTCAACCTCCACTTCTTGCCTCACTTGCTCCTTCGCCCGAGTGCTCGAGTGTCCAAGCTCTCGGGTGGTGCTTCGGCGAAGTCTTTCGTTCCCCCGGCACGGGCATCTTTCGTGCTTCTCCATTTTTGATGGATCTTCACTCCTTGGCTGCATGGCCCTTCTCTTTGTCTTCTCCCTCGCTGCCTTGTTCTCTTCTTCATCTTTTTATTTATTTTCTTTTTTATTTTCCTCCATGATCGATGGTGAGATTTAACACCTCGGACGGCAGTCGGTCGCCGGACCATTCTCCCGAAACTCAGCATCCAATCGGGCCTGGACCACGAGGCATCCGTCCTCACACAAGAGAAGATAGACCTCGTCCAAGCTCGAAATTTTGTTCCTCCTAAGTTCATCTTCAAGCTCACCGGTACCCGACCCCCTCCTTCTCAGCTCGGCCTATATGGGGAGACCCCGTGGGCCGAGTTGAGGCTATCTTTCCATCCCTTTTTTGTCAAGCTGATAAGGGCCTATAAACCTGTCTCGACCAATTTGTTCTGAATTTCTGACAGGTCCCGGTCGGCTTCCTCTCTCTTTATTTTATCGAGGGCATCCAAGCCTCAAATTTTCTCTTCTGGAGGTGCTTCACTCTGAGGAAGCATCCTTGGGACAGCAGCTAGTGGCACTTTTCTCCTCCAAAAGATTGCCAACTGATCGGAGGTACTTTCTCTTCCATTCACGGATGGAAAGAAAGATTTTTCTTTGTTCACTCTGAGCAACTGTTGAGGTTCGAGACAGTGTGGAGGGCACCTCAGACAAACCTAAATCGGCCCCTAAGGTTGTTTGGTGATGATTAAAGGGTCTTATACAGGTTTCTAGAATCTCAATCCAAGATTTCTACTTTGGAAGAGCTGTTGTTCGAGGGGGTCCCCCAAAGTTTGAGGGGGGAGTCTTCTTCGATCGCTGCTATCGAGGTTGCCCCCACGGTCGCCACCGAGGCTTTAGCCCCCGAAGTCCGTGGCTTGGCACAATCCTATCTGAGCTCGTCCATCTGCCAGCAGCGTCCTTCCACTCTAGGTCGTGCCCCTAGGGTTTACTCCCTGCACAGGTCTATCCAAGAGTCGGACTATGCTCTAACAAACCTTATGGTGGCAATGCAATTGGTCGAAACCATGCAGCTTCCGGCCGACCTAGAGGCTATGCGCTCTGTTAGTGTCACCAAGTTCTTCAACTGGGCTTTCACCAGGGTCATTCAAGTAGGTCTCTGACTCACAAACTACCATGTAGTCTTTTTCTTTTGTTACTAACTCTTGTTATCCTTTCCAGCATGCCCTTGTGATCAGCGAGATAGTGAATGGTCGTGAGGTTCTCGAGGCGTTGCTTAGTGCTCGGGTGAAATAAAAAACTGCTGAAGAGCGGGCCGAGGTGAAGGCCAAGTTAGCCTCGGATGAGATCAAGTTGGCGAAAGCTCGTGCCCTGGCCACATAGGCCCACGCGAAAATGATGGAAGTCCAACTGTGCATAGCTAGGGTAGCCCTCAAAGCCGTCGATTTGAGGGAAGCAGAGCTTTCTGCGAGGCTAGGACAAGTAAAGGGCCAACAAGGCCGAGCGGTGAGCTGCCGAGGCTAGGGTGCAAGACCTCCATGTCGAGGCAAAGGTCACAGAGGCAGTCAAGGAGTATCGCACCTCCGAGGAGTTTAAAGAGGAGACCTTGGAGAACATGACCGACGCCTTCGGGAATGGCTTCCAAGAATTCTGAGCTTGGGCTCAGCGGCTCTTCTTAGGAATGGACTCTTCGATCTCAATGATGACGATGATGAGAACGGTGTAGGCGGGGGCGGCGGAGGCAACAACCCTGTTGACGGTGAAGTTGGCGACGTCAGCCGTACTGAAGGTGTTGATGGGGGTGAGGGCAAAGGATGACGTCTTTCGCCACACTATTTTTGCTTCTTTGCTCAGATTAGTTGAGATCTATGTACTTTACTTTTGTTCAGCCTCTACTGAGGTTAGTGTAAAGATTCGCAGCATTAATGAAAATGAAGAATTTCCAAAGTAATTTGGTTCAGTTTTGTTCTCGTTGTTTTTCTTTTCTTCGAGTTTAGGTCGTCGCCCCAAGCTCTTTTTGCTCAGCTTCTGCCGAGGTCAATGCATATATCGAAAGATAATATAACAGTAAAGGAATTCCTAAAGTACCTAACTTCGATCTTTAATTGTGCTGGACCACTTCTTGATTTGAGCTTGGGTCATCTAATCGAGCTCTTCCCCTTGGTGGCTTCAGCCTATCTTGGGCTCCTCGGTCGATCAACTTGGGGTTCAGCTCCTAAGGAATTCTGATGGAGCTCGATTGAAGGAGATCCCAAGTTGGCCTGGGGTGTCTCCTTTCATCTCTAGACTACAGTTCTAAAGGCATCCCTAGATTAAGATTCGAGAGAGATTCTGAGTGGGCTTATGTTGACCCCCTAATGGATTTTGATGAATACAAAACACTAGAGTATAATTCCATTTATCTTAACAATTTAATTGAGAAATTCATGTGTTTTATTAAGAATATTGTTAAGAAATGTCTAGGCAAGTTTTCATAATTTTTATGAATTTATTGAAGAATTTTTTGAGATGAAAGAAAAAGTTCAGGGACAGCCGAGACGTCTCCTGATAGTCTCAGAGACGTCTCTGGCACAAACAGGAAGAACTGGCACACTTGGAGATGTCCCCGGCACCTGCCGAGTCGTCCCCACGATAGCGGAGTCGACTCTCTCAGTAGCGGAGTCGACTCTCTCAGTGGCGGCAGAAAGGCAGTTTTCAAGAGATATGCGCGAGACGTCCCCACCGCAAGCAGAGTCGTCCCCACAAGTAAAAAGGAGACTTCCCGAGTTGTCCCCAAGATAGCGGAGACGGCTCTCTCAGGGTTTTCCAGAGAATGATTTTTTCGGTGATAAGGCAGCGGAGACGTCCCCTGAAAGAGCGGAGTCGGCTCTCTCAGGGAATTCCAGAGGACATGTTTTTCGGAGATAAAGAAGCGGAGTCGACCCCGAGACAGCGGAGTCGTCCCCATTCAAAAAGTACAAACAAGCAGAGTCGTCCCCGTAAAGTGCCGAGTCGACCCCAGACAACGTAAAAAGTAAAATCTTGTAGCCGAGACGTCTCTCGTTGAAGCGGAGACGTCCCCGGAACGCCTGGGACGCGACTGACAACTTTTACAGGTTTGGTTTGAATTTCAAATCTCTTTTACTTTATCTCTAACGGCTATATTTGCTTTTTGGGCTATAAAAGGGAGCTCTTAAGTGCTTCAAAACAACTTTTCACCAACCCAAAAGCTAGATCATTTAAGAGAGAAGCAAGAGAGAGAAGTTCAAGGGAGTGAGTGCATTCAAGTGAAGAAATCAAGTGCTTTCAAGCTTCCCAAGTGATTTCAAGCTCAACCACTCTCTTCCGCTCGTGCATTCAAAGCTCACACTCAAATCTACGCGATCCACATCGGAAGAATCACCATTTTCCACGCTTCCAACGGCAAAAGGATTCTTCCGGATTCTATTGTTCATCATTGCCATATTTGCTTTTCTAGAGCTTTTCTTTTCTGTGTAAACTCTTTCATTGTGGTGCTTGTTCCAGTCAAGGGACTTGGAACAAGGGAAAGGCGTCCCAAGCCTAAGTGAAATTGGGGGTGTTAGGGTTTGTTGTGAGCCCGGTGTAAAACAACGAGTTAGGTAGTGAACTCGCAAAACTACCGTACTGTAATCTCGGATTATAGTGGAAATTTCCAAAGGTGATTTGGGGAGTGGATGTAGGAGCAGTGGAAGCTCCGAACCACTATAAAACCTTGTGTTTGCGATTGACCTTTCTCATTCCTCCTTCTTTACTTTAGTGCATATATTTGTGTGTTTTATTTTTAATTAGGCGAAAAGTTTTAAAACACCCAATTCACCCCCCTCTTGGGTGACCATCTCTGGGCAACAAGTGGTATCAGAGCAGGTGCTCTGTGTATTTCTTGAAAGACCTAACCGTCTTAGCCAAAGATCTAGATGGCAACACCCTTTAACAATGTTCCTGCCGAGGGGCAAGCAACCAATAGACCTCCACTCTTCAATGGGACAAATTATTCCTATTGGAAGACTAGAATGAGAATTTTCATTCAAGCACAAGACTATGCCTTGTGGAGGGTTATAGTCAAGGGACCACAAGAACCATCACATGTGGTTAATGGCATTCGAGTTCCCAAACCTGAGGAGGATTGGGATGAGAATGATGATAGGATGGCTCAACTCAATTCGAGAGCCATGAACTCATTATTTTGTTCTTTAGATGTAAATGAGTTTAATAGAGTCTCCACATGTAGTTCCGCTAAGGAAATATGGGATAGGCTTGAAGTTACCCACGAGGGTACAAATCAAGTCAAAGAGTCCAAAGTGAACATTCTAGTTCACAAATATGAATTGTTTAAGATGAAACCTAATGAAACTATTACATGCATGTTTACACGCTTTACCGATATTATTAATGGTCTAAAGAGCTTGGGTAAATCTTACACTAACCCGGAACTTGTGAGTAAAATTCTCAGGTCTTTGCCAAAAGCATGGGAAGCAAAGGTCACGGCGATCGTAGAAGCCAAAGACCTCAACACCTTGGGGCTAGAACAACTTTTGGGGTCATTGATGACGCATGAGCTCACGATGAAGCAACATGAAGAAGAGTTGCCGAAGAAAAAGACAATCGCACTCAAGGCTACCTCAAGTGTGTGTGAAGAAGAGAGTAGTGAGAGTGAAGAAGAAAGCCAAGATGAGGACTTGGGTTTGATAGTAAGGAAGTTTAAGAAATTCATGAGAAGAAAGAAACCCTTTCCAAGAAAGAAATTTGGAGGGAGAAATGATTGGAAAAAAGAAAAGGAAAAAGAAAGAGACCCAATCATATGCTATGATTGCAAAAGACTGGGACACATTCGTTCCGAATGTCCTCAACAAAAGAAGTATTTTGGAAAGAAGAAGAAGAAGAAGGCATTGAAGGCAACATGGGATGATAGTGACACATCATCCTCCGAGGAAGAGAAGGAAGAGACCGCCAATTTGTGCTTCATGGCGTTCGAAGACGACGAGGTATGTCAAAACCCAACCATAAATTTTACTTTAGAAGAATTGTATGAAGCTTTTCAAGAACTTATGGGTGATTGTAGTATGTTAGGAGCAAAAAATAAAGAATTAAAAGCCTCCAATCAAAAACTGAAGGAAGATATTGAAAACCTATTAATTGAAAAGGAGAACATTAAAAATATTAACACTACTAACCTAGAAATCAAAAATTCAAAACTTACCATTGAAAATGAAAAGGCAAAAACAGTAATTAAGGAATTAAATCTAAAAGTAAAATTCCTACTCGATAATAATACCTCACTTGCACAAAATGTTGAATCTCTTAAAAAGGATAAGGAAGAACTAGTCAAAGAAAATTTGAATCTTAAGAATGAGGTACATAAGTACAAACCAATTGTTGAAAAATTTACACAAAGCTCTGAAAAATTAAATCTTATTCTTTCAAATCAAAGAGCTGTTTTTAATAAAGCCGGATTAGGATATAAAACTAACAAGCAACAAAAGTATCTAAAGAATTTCTTTGTAAAAGCAAAAGATGTAAAAACTGAAAAACCTACATGCTTTCACTGTGGAAAGAATGGACATAAAGCCTACTCTTGTATTCAAAGAAAGATCCAAACTAACAAGAGTACATTTGTGAAAGCTAAAAACATAACTAAAGTATGGGTGCCTAAGGGAACCAACTACACTAACCACGAAGGACCCAAGAAAACTTGGGTACCTAAGAGCTTCACGTGATCATTTTGCAGGTATGCCTTGCAGCCGGAAATAAAAAGAGAATGTGGTATCTTGATAGTGGCTGCTCAAGGCATATGACCGGTGACAAGAGTCTCTTCGTCACCTTGGAATCAAAAGAAGGAGGAGTAGTCACATTTGGAGACAATGCTAAAGGCCGAATCATTGGTATTGGTAAAATCTCCATATCACCCTCCTCATTCATTGATAATGTATTGTTAGTTAATGGACTAAAACATAATTTATTAAGTATAAGTCAATTTTGTGACAAGGGATTTAAAGTATCATTTGAATCATCACTATGCATAATTAGTAGTCCAATTGATAATGAGATCATACTCACAGGACATAGGCATGGAAATGTTTACATGGTAGATCTTGATGATCTCACCATGAACGATGGCCAATGTCTTGTGGCCATGAATCCCAAAGTCAATGAGACTAGTTGGTTATGGCATCGTAGGTTAGGGCATGCTAGCATGGATTTTATCTCTAAATTAATTACAAAGGATCTAGTTAAAGGACTACCAAAAATAGACTTTGAAAAGAATAAAATTTGTGCTGCATGTTGTTGGGAACCCGCCCATGCCGTTGATATTTCAAAAATTTTTTCAGATGGCAGCGGAATCGGCATGCACGGGTTCGACGTTCATCGCATGAACGTTGTTTCGAGACCTTTCGTAATTAGGTAAGAATTAAAATTTTTAAAACTATTAGGAAGATCAAATCTTCACCTTGCGCGGGTAGATGATCACCGCAAATCTGAATTCGTGGTTTTGGAAGAGGGTTCGCTTGAAGCCGTTCAAACGTCCGGCCTCTACGGGTATCCACACGAAGCAGGATCCGATCCAAGCTCTCTATCTCACCGGGGTGCTAGCTCCCTTGCAGAGATAGCTTTGATGGCTGATGTCCTCCTTCTCAATCAACTCTTGATTGTGCTTGGAAGGAGGAAGAAGAAGGATGAAGAAGAGGAAGAAGAAGAATCCCTGCAGCCTTCTTCTCTTTTCATGCGTTGGAGCCAAGGAAGAAGACCAAGAGGAGGGAGACGCCTCCTCTTCTTTTCCCTTTGCTGATGGCGGCTGAACCAAGGAGAGATGGAGAGGGGGTGGCCACGTGATGAAGAGGAGAAAGGGTCATCTAGGGCGCCGGCCCTAGTCCTCCTTTAATAAGGATGAAGGGCTCCTACAAGTTAGGAGCCTTGACAACTTTCCAAGAGGGGGCGCCGGCCCCCTCTCTCTTCATGTCGCACCTAATCAAGTGGAGAGGGGCTGATGCCCCTCTTACTTGGTTGGCCTAATCCTCTTCCAAAGAGGATTAGGTCCCTCTTTCGTGGTTTAATCCTAATCTAATTAGGATTGGCCAAATTGGGTTTAATCTATGCTAGTCCCAATCCAATTAGGACTTGAATGAACCATGACTCAATTGAACTCTTCAATCCTAATCCAATTAGGAGTCATGTTGATTCATTAGATTAATAATTAATTTAGACTTAAGGAATCCTAATCCAATTAGGATGTATTTAATTTTAGTCCTAATCCAATTAGGACTCTATTTGAATCCGAAGTCCTAATCCAATTAGGATTTCTAGGAATCCTACTCCAAGTAGGAATCCAATTTTAATTCAAAATTTCTAATCTCATTAGGATTGTAGGAATCCTATTCTAAGTAGGAATTCCAGTCCTACTCCAACTAGGATTCCCAGTCCTAATCCAATTAGGACTCTAGGAATCCTACTCGAAGTAGGATTTGTGTTTAAGTCCAATTAATTAATTTCCTTTGTTCCTTCTTCAATTTCTTATCAATCAAATTGATTACTTGTGATTCCTAATCACGATTTCAACCATCGGATCGGTCAATACTTCTAGTGTGTGTGACCCCATAGGTTCTATTCTGACTGGTAGTGAGATATATTGTGATCTCTATCTCAATATCATTGAAAACTCCTTTCAATGGGTTGGAACGATTCCAACTCAACTCGTTAGGGTTTATCGATCATCAAGATAATCCCTATGAGTCCCACCATCCACCAGTGACACCTAGCAGCATATAGTGGCTACCCAGCAGAATGGAATGATGAACCTCTAGGTGCAGTTAACGTGTGATACAGTCCTACTATCGTGGATCCCTATAGGACGGAGGTCATGGACAACTCGTCAAACCCCATCGTCTGTCATATGTCAAGATTTATTCGACTTGAGTTCGATAGTGGAAAACTCTTTTTCCACTTTATATTACTGCCCTGGCCAAGGTCTTAGAACTCAGTCTAACAAATCACATAGGATCACTCCTCTTCTATCAAGGTCGATAGATTCCTTATAGGTGCATACCCTACTCCTACAGTGAACCTACTGCAGCCAATCTACACTGCATGGACCCATATGGCTAGAGACCATGTATGTGTGCAGTCAAACTACAATAACCTCACTGTGAGTAGCCGAAGCACCGCAGGTCAAAGGACCAGTCACACTACTGCAACATCAAGCAAGTCACTGACGAGTGGATAGACATCCAAGTGACTTCTTGTCTTGGTCACGCTCAGTACCCTTGTTCTCTAACAAGCACCTGCACTATCACTTCAGTGTCCCTACACTGTGGACTCAAGTCTCGTCCATCCAGAAGGAAAGTGATCTGTGCACTGATCGGATCGATCACCGTCCTCGTGATGATCCATTGATCAGGAGCATTTAGAAATTAATCACCAATGATACATGGCTCAAATTCTCAACTCTTGAGAATATGTATCATCATCTTATTAATTTCTTGGACGATTCATAGACACATAAACAATATGAATGAAAAGATGCCTTTTATTTATTCAATAATAAATAGTCAAGTACAAAATTATGTCCCTAGAATTAATAATGTGTCAGCCAGATTGGCTTCTAGGGCATACATCTAACAATCTTCCACTTGCACTAAAGCCAATTGGTCATATATCTTAGGCCCATCTTCTCAAGGTGGGCTTCAGTCTTTTGCTGACTCAGCTGCTTAGTGAACGGGTCCGTCACGTTATCCGCGGAGTCTACTCTCTGCACCTCTACATCATAGTCGCGTATGAAATGGAAGTGCCGCTCTATGTGCTTGGACTTCTGATGAGACCATGGCTCCATAGCTAGTGCTATGGTGCCAATGTTATCGCAGTAAAGTATTATGGCATCTAATGACATTACACCTAACTCTGCAATTAACTTTTAATCAGAAGGTTTCCACTGCACCCTTAGATACGGCTTAACATTCAGCTTCTAAGGTAGAATCTATAATGATCGGTTGTTTGGAACTCTTCCAATTTACTGAACCACAATTGCACATATTCTGATGTAGACTTTCTATCATCTATATGTGTGCATCCTTCTACCTTCAACTCTGATCTTCTCCCAAAGACCAAGAACATGTCCTTAGTTCTTCTCAAGTACTTAAGACTGTTCTTTCACAGCTATCCAGTGCTTCTTGCCTGGATCCGACTGATATCTGCTTGTGACACTCACAGCAAGAGCTATATCAGGTCGTGTACACAGCATGGCATACATGAGGCTTCCTATTGTCGATGCATAGGGAATCTTGCTCATGCGTTGAATCTCTTCAGATGTGTTGGGGCACATCTTCTTGGAGAGATGAATTCCATGCCTAAGGGGTAAGAGACCCCTCTTGGAGTTTTCCATGCTGAACCTCTTCAGCACCTCCTCTATGTACATCTTCTGTGAAAGGCCAAGCATCCTTTTAGATCTATCTCTATAGACCTTTATTCCCAAAATATAGGATGCTTCCCCAAGGTCTTTCATGGAGAATTCTTTTGACAACCAGACCTAGACCGAGGTTAGCATGGGAATATCATTCCCAATCAGGAGAATGTCATCTACGTACAGTACGAGAAAAACGACAGCACTCCCACTAACCTTTTTGTAAACACACGGTTCCTCTTCGTTTTTGATGAAATCAAACGTTTTGATTGCATCATCGAAACGAGTGTTCCAACTCCGAGATGTTTGCTTTAGTCCATAGATGGACCTTTGCAGCTTGCAGACCTTGTGATCTCCATCACTGGAAGTGAAATCCAAAGGTTGTTCCATATAGATATCTTCATCAAGATATCCATTCAGGAAAGCAGTTTTCACATCCATCTGCCAGATTTCATAATCATGAAATGCTGCAATGGCAAGCAATGTTCGGATGGATTTTAGCATGGCTACAGGTGAAAAGGTCTCCTGATAGTCAATGCCTTCGCGCTGACTATACCCTTTCGCCACAAGCCTTGCCTTATAGGTCTCTACCTCTCCATCCGAACCTATCTTCCTTTTGTAGATCCATTTGCATCCAATAGGTACAATACCTTCTGGTGGATCTACTAAGGTCCAGACTTGGTTGGAATGCATGGAGTCTAACTCTGACTTCATAGCTTTCAGCCATTTCTCGGAATCGATATCAGATATCGCCTCGTTGTAGGTTTTGGGATCCTGTATGTGATCCCTATCTCCCACTAGGAACATTTTCTCGGTATCCTCTTCTAGTATACCTAAGTATCTATCGGGAGGATGGGAGACCCTACTAGATCTACGAGGTGGTCGAGGGACATCGTGTACTGGCTCTTTATGAATGGGTTCTATAGGATCCATGACTCGTTGCTTTTCAGAGACTTTCTCTTCAAGCTCATTTTTCCTCCCACTGCCTCTATCAAGGATAAACTGATTTTCCAAGAAGATGGCATGACGGCTCACAAACACATTGTGATCCTCTGAGATGTAGAAATTGTATCCTAATGACTCTTTAGGATATCCTATAAAACGAGCACTTATGGTCCTAGCCTCTAACTTGTCCGCCTGTAGTCACTTGACATGGGCCGGACATCCCCAAATCTTGAGATGACCCAGACTTGGTTTCTTACCATGCCATATCTCATACGGTGTGGTAGGAACGGATTTAGAGGGAACTCTATTCAATAAATAAATCGCCGTGAGTAAGGCATCTCCCCAAAGGAACATAGGTAAATCAGTGAAGCTCATCATGGACCTGACCATATCCAATAGGGTCCGATTCCTCCTCTCTGACACCCCGTTGAGTTGAGGTGTACCCGGAGGTGTCCATTGTGAGACTATGCCGTTTTCTTTGAGATAGTCCCGGAATTTCCCACTAAGAGGTGTCCATTATGAGACTATGCCGTATTCTCCTCCTCGATCTGATCGAAGAGCCTTAAGAGGTTTTCCAGTTTGTTTTTCTACTTCATTCTTGAACTCTTTGAACTTTTCAAAAGACTCAGACTTGTGTCTCATAAGATACACATACCCATACCGTGAGTAATCATCGGTAAAGGTAATGAAGTAAGAATAACGTCCCCTGGCTAGCACATCGAATGGGCCACATACATCTGTATGTACTAGGGCAAGTAATTCAGTGGTCCTCTCCCCATGTCCTACAAAGGGCAGTCTTGCCATTTTTCCTTGAAGACAGGACTCGCAAACTGGATATGACTCGGAAGTCAATGAGCCTAAAAGCCCATCTTTATCCATTTTGTTCATTCTGTTCTCTCCAATATGGCCAAGCCTGAGGTGCCACATATATCTTTGGTTTATCTCATCTCTGGATCTTTTGGATCCTTTGGCACTCACATCTTGCTCGGTAACATTCACAGATACATCCATATGTAAATGATAGAGACTGTCAATCATGAAACCACGTGCGACTATTTTATTTCTCAAATAAATAGAACAGCAGTCTTTGTCAAATGTAAAAACATGACCTTCCTGTGCTAGACATGAAACAGAAATCAAATTTCTGCTAGCAACAGGTACATAATAGCAGTCTCTAAGTATTAAACTAAATCCAGACGGTAGTCGCAGATGGTAGGTGCCCACAGCCACAGCAGCAACTTTTGCCCCGTTGCCAATCCGAAGGGTTACCGCACCTTCCGCCAGCCTTCTACTTTCCTTTAGACCCTGCATGGTAGTGCACAAATGAGCACTAGAACCAGAATCTATAATCCAACTAGAAGTAGAAGAAACCGTTAGATTAGTTTCAATTATGAGCAAGTCTATACCTTCTGAAGGTGTGTCACCTTTCTTGTTCTTCAGGCTCTCGAGGTATGAAGGACAGTTCCTTTTCCAGAGGCCTTCGACATTGCAGTGGAAACATTTTCCTTTGTCGTTAGCCTTTTTCTTTTGAACTTCCTTCTTTGGCTTCTTGTCTTTCTTCTGCTTCTTAGCAGGCTTCTTTTTCTTCCAAGTAGACTTTCTCTTGGAACCAGAAGTCAACTCAGCAGCAAGGACATTGCCCCTTGAACCTTTCAAGGCTCCCTCAGCAGTTACCAACATGTTTATGAGTTCAGTCTTAGTGCATTCAATCTTATTCATTTGGTAGTTTACTATAAACTGACCAAATGAATCAGGAAGGGATTGAAGGATCAGATCTACTTGCAATTCCTTGTGCATGTCCATACCGAGCTTCTCAAGCTCCTCTAGATCCTTGATCATAGTCAGACCGTGATCATGGATAGACTGCCCTTCGCGCATCTTCGTCTTGAAGAGTTTCTTGGACACTTCAAAACGAGCTGTGCGACTCTGCTCACCATACAACTCTTGCAGGTGTGCCAGTATGTCCCTAGCAGTCTTTATATTTTCATGCTGGCATTGGAGTTCATTTGACATGGATGCCATCATATAGCATTTTACTCTAATGTCATCATCCAACCACTTTTGATGCATCTGACGCTGAACATCAGTAGGACGTGTTGGTAGTGTGGGGCTATCTGAATCGAGTATGTAGCCTATTTTCTCACAGTCCAAAACAATTTTGAGGTTTCTAAGCCAGTCTTTGTAATTGGTTCCGGTCAGTCGGTTGGTCTACAAGAATACGGGTCAAAGGGTTTGAAGCCGACATTGTATCTGCAGAGAGTAAAGATTCTAGTTAGACTTTTGTACTTGATCCTAATCTGTTCTAAGGTCTTTTAGAACAAATGTAACTCCCACTATTTTCTCGAATTCCCTCACACTCCCCTGGTAGGAAAACGGAAATCCCACACGACTAGGGTTTCTAGTGGGTACTGCGATCCCACCGATTTACATGCCACCTCACCTAACAGTTATTGGTGACACATAGATGGATGAGTGTACAACTCTTGTACAATGCTTCTCAAGCATGTTGCAGTGCAACTTGGTCTCTAAGCCATGAAGACCTCACCTAACAGTTATTGGTCCCATTTCTTAGTTAAGTCAGACCCACCGTATAACCGTAGGAATAAAGTCGTCATTGGGTCCTCACCTAACAGTTATTGGTGCCCAACCCCACCTTTACCCTACAACATCTCATGTCTATAGAGAGGTCCAGCCCCCCGATGCAACTTGACCACTGTGTCCAGCCGAGACAAATCAACATCGGAAAGGCCTTAGCAGCTCTACTACAGTGGAAGACCTATTGACTTAATATTGGTTAATCAGGTCTTAGTGTTTGCAACTTGAGCCCTTCATAAGAGGTAATCGAACAATTGGCCAGGTAAGCAGGTGGGAGGCTCTCCTTACTCAGAGAGTAAGGTCCTAATTAAGTAACCACCTTTCATGCTTTCCTAGACACCAATTAGATCAATTAATCTAATATGACTTGCTTATGTCGGTTCACTCTCGACTTGATTGAGGAGGTTTTGATTTAGGTCTCAATTGGGTTTGATACATCATATGTAAACCTATCTACCCGACTCGCATTCACATCACATGCAAACGGCTCATCACAGGCAGTTATAATCGCAGCATCAAATTAAAGCTAAACTTTAAATAGGTGATGATCATGGATTCTAATTAGGTCGTATTACAAGCACATGCACATCAATCGATCAAGTGGCCTTCAACTCTTGAATTGGTTCTAAGCCTCCTTGATTCGATCCTTGATCAACTCTTGATCCCATCGCCATCAACCGCTTAGATCACCTTTCATCTCATGCCTTTGCTTCAACTTGATCGTTGATGTACATCACATCACAGAAATACAACCAGATGTAAAATAAAAATAAAAATAAATTACATCTCCTTTTAGGAGGCACGCAGGCCTCTCAAAACATCAAATAAGATGCATGCAAGCATCTGAAAAATTACATGACATCGCAGATCACATCGCAGGTCATTACATTTGATACCAAAAGGGGTTGAATCCTATGATCATCACCGTATGCAACAATTATAATTTTCAGATCTGAAAACTAACTGATTGTATCATGACATAGGTCGCTGATCATGCTAATCATGATTCTAAACTTTGTAATCCCATTAACAATGCATTTAGAATCATCTTTTTATCACATAAAAATCAGCATGCAAAAAAATCAGCACCCCTGAAAAATCTGCATGCAGAATTTTTCAGCATGCATGATCATTCAATTTTCAGATCTAATATGCCTTTAGATATTTAATTCTTACCTTAATCTACGAAGCCTAGGCTCTGATACCACTGTTGGGAACCCGCCCATGCCGCTGATATTTCAAAAATTTTTCAGATGGCAGCGGAATCGGCATGCACGGGTTCGACGTTCATCGCATGAACGTTGTTTCGAGACCTTTCGTAATTAGGTAAGAATTAAAACTTTTAAAACTATTAGGAAGATCAAATCTTCACCTTGCGCGGGTAGATGATCACCGCAAATCTGAATTCGTGGTTTTGGAAGAGGGTTCGCTTGAAGCCGTTCAAACGTCCGGCCTCTACGGGTATCCACACGAAGCAGGATCCGATCCAAGCTCTCTATCTCACCGGGGTGCTAGCTCCCTTGCAGAGATAGCTTTGATGGCTGATGTCCTCCTTCTCAATCAACTCTTGATTGTGCTTGGAAGGAGGAAGAAGAAGGATGAAGAAGAGGAAGAAGAAGAATCCCTGCAGCCTTCTTCTCTTTTCATGCGTTGGAGCCAAGGAAGAAGACCAAGAGGAGGGAGACGCCTCCTCTTCTTTTCCCTTTGCTGATGGCGGCTGAACCAAGGAGAGATGGAGAGGGGGTGGCCACGTGATGAAGAGGAGAAAGGGTCATCTAGGGCGCCGGCCCTAGTCCTCCTTTAATAAGGATGAAGGGCTCCTACAAGTTAGGAGCCTTGACAACTTTCCAAAGAGGGGGGCGCCGGCCCCCTCTCTTGTGCCGCACCAACCAAGATGAGAGGGGCTTATGCCCCTCTTACTTGGTGAACCTAATCCTCTTCCAAAGAGGATTAGGTGCCTCTCTCATGGTTTAATCCTAATCTAATTAGGATTAGCCAAATTGGGTTCAATCTATGCTAGTCCTAATCCAATTAGGACTTGAATGAACCATGACTCAATTGAACTCTTCAATCCTAATCCAATTAGGAGTCATGTTGATTCATTAGATTAATAATTAATTTAGACTTAAGGAATCCTAATCCAATTAGGATGTATTTAATTTTAGTCCTAATCCAATTAGGACTCTATTTGAATCCGAAGTCCTAATCCAATTAAGATTTCTAGGAATCCTACTCCAAGTAGGAATCCTATTTTAATTCAAAATTTCTAATCTCATTAGGATTGTAGGAATCCTATTCTAAGTAGGAATTCCAGTCCTACTCCAACTAGGATTCCCAGTCCTAATCCAATTAGGACTCTAGGAATCCTATTCGAAGTAGGATTTGTGTTTAAGTCCAATTGATTAATTCCCTTTGTTCCTTCTTCAACTTCTTATCAATCAAATTGATTACTCGTGATTCATAATCACTATTCAACCATCGGATCGGTCAATACTTCTAGTGTGTGTGACCCCATAGGTTCTACTCTGACTGGTAGTGAGATATATTATGATCTCTATCACAATATCATTGAAAACTCCTTTCAATGGGTTGGAACGATTCCAACTCAACTCATTAGGGTTTATCGATCATCAAGATAATCCCTATGAGTCCCACCATCCACCAGTGACACCTAGCAGCATGTAGTGGCTACCCAGTAGAATAGAAAGATGAACCTCTAGGTGCAGTTAACGTGGGATACAGTCCTACTATCGTAGATCCCTACAGGACGGAGGTCATGGACAACTCGTCAAACCCCATCGTCTGTCATATGTCAAGATTTATTCGACTTGAGTTCGATAGTGAAAAACTCTTTTTCCACTTTATATTACTGCCCTGGCCAAGGTCTTAGAACTCAGTCTAACAAATCACATAGGATCACTCCTCTTCTATCAAGGTCGATAGATTCCTTATAGGTGCATACCCTACTCCTACAGTGAACTTACTGCAGCCAATCTACACTGCATAGACCCATATGGCTAGAGACCATGTATGTGTGCAGTCAAACTACAATAACCTCACTGTGAGTAGCCGAAGCACCGCAGGTCAAAAGACCAGTCACACTATTGCAACATCAAGCAAGTCACTGACGAGTGGATAGACATCCAAGTGACTTCTTGTCTTGGTCACGCTCAGTACCCTTGTTCTCTAACAAGCACCTGCACTATCACTTCAGTGTCCCTACACTGTGGACTCAAGTCTCGTCCATCCAGAAGGAAAGTGATCTGTGCACTGATCGAATCGATCACCGTCCTCGTGATGATCCATTGATCAGGAGCATTTAGAAATTAATCACCAATGATACATGGCTCAAATTCTCAACTCTTGAGAATATGTATCATCATCTTATTAATTCCTTGGACGATTCATAGACACATAAATAATATGAATGAAAAGATGCCTTTTATTTATTCAATAATAAACAGTCAAGTACAAAATTATGTCCCTAGAATCAACAATGTGTCAGCCAAATTGGCTTCTAGGGCATACATCTAACAGCCCTTTCATGAGAGGATGTGTGGATGGGATGCATCCCTTGGAGATGCATTCCTACACCTATTATAAATAGGTTAGCACTCCATGGGTTTCATTCATTCCAATTCCACCCCACTCCTCTCTTCTTTCTTTCTTACATTTGTTTCTTTCTTTCTAGCATTGCTTCTAGTGTGTCCTAAGCCAAGACAAGGTGGTCTTCTTTAGGACAAAAGGATTAGAAGTGATTTTAGAAGGCTAAAGAAAAATAGAAAGCAAGGAAAGCAAGCCATTAGAGTTCTTTAGAAGAATTCTGCGTTAAGGATCAAAAGTCTTTGGAGCTAAAGTCTTGATCAAGTTTTCGTGTGGATCACCATTGGAGGGCGGACACTTGGACGCCTCGTGGAGATTGTACACTTTGGATTAGCGTTTGAGGTATTCTACTAATTCTGCATTTATTTTATATCATTTGATTGTAATCATTAAGGTGATCTAGGCTTAAAAGGGTTTCATGCATAGGGACTTTATTAAGAAATTTTTAAAATCCCTAGCTTTCGCTGCGCATTATAACATGCTAAAACCCTTCAATGTGCACAAGATACCATGGTGATCTCAGGTCATAGGATCAGTTGCACAACTCCCACTAAGAGAATCATCTTTTGACATATAAGTAAGACTTCATAAGATTTCTCTTTGTAGGTCAATTCAGTGAACTCATTCCTCTAATGAGCACCTACATCTTTGTATTAGTGTCTCTACACAAATGATTGTGAGATCAATCATCCTCTGCATCGAGCATACATAAGATGTGCCAGTCTTTCCGGTAATCATTGATCCCCGACTCAATGTACCAATGACTGAAAATATTTAAGATTAGGGTTTTAGGATTTTAGGTCTCACTAGTATGATCTCATCATAACCTCAAAACCATTGCTCTAATCTAAGGGGTTTATCACAAATATAATCAACAGCATATGATAAAACACAATGCCTTTATTCATATTTAAATGTCATGTACTTGATTTGGACAAATCAAAAAGAATAACCCTTCGCAATACATATTGCGATTGGCTTGTAGGGCATCTACTCTTTCAAGACACTGCTGTTTTCAACATATTTAGAAGCTCAGGCAGGGAGAAATTCAGTTTGTTCATGTGATAATTCACAACAAACTGCGAGAATGAGTCGGGTAGTGATTGCAGGATCAAATCCTGACTGAGCTCACTGTCCATAGCAAAGCCAAGTTGACTTAATCGAGTGATCAAGTCTATAACCTTTAAACAGTGGTGTTGCATAGGCGATCCCTCGATCATTCTAGCACGGAACAACTACTTAGATATCTCATATCTAGCAGTTCTGCTCTGCTCACCATATAACTCCTTCAAGTTAAGGAGTATGGAGTGAGTATCCATGCTATCATGCTGCCTCTGCAATTCATTACTCATAGAAGCAAGCATGATACATTTGACAATCAAACTGTCATTTTTCCACATACGATATGTGGCCAATTCCTCCTCAGTTGCATCTTCCCCTGCTGACCCTAGGTCAGGGGTTTCAAGAATGTAGGAAAATTTTTCTTGTGTGAGAACAATCTTTAAATTCCTCAACCAGTCCACATAGTTAGGACCAGTCAATTTGTTGTTAGATGTATGCCCTAGAAGCCAATCTGGCTGACACATTGTTAATTCTAGGGACATAATTTTGTACTTGACTATTTATTATTGAATAAATAAAAGGCATCTTTTTATTCATATTGTATATATGTCTATGAATCGTCCAAGAATTAATAAGATGATGATGCGTATTCTTAAGAGTTAAGAATTTGAGCCATGTATCATTAGTGATTAATTTCTAAAAGGCTCCTAATTGATGGATCATCATGAGAACGATGATCGATCCGATGAGATCAGTGCACACATTACTTTTCCTATGGATGGACGAGACTCGAGTCCACAGTGTGGAGACACTGAAGTAATAGTGCAGATGCTTGTTAGAGAACAAGGGTACTGAGCGTGACCAAGACAAGAAGTCATTTGGATGTCTATCCACTCGTCAGTGACTTGCTTGATGTTGCAGTAGTGTGACTGGTCCTTTGACCTGCGATGCTTCGGCTACTCACAGTGAGGTTATTGTAGTTTGACTGCATATATACATGGTCTCTAGCCATATGGGTCCATGTAGTGTAGATTGGCTGCAGTAGGTTCACTGTAGGAGTGGGGTATGCATCTACAAGGAATCTATCGATCTTGATAGATAAGGAGAGATCCTATGTGATTTATAAGACTGAGTTCGTAAGACCTCGGCCGGGGCAGATTGCACAGTGGAGAAAGAGTTCTCCGCTCTCGAAGTTAAGTCGAATAAATCTTGACATATGACAGACAAAGGGGTTTAACGAGTTATCCATGACCTCCGTCTTGTAGGGATCCACGATAGGACTGTATCACACGATAACTGCACCGAGAGGTTCATCATTCTATTCTACTGGGTAGCCACTACATGCTGCTAGGTGTCACTGGTGGATGGTGGGACTCATAGGGATTATCTCGATAATCGATAAACCCTGATGAGTAGAGTTGGAATCGTTCCAATCCATTGAAAGGAGTTTTCAATGGTATTGTGATAGAGATCACATTATATCTCACTACCAGTCAGCATAGAACCTATGGGATCACACACATTAGAAGCACTGATCGATCCGATGGTTGAATCGTGATTAGGAATCATAAGTAATCAATTCGATTGATAAACAGTTGAAGAAGGAACAAAGGAAATTAATTAATTGGACTTAAATATGATTCCTACTTGGAATAGGATTCCTAGAGTCCTAATTGGATTAGGACTGGAAATCCTATTTGGAGTAGGACTGGGATTCTTACTTGGAATAGGATTCCTAGAGTCCTAATTGGATTAGGACTGAAAATCCTATTTGGAGTAGGACTAGGATTCCTACTTAGAGTAGGATTCCTAGAGTCCTAATTGGATTAGGACTGGAAATCCTATCAGAGTCCTAATTGGATTAGGACCAAAATTAAATAAGTCCTAATAGGATTAGGATTTCTTAAGTCCTAATTAATTATTAATCTAATGAATCAACAAGACTCCTAATTGGATTAGGATTGAAGGGTTCAATTGAGTCATGGTTCATTAAGTTCTAATTGGATTAGGACTTACCTAGATTAAACCCAAATTGGTTCACCCTTGGTCCAAGCCTAATTAGATTAGGACCTAACCATGAGTGACCTTCCTAATCTTCCTTAAAGGAGGATTAGGTTAATCATGAAGGAGGGGCACACGCCCCTCCTCCTTTTCCTTGCTTGGTGCGGCAAAGAAGAGGGGCCGGCGTTTGTAGGAGCTCCACATGCTATTTAAGAGGAGGCGTGGGGGCTGACCTAGGGCATCATTGAAGCCCTCTCCCTCTCCAATTCATGGCCCCCTCTCCTCCCCTTTCCTTGGTTCAGCCGCAAGCAAGGAAGAAAAAGAAAGGTGGCCTCTTCATCCTCCCTTCCTCCTTCCAACGCAAGGAAAAGAAAGATGGCTGCAGGGGTTTTGTTCCTTTACTATTCTTCATCCTTCTTCTTCCTCCTCTCAAGCACATTCAAGAGTTGAAAGAAAGAGAGGAGATCAGCCATCAAAGTTATCTCTGCAAGGGAGCTAGCACCCCGGGGAGATAGAAAGCTTGGATCGGTTTTCTGCTTCGTGTGGATACCCGTAGAGGCCGGGCACTTGAACGACTTCAAGCGAACCTTCATCCAAAACCACGATCATCAGTTTACGGTGATCATCTACCCACACAAGGTGAAGATCTGATCTTCTAATGTTATTTAAAAGTTTTTAATCCTTATCTATCTACGAACGGTTTTTTAAACAACGTTCATGCGATGAACGGTTGATCCCGCGCATGCCTCTTCCGCTGCATCTGAAATTTTTAATTTTCTGCGGCATGGGCGGGTTCCCAACATTTGTTTGTATCTAAGATACCTCTAAGTGAGAGTGAAGATACCATTTATGCAGAATTAATCTATAATTACAAAGAACACTAATATAAGCAGACCAATCATGATGACATGTATTCAATCAGACAAGGACTTTTATCTAATTGTTACTCCCACTATTTTTATCGAATATCATAACCCTCAAGTATGATGAACGAGAAAATACTAATTTTCTTAGTGGGGTTGAAATCTAAATTTCTTATAAAAGACCTTGTGGGAATCACAACAAGCTCTTATAAGTTCAAAGGTAGGAAACTCTTTCCAATTGCATCCCATGCAATTTCCAACTTTATTCTGTTCTCTAGCACACATATAGTCTTGTGGGAATCACAACAAACTATTGTGTCTAGTTAAGTCAAACCCTTCATTTTTATTCAGTCATATTTGAATAACGCTGCCCTTGTGGGAATCACAACAAGGCAACATATTAAAATATGCCATATGCATCATATACATCAAGATATTACAATATCAATCCCTAATACTAGCCTTGTGGGAATCACAACAAGCTAGCATAGATATTGACATAATAATATCTAAGCATGAAGGAAGGACCTTTATAGTGTTATATCAGCAATTAGCTTTTCCATGGAGGTCAATCAAATAGTTGGCCAGGTAAGCAGATGGGAGGCTCTCCTTACTTAGTAAGGTCCTAATTAAATAACCACCTGTAGCCTCTTTCCTAGACACCAACTTAGTCAATTGATTCAGAATGGCTCAGCTTAAAGCAATTAACACTACGACTTAATTATGAATTTAGTGAGGGCTTTCAAATAGTAGTATCTTACTAACATTAAGCTCAACCATAAAGGATAATCAAATAATTGGCCAGGAAAGCAGGTGGGAGGCACCCCTCACTCAGAGAGTGAGGTCCTAATTAAGTAACCACCTGTGGCTTCCTTCCTAGACACCAACTGAGTCGATTGTTCCAGAATGGGTCAGCCCAAAGTTTTCATACTACTATATTGGTCTCATTGCATATTTTATAATTTAGCACTAGCAATTTTACTGTGCTACAATATGAATATAACACCATCTCATGGCATAAACTAATCATGCATATGTTAGATGTATGCCCTAGAAGCCAATCTGGCTGACACATTGTTAATTCTAGGGACATAATTTTGTACTTGACTATTTATTATTGAATAAATAAAAGGCATCTTTTCATTCATATTATTTATGTGTCTATGAATCGTCCAAGAAATTAATAAGATGATGATGCATATTCTCAAGAGTTGAGAATTTGAGCCATGTATCATTGGTGATTAATTTCTAAATGCTCCTGATCAATGGATCATCACGAGGACGGTGATCGATCCGATCAGTGCACAGATCACTTTTCTTCTGGATGGACGAGACTTGAGTCCACAATGTAGGGTCACTGAAGTGATAGTGCAGGTGCTTGTTAGAGAACAAGGGTACTGAGCGTGACCAAGACAAGAAGTCACTTGGATGTCTATCCACTCGTCAGTGACTTGCTTGATGTTGCAGTAGTATGACTGGTCCTTTGACCTGCGGTGCTTCAACTACTCACAGTGAGGTTATTGTAGTTTGACTACACGTATACATGGTCTCTAGTCATATGAGTCCTTGTAGTGTAGATTGGCTACAGTAAGTTCACTGTAGGAGTAGGGTATGCACTTACATGGAATCTATCGACCTTGACAGAAGAGGAGTGATCCTATGTAATTTGTTAGACTGAGTTCTAAGACTTTGGCCAGGGCAGTAATATAAAGTGGAGAAAGAGTTTTTCACTATCGAACTCGAGTCGAATAAATCTTGACATATGACAGACGAAGGGGTTTGACGAGTTATGCATGACCTCCGTCCTGTAGGGATCCACGATAGTAGGACTGTATCACACGATAACTACACCTAGAGGTTCATCATTCTATTCTACTGGGTAGCCACTACATGCTGCTAGGTGTCACTGGTGGATGGTGGGACTCACAGGGATTATCTCGATGATCGATAAACCCTAATGAGTAGAGTTAGAATCGTTCCAATCCATTGAAAGAAGTTTTCAATGATATTATGATAGAGATCATAATATATCTCACTACCAGTCAGAATAGAACCTATGGGGTCACACACACTAGAAGTATTGACCGATCCGATGGTTGAATCGTGATTAGGAATCACTAGTAATCAATTCGATTGATATTCAGTTGAAGAAGGAATAAAAGGAAATTAATTAATTGGACTTAAACACAAATCCTACTTCGAATAGGATTCCTAGAAGACCTAATTGGATTAGGACTGGAAATCCTAGTTGGAGTAGGACTGGGATTCCTACTTGGAATAGGATTCCTATAGTCCTAATTAGATTAGGAGTTTTGAATTAAGTTTGGATTTCTACTTGGAGTAGGATTCCTAGAGTCCTAATCGGATTAGGACTCCGAATTCAAATTAGAGTCCTAATTGGATTAGGACTAGAATTAAACAAATCCTAATTGGATTAGGATTCCTCAAATCCTAATTAATTATTAATCTAATGAATCAACATGACTCCTAATTGGGTTAGGATTGAAGAGTTCAATTGAGTCATGGTTCATTCAAGTTCCAATTAGATTAGGACTAGCATAGATTGAACCCGATTGATTCATGATTTGGTTAATCCTAATTAGATTAGGACTAAACCATGAGAGGGGCACCTAATCCTCTTTTGAAGAGGATTAGGTTAACCAAGTAAGAGGGGCATCAGCCCCTCTCCACTTGGTTAGGGCGACATGAAGAGAGGGGGCCGGCGCCCCCTCTTGGAAATAACTCAAGGGCTCCTAATTGTTAGGAGCCCTTCGTACTTATTAAAAGGGAGCTAGGGCCGGTGCCCCAGATAGAGCTTTTCCTCTTCCCTTGGAGCCGTGGCCACCCTCTCCCTCCCTTGGTTCAGCCGCCAGCAAGAAGAAGAAAAGAAGAAGCCATGGCGTCCTCCTCTTCCTTCTTTCCTCCTTCCAACGCAGGGAAAAGAAAGTAGGCTGCAGGGGCTTTGCTTCTTCCTCTTCTTCATCCTTCTTCTTCCTCCTCTCAAGTACATTCAAGAGTTGAAAGAAAGAGAGGAGATCAGCCATCAAAAGTTATCTCTGCAAGGGAGCTAGCACCCCGGTGAGATAGAGAGCTTGGATCGGATCCTGCTTCGTGTGGATACCCGTAGAGGCCGGGCACTTGAACGGCTTCAAGCGAACCTTCATCCAAAAACCACGATCATCAGTTTGCGGTGATCATCTACCCGCGCAAGGTGAAGATCTGATCTTCTAATATATTAAAAAGTTTTTAATCCTTATCTATCTACGAACGGTTTTTGAACAACGTTCATGCGATGAACGGTTGATCCCGCGCATGCCTCTTCCGCTGCATCTGAATTTTTAAAAATTTCAGCGGCATGATCGGAGTTTTCTAACAGTGGTATCAGAGCCTAGGCATCATAGATTAAGGTAAGGATTAATTATTAATAGGCTTAATAGATCTGAAAATTGAATGATCATGCATGCTGAAAATTTTCTGCATGCAGATTTTTTCTAGGGTGCTGATTTTTACATGCTGATTTTTATGTGATAAAAAGATGATTCTAATTGCATTGTTAATGGGATTACAAAGTTTAGAATCATGATTAGCATGATCAGCAACCTATGTCATGAGATAATCAGTTAGTTTTCAGATCTGAAAATTATAATTGCTGCATATGGTGATGATCATAGGATTCAAACCCTTTTGGTATCAAATGTAATGACCTGCGATGTGATCTGTAATGTCATGTAATTTTTCAGATGCTTGCATGCATCTTATTTGATGTTTTGAGAGGCCTGCGTGCCTCCTAAAAGAAGATGTAATTTATTATTATTTTTTTATTTTACATCTGGTTGTATTTTTGTGATGTGATGTACGTCAACGATCAAGTTAAAGACAAGGCATGAGATGAACAGGGGTCTAAGCGGTTGATGGCGATTGGATCAAGAGTTGGTCAAGGATCGAATCAAGGAGGCTTGGAACCAATTCAAGAGTTGAAGACCAATTGATCGATTGACGTGCATGTGCTTGTAATACGACCTAATTAGAATCCATGATCATCAGCCATTTAAAGTTTAGCTTTAATTATTGCTGCGATTATAACTGCCTGCAATGTGTCGTTTGCATGTGATGTGAATGAGAGTTGGGTAGATAGGTTTACATGTGATGTAGCAAACCCAATTGAGACCTAAATTAAAACCTCCTCAATCAAGTCGAGAGTGAACCAACATGAGCAAGTCATATTAGATTAATTGATCTAATTGGTGTCTAGGAAAGCATGAAAGGTGGTTACTTAATTAGGACCTTACTCTCTGAGTAAGGGGAGCCTCCCACCTGCTTACCTGGCCAATTGTTCGATTATCTCTTATGAAGAGCCCAAGTTGCAAACACTAAGACCTGATTAACCAATATTAAGTCAATAGGTCTTCCACTATAGTAGAGCTGCTAAGGCCTTTCTGATGTTGATTTGTCTCGGCTGGATACAGTGGTCAAGTTGCATCGGGGGGCTGGACCTCTCTATAGACATGAGATGTTGTAGGGTAAAGGTGGGGTTGGGCACCAATAACTGTTAGGTGAGGACCCAATGACAACTTTATTTCTACGGTTATACGGTGGGTCTGACTTAACTAAGAAATGGGACCAATAACTGTTAGGTGAGGTCTTCATGGCTTAGAGACCAAGTTACACTGCAACATGCTTGAGAAGCATTGTACAAGAGTTGTACATTCATCAATCTATGTGTCACCAATAACTGTTAGGTGAGGTGGCATGTAAATCGATGGGACCGCAGTACCCACTAGAAACCCTAGTCGTGTGGGATTTTCGTTTTTCTACTAGGAGAGTGTGAGGAATTCGAGAAAATAGTGGGAGTTACATTTGTTCTAAAAGACCTTAGAACAGATTAGGATCAAGTACAAAAGTCTACCTAGAATCTTTACTCTCTAAGGATTATAAAGTCAGCTTCTAGACACTTAACTCATATCCTATAGAACAACCGTTTGACCAAATCCAATTATAAAGATTGGCTCAGCAAATTTCAAAAATAGTTTTGAATTGTGAGAAATTCGGATATATGCAAGACCATGGAATCCCCATATTACCAATCCGTCCGATCACTGATCAGCGTAAGACGCTTGTTAAGTGGATGAACAATGACCATAGAGTTAGGTGCTGCACAATGGCATCCATGTCCAATGCATTACAATGCCAGCATGAGAACATGAAGACTGCCAGGGACATATTAAATCACCTGCAAGAGTTGTATGGTGATCAGAGTCACGCAGCTCGGTTTGAAGTGTCCAAGAGGCTCTTCAAAGCCAAGATGCACGATGGGCAGTCTGTCCATGATTATGGTTTGACCATGATAAAGGACTTAGAGAAGCTTGAGAAGCTTGGCATGACCATGCATAAGGAATTGCAAACGGATTTGATCCCGCAATCCCTTCTAGCTTTATATGAATAGTTTATAGTAAACTACCATATGAACAAGGTTGTATGCACTAAAATAGAATTATTAAATAAATTGGTAACTACCTTAGGGACCTTGAAGAAGTTCAAGGGGCATCATTTTCGCTGTCAAGTTGGTTTCTACTTTCAAGAGAGAGTCTATTTGGAAGAAGAAGAAGCCTGCGAAGAAGCAGAAGACTAAGAAAACACCAAGTAAGGAAGTTCCAAGAAAAAGGCCAATTGCAAGGAAAAGTGTTTCCATTGCATAATGGGCGGCCATTGGAAGAGGAACTGTCCTACATACATGGGAAGCATAAAGAACATGAAGGGTGACAGACCTTCAGAAGGTTTGTCAGATATGCTCAGAATACTTAGGGACTGTTACCTATTGCTAGCAGAAATTTGATTTCTGTATTTTATTTAGCACAGAAAGATTTTTATTGATTCAAAATGGTTTTATGATTGACAGTCTCTATCACATACATATGGATGTATCTGTGAATATATCTGAGCAAACAGTGAATACCATAGGATCTAATAGATCCAAAAATGAGATAAATCTAAAGTATTTATGGCACCTCAGGCTTGGCCATATAGGAGAAGACAAAATAAACAAATTGGAGACACATGAGCTTTTGGGCTCATTGACTTTCGAGTCATATTTGATTTGTGAATTCTGTCTTCAAGGAAAGACGACAAAATTATCCTTTGTAGGACACAGGGAGGTCCACTGAAATACTTACTGTAGTACACACTGATGTGTGTGGCCCATTTGATGTGCAGGCTAGGGGTTGTAATTTTTTTTTTTTTACTTCATTTTACCGATGATTACTCACGGTATGGATATGTGTATGAGACACAAATATGAAACTTTTGAAAAGTTCAAAAAGCTTAGATATGAAGTAGAAAAATAAGCACAAAAACTCATTAAGGTTCTTCGATCAGATCGAGGAAGTGAATACCTTAATGGAGAGTTCCGTAATTATCTCAAGGAGAATGGTATAGTTTCATAATGGACTCCTCTTGGTACACCTCAGCTCAATGGAGTGTCAGAGAGGAGGAATCGGACTCTATTGATATGGTCCAGTCCATGATGAGCTTCACTGATTTACCCTTGTTTCTTTAGATAGATGCCCTATTTTCAGCTATTTACTTATTGAATAGAGTTCCCTCTAAAGTCCATTCCTACCCCACCATATGAGATATGATATGGTAAGAAACCAAGTCATGGTCATCTCAAGATTTGGGGATGTCCGGCCCACGTCAAGAGACTACAGGCAGACAAGCTAGAGGCTAGGACCATAAGTGCTCGTTTTATATGATATCCTAAAGAGTCATTAGGATACAATTTTTACATCTCAAAGGATCACAATGTGTTTGTGAGCCGTCACGCCATCTTCTTGGAAAACCAGTTTATCCTTGATAGAGGCAGTGGGAGGAAAATTGAGCTTGAAGAGAAAGTCTCTGAAAAGCAACGAGTCATGGATCCTATCGAACCCATTCATACAGAGCCAGTACACGATGTCCCTCAACCACCTCGCAGATCTAGTAGGGTCTCCCATCCTTTCGATAGATACTTAGGTATACTAGAAGAGGATACCAAGAAAATGTTCCTAGTGGGAGATAGGGATCACACGCAGGATCCCAAAATCTACGACGAGGTGATATCTGATATCGATTCCGAGAAATGGCTGGAAGCCATGAAGTCAGAGTTAGACTCCATGCATTCCAACCAAGTCTGGACCTTAGTAGATCCACCAGAAGGTATTGTACCTATTGGATGCAAATGGATCTACAAAAGAAAGATAGGTTCGGATGGAGAGGTAGAGACCTATAAGGCAAGGCTTGTGGCAAAAGGGTATAGTCAGCGCGAAGGCATTGACTATCAGGAGACCTTTTCACCTGTAGCCATGCTAAAATCCATCCGAACATTGCTTGCCATTGCAGCATTTCATGATTATGAAATCTGGCAGATGGATGTGAAAACTGCTTTTCTGAATGGATATCTTGATGAAGATATCTATATAGAACAGCCTTTGGGTTTCACTTTCAGTGATGGAGATCATAAGGTCTGCAAGCTGCAAAGGTCCATCTATGGACTAAAGCAAGTATCTCGGAGTTGGAACATTCGTTTCGATGACGCAATCAAAACGTTTGATTTCATCAAAAACGAAGAGGAACCGTGTGGAGTGATTGATTAAAACCCCATTTGATTTTGATGAGCTCAAAGCATTTGAGTATATCTTGTGATTACTAATGAATTCAATTGAGTGTTTCAGTGAAAATCCTGTCCAAGTGTCTCTAGATTTGGTTCATAGTATTTTGGATAAGGTAAGAAGTCTGCTGAACCAAAGTCTGAGACTCGAGTCGACTCCCGAGTATCACGAGTCGACTCCAAGCGTATCAAGTTCACTGGCACGAGCTCGAGTCGACTCCAGATCAGTACGAGTCGACTCCGACTGAGAACAGACAGAAGGACAGAAAGCTTCAACTCAGAAACTGTCAACGAGTCGACTCCCGAAGTGCGCGAGTCGACTCCAATGTTCAACGAGTCGACTCCAGGGTAGTAAGAGTCGACTCCAAGAGAAACACAAAGAAAAGTCAGAGAGCAGTTTTCGGGTCTGAGATTCGAGTCGACTCCAGTGGAACGCGAGTCGACTCCGATGGTTGGCAGGTCGACTCCAAAGAAGGTAAGAGTCGACTCTCAGAGGAACACAAGGAAAAAGTCAGAGAACGATTTTCGGACTCTGAGATTCGAGTCGACTCCCGCAGTACGCGAGTCGACTCCGAGACTGAGCGACCATCAACAGACAGAAGACCATGTTACTGCCTCTGAGATTCGAGTCGACTCACAGACAGCTCGAGTCGACTCCGAGACAAGCTTCACGTCAAAAGGCAGAAGACCAACTTTCGGAAACTGAGAGCCGAGTCGACTCCAAGGAAGTTCGAGTCGACTCCAAGACTGGATGAGCCAAAAGACAGAGAATCGGGAGTTCGGGCTCTGAGATTCGAGTCGACTCCCAGGACAGTCGAGTCGACTCGAGTGGACAAAATTCAAAATTGGATCCACGGACTTCAGTGGATGAGCCGACTCCAAAATTGCCAGGTCAGCTCCAGAAGTTGGCGAGTCGACTCCAGGTCAAGACGAGTCGACTCCCAGTCAAGACGGCAACTTTAATTCAAATTTGGAACAGTTGCCGAGTCGACTCCAGAAAAGCGTGAGTCGACTCCTGCTACAGCCGAGTCGACTCCTGATCGCGCGAGTCGACTCCAACCCACCAATGGTCATATTGTCAGGCTGCGCAGAGTGTGCAGAACGGCCAGAAAAAGCAGAGTAACGGCTAGTTTCCGTGGGGGTTGGCTTAAATAGCCACAGAGGACTGTAGCAAGGCAGAGAACAGATATTCCACTCCAAGCATTCAAGTTTTCAAGCTCTCCAAGTGCTCTTAAACGAAAAAGGGAAGATCTGCATTTACTGCTCCAACAACTTCTTCCCAACAATCAAAGCTTCCTCCTCCTGCATTCAAGTCGACCACTCTTTCAAGAGGAGACCGGAGTTCCAGAAGCCATACCTCTTCACCAGCTTAAAAGCGTTTGAGGGCTTCTAACTCCTTTACGATTATATTGTTTTAAATCTGCTTTTTGAGAAGCTATTTTCTGTTTTCTTCTATCTCTTGTATTTACTTGATTCAATCGGGGGATTGAATCAAGGGGTTTAAGGTTGGTTGGTGAGCCAAGTTAAAACCAACCTGTGTAAGGGTTTGATTGTGAGCCCGGAAAAACAATCGGGGTTGGTTCTAGTCGGTGAGTCTGGGAAAACCGACCGAGTTCGTTGTGAGCTCGTAAAACAACAAGTTTGGTTGTGAGCTTGCAAAACAACCGGCTGTAATCCAAGGGGGTTATAGTGAAATTCCCAAGTGAGACTTGGGGAGTGGACGTAGGAGCAAGGGTTAGCTCCGAACCACTATAAAACTTTGTGTTTGTAGTGCATTGTCTCTCATCTTCTTCCCCGCACATTACTCACAGCACTAGGCTTTAATTAAATAACTTGCTATAGTTTTTAATTAATCATCCATAAAGTTTTAATTAGCCAAATTATTTTAAAAACCCAATTCACCCCCCCTCTTGGGTTGTCTATCTGGGCAACAAGTGGTATCAGAGCCAAAAACTCTTCCACTCAAGAGTTAAAAGATCAAAATGACAACCCCATTTGGATCTTCTCACATTGAGGGTCAGTCCACCCAAAGACCCCCTTTCTTCAATGGATCTGACTACTCATACTGGAAGGCTAGGATGAGAATATTCATCCAAGCCCAAGACTATGAGATGTGGTCCATTGTAGTAAATGGGCCATACATCCCATCCATTTACGTAGATGGTGTTAAGGTACCTAAACTAGAAATGGACTGGGATGAACATGACATGAGGAAGGCACAATTAAACTCTAAAGCAATGAATGTCTTCTATTGTGCCTTAGACCGTAATGAATTCAATAGGATTTCAACTTATAATTCAGCAAAAAAAATTTGGGACAGACTTGAAGTGACCCATGAGGGCACGAATCAAGTCAAGGAATCCAAAATAAACATCTTGGTTCATAAATATGAACTATTTAAAATGGATTCAAATGAAACAATCACATCCATGTTCACTAGGTTTACTGATATTGTCAATGGTCTAAAAAGCCTTGGCAAGAACTATACTAACAGTGAGCTTGTCAGGAAAATCCTTCGGTGTCTACCGAGGTCGTGGGAAGCTAAAGTGACAGCAATCCAAGAAGCCAAGGACTTGAACAAGCTACCACTTGAGGAGCTTCTTGGATCCCTCATGATGCACGAGCTCACCATGAAACAACACAACGAGGAAGAGTCCTCCCATAAGAAAAAGGTAATAGCCCTTAAATCTATATCTTCTAACAAGGACTTGTCTTGCAGCAGCAGCAGTGAAGAAGAAGAAGATGAGGAAGATGGTGGTGAGGCTCTTCTTGTGCGCAAGTTCAAGAAATTCATCAACCACAAGAAGTCCTATCATCAAAGGAGAGGCCCCTCAAATTCCTACCGCAAAGACAAAGATAAGAAAAGGGAAAATGAGGGGATTGGTTGTTACGAGTGCAAGAAGCCGGGTCACATAAGAGCGGAGTGCCCCTTACTGAAGAAGGGGAGTAAGTACAAGAAGAAAAAGGCACTTGTCACTACCCTATCGGACTCCGACTCATCATCCTCCTCATCAGATGATGAACAAGAAGAGAAGGCCAATTTCTGTTTCATGGCCAACGAAAATGAGGTAACTTCTGACACGCATCCTGATTTTTCTTTTGATGAACTTTATGATGCATTTAATGAATTAATGGTAGAATATAAGGCTATAAATCTTAAGAATAAAAAACTGAAAATAACTAATCAATCATACCTACATAAATACGATAAATTAGTTAAGGATAAGGATTTAATCACCAAAGAAAATATAGAACTTAAAACAAGCAACCAACTTTTAACTCAAAAGACCAACACCTTAACTAAAGAAAATGAAAAACTAACTAAGGAATTTTCAGAACTTAAAAAATATAAACAAACCTTAGATAAGGATCTTACTAAAGAACTTAATGATCTAAAAGCCGAAAATCAGACACTAACTAAAGAACTTAACAAATACAAACCCTTAGTTGAAAGATTTACCTATAGTTCTGAAAAATTAAACATGATACTAAATAGTCAACGTGCAGTGTTTAATAAAGCCGGTTTAGGATATAAACCAAGGAATAAGCAAAAACTTCTTAGTAACTTCTTTGTTAAAGCTGGGGAAACAAAAACTAAGAAAATAACCTGCTTTTGTTGTGGTACATGTTGCCCAAGGTGACAATCCAAGAGGGGGGGTGAATTGGGTTTTTCTAAATTTTAGTGCTTTTAAAAACTTTCGTAATTAAGTGCGGTGAATGCTTTCATAAATTACTTGAATGAATTAAACTAGAGTAAAGATGAAAGATAATGCAAGAATAAGCATAAGAACAAGCACAACACAAACACAGCGATATATAGTGGTTCGGTGCACCCCAAGGCACCTACGTCCACTCCCCAAGCGTCCCCTTGGGAATTTTACTATAACCCCTCGGATTACAGTAGGATTGTTTTCCGGGCTCACAATCCAAAACCTTTACAATTTGGTTTTCCGGGATCACCAAGAACCTATGTTGGTTTTACGGGCTCACCAACAAACCTTCACAATTGGTTTTACGGGCTTACCAAGAACCTATGTTGGTTTTACGGGGTTTCCAACAACCTACGTTGGTTTTACGGGGTTACCAACAACCTACGTTGGTTTTACGGGCTTACCAACAACCTACGTTGGTTTTACGGGCTTACCAACAACCTACAATGTTGGTTTTACGGGCTTACTAACAAACCTTACAACAAGTAGTTTGACAAACAAAAAGAAAGATTCAAACTCCTAAATGAGCAAATAAAGCAATATGAACAACAAGAAGAGTTAGAAAGAAATTATCGCTTTGAAGTCGCTTTGCTCTTCTTGGTCAAGGAAGCTTCACTCTTCAATGGGGGAAGGAGCTCTTAATGCCTCTTTGAATCTGCTCAATCCCTTTCTTTGATTCTTGAATGAAGCTCTTGATGAAGCTTGTCTTGCTAGGGTTCTCTCTTGAATGCACTTGATGTATTTTCTCCAAAAGCATTTTTCTTCTGATGAATACTCCCTCTTAAATACTTCTCCAACCTCCAAATAGTCCTTTCTGACCGTTGGATTGAAGAAACTAGCCGTTTATAGCCGTTGGGAGTCCAAAAAGCATTTCTGCACAACTAGCCGTTATGTTCAGCCCGTGTTTGGGTCGGCTCAACCTGTCCTTGGGTCGACCCAACTTTGCCTTGGGTCGACTCAACCTTTCCTTGGGTCGACCCTCTCAGAAAACACAGAAACTTGAAATTCAGCCTTCCTTTCCTTGAGTCGACCCAACCTTTCTTTGGGTCGACTCAACCTTGGGTCAGCTCAAACTTTTCTTGGGTCGACTCAACCTTGGGTCAGCTCAAACTTTTCTTGGGTCGACCCAACTTTCAGAAAATTCAGAATCTTGAATTTCAGCCTTTCTTCACTTGGGTCGACTCAACCTTTCTTTGGGTCGACTCAAGGTTTACTTGGGTCGACTCAACTTCTTCTTGGGTCGACCCTCTCAGTAAATCCAGAGAACCATTTTTCTGTCTTGTTTTGGGGTTCTTCATGTTTGGGTCGACTCATGCTTTTCTTGGGTCGACCCAACTCACTGTTCATCTGTGCCAATTTTGCAGAAGTGTGCCAAATGACTTCTTGATGTGCCGGGGTCGACCCAATCAACCTTTGGGTCGACTCAATCCACACTTTGCTGCATTCTCAAGGTTAGATTCATTCAAATGAACAAAGACATGTCTCTATATCAATTCATACAAATATACTGAGAGTAATGAACTTATAAATGAAGTATCAATTTAACTTATAGCATACTCTAGATAATTGCTTGTTAATCATCAAAATAACACTATCATCCTCAATCTCCCCCTTTTTGATGATTACAAAATAAAGAGTATAAGCCTATTGATACTTGTCTTAAAATCAGTTTATGGAAGGGATTAAATTGCTGAATTTCAGCTTTTCATATATATAAGTGAAATCTCCCCCTATATCATTTAAATGTTGCCAATTTGACTCTTTGAATTGCTCCCCCTTTCATTTATAATTCATTAGCAATGAAACTTCAAAAATTTGAGATAAACTATGAGTTTTAGGCTATGTATCGGGGTGCGAGAGGTGCGTGCCAAATTCTGAATTTTTATGTGCCAAATTCTGAATTGTGATAGAAATTTTTGATTTGATGATTTTCATTGTTGCAAATTGCTCCCCCTTAGATGTATAAGCTTTCTTATATGGTTTTCAATTTGTTTTATAAGTTATTTCTCTTTCTTTCTTTACTTCTCCTCTTATTACTCTATCTTTACTTCTCCCCCTATTACTCTTTCTTTACTTCTCCCCTTATTTCTCTTTCTTTACTTCTCCTTTCTTTACTTTTCCTCTAATTATTCTTTCTTTACTTCTCCCCTTTTTGTTACTTTATTTACTCTAATTTATTTACTCTAAAGATATCTTTACTTCTCCCCTAATACTCTTTCCTTACTTCTCCCCCTTTTTGTTATCATCAAAAAGATACATGGAAAAAGATGCAATAAATAACAAACTTCAAACTTCATTGATCAAAATAGGAACATTTTCATACATTCAGACCAAAAACAAAAGCAGATACAATGTTCCTTAATCAAAGTTTAAAGATGCATGATAAACACAAAATACATATGAGAACTAGATACATATCCTAGGCTCTAAACAAGATCGTGAGACTCTTCCGGATCGCTTGGCTACGGCTCTCTTGGGTCCTATTTCTCCAAGATCTTGAAGTAATCTACTGTTTGGAGATGATTGGAGAAGATTTGAGAGTGGAGAATAGGGTTTTCAGAAGAGGACAAGGGCAAACAGTGCCCTAATAGAGCTCTCGGGTCCCCCTTTTAACAGTGGGGTCCCGACGTTGGGTCGACTCAAGAAATTTCTTGGGTCGACTCAACGTTGGGTCGACCCTGTTCTGGGTTGGGTCGGCCCAAGTGCAGAATTTTTCTTTTCTCTTCCTTTTTGCTTCTAAAAATTTTCCTTGCTTCCAATCCTTATAAATCCTTTCTGGGACAATGATACATGAGTAAGAAATCTATAGATAACAAGTTTGACTCATGTTTCATGGGCTTTTAGAAATTGGAGGAATGTATCATGAGACTACTAGCTCCCTTTTATATTTCTTTAATAAAAAGGATCACATATGCCTAATTCCCTCCTTAGCATGCAGAATCTATCTTCACTCAATGGTTTTGTAAATATGTCGGCTAATTATTTTTCAGTGCATATATGCTCAATACATATGTTTCCATTTTGCACATGATCCCTAATAAAATGATATCTTATTTCTATGTGTTTGGCTTTAGGAATGAGATATTTAGGATGTAAGCCAGAAGTGATCTCTAAATGTAGATTCCAAAGATGGTTTTGAAATCAAGTGTAGATGGAATCTTTTTCAAGTTATTTCAAGGAGTATCAAGAATAATATTCAAAGAAAGGCACGGATGAAAATCCAACATTTTTTTTTTAATATATTAAATATATAGCAAAATGAGAGCAATCAAATTAATTTTCAGAGTATAGTATAAGAGCAGATAAAGATCAAAACTTATATGCTCGAAAAATATAAAATTATGTTGAATCGTTAATTCTTAATGACTTCAAGGTTCTTTCATGATATAAAAGTATTGGGGCATAGATACCAAAACATGAATTTATGCAGTGTAGGATACATAAAATTCAGGGCTTTGAATGTTCTTTTAAAGCTCTCTTAAAGACTTTCTTTTACTTCTTTAAAGATCATAGCATCAAAATCAATTAAAATGGATTGGCTCAGGATTGAAACACTAAAGTGCAAGCCAATAAGAGATCATTAGTGGATTCCAAAGTAAATTTTCAATGCTAAGACAACTGGAATCCTTTTCACTTAGTTTTCAAAACAAGTGGTTTACAAATTAAGTACAGATAAAAATCCAACTTTCAAAAGATATTCAATGAAGCACAAAGTTTGATACCACTTTACATTTAGTATTCTTTCTCTTATCTTTAGTTGTGAATTTACATGATTAAGTTCTATATGATCTCTCCCTCTGAAATTTTCTTTCTCCCTCTTAATTAATTAATCCATAAAATTCAAGGTATGCATCAAATTAAAGTAACTTTAGGATAAGATACTGAATATCTAAAGCTCCCCCTTAAAAGATGCATTCTTCTTTAATTATTCTTATCTTTTGTTGAATTTCAGATTTTAATGATAAACGTGAATAAAACTGAAACTTTATGATATCAAGAATGTAGAGTGATCTAGAATTATTCAAAATTTATAGCAATCACTCTTTTTAATCTTTTAAGAACAAGTTATGCTTCCTCTTAATCTTTGAGAAAATGTACTGAAATATTAATCAGAAAATGATTCATTTGAAGCTCAAATTCTTTCAAAAGTATTTACATTTTCTTTTTTTTAAGAATCATTTGAGTGAGCTGAAATATTTCTAGACTTAAGATCATTCACTCTTTTCTTAAAAATAGTTTTTTTTTTGATGGAAGCATTTAATTATGCAGGAGTGTATATTCAAAGTATTAATTTCTTAGTCATAGTTTTTCAGCAATGAATATATGAAGCACAATAAATCTTTTCAATATTAAAATAAAATCATATATTAAAAATATTTGTTTGCAATCAAGATCATCGAAAGACACATCATTCAGACCAATATTGGTACACTTTGAAGATAAGAAATGATATGTTTCAGATGCGTATCGGGGCAAGCAATCAAGGCATCAGAATTATTCTATTTTTCTTAAGCTGTAGTTTTATCTAGAAATTCATATTGAGTTTAAGCTTTTATACAAAATCAGATTCTGAATTTCATAAAGATTCTCAAGGAGGCTTTCAAAGTTGTAATTTGAGATATGTATCTTCACATTGTAGCTCATCTTAAATCATTAAGATTGAAAACACATATTTCAAAAACATTAGAGCACATCCAGAATCTTTGTAATTCATATTGAATTTTGGTACAAATTGGAGGACATTATGTACTAATGTTAGGCAAGTTGAAAGATAAATTATAATCAATTCATTCTGCCTAATTTGCAAATTCAGATTATCCTTTTCTTCTTCTTTTTATAAATATATTCAACTTTCAGATTTCAAAGGTGATCATGAACGACAAATCTAAAATTTCTTTCAAAAATATTTTTAGAAAAATTCTTTATGTAATTTTTCAAACATTCAAGCATTGGAACCGATTTAATAAGAAATTTTATTTTTGATCAAGAGAGTACAAGAGAAATCCAACATATCATTGATGAGTATAGAATACAAGTAAAACAATTTTCATTAGGCTTTGAGGCACAAGTTATTTCGAAGTCAAAGGTGAAGCAAAAACTTGTATACAAAGTTAAAGCCTATTCCAAATTATGAGTGTTATAAAGAAAAATAAATTTGCTATTGGTAGAAACATGTTTCAATCAAATTATTCAAGTATGAAGCATTTCAAACTGAATATTGAAAATATATAATTCAAAGTATGCAAAACATAACAAGCATGTCATGGATCAAAATCAATTCTTTTTAAATAAAAATTTTTTTTATTTAAATACAATTTAGCACTGATTTTATCCTTAAGGTGTGTTTTCAAGTGATTGAAACTTCATTTGATTTTTCACAGCCTTCTTATATATTTTCATTTATTTATCATTCATTCCCCAAATTTTTAATTTCTTTCTTTAACCATTCAATGAACATTTTGATTATCTTCATTTATTTTTCGGTTTTACTTTTCTATGCTCTATATTCTATTTGCTCCCTATCCGGTGGAGTTGGAAGGGGCATGAGGTACTACCACTAGCCTCCCTCTTGTGCCGTCCCTAATATGCCCTACACCGAATAGTTGGGTCAAATAGTGCCGGGTACTACCACTAGCCTCCCCATTGGCACCATCCCTATAATGAGCAATGTAGAAATGTTAAACTGTTCTCTTTAGCAACAAGATATTCACTCCAAACTCTCCCTAGTTAAATATAATTAATTACGGATTTTATCCCTTCCAAAAGAATGTTCACACAAGTCTCACAAATATGCTGAATATATTATGCTTGCGCTGCTTTTACTTAAGATTGGAGTATTTACTTAGCTTTTACTTCTTCTGAGCAATGTTCATTTTCTTTTTCTTTATCTCTCTCTCTTTTTGTTATTTTCAAGTAGTTACATGAAAGAGCAGAATAAAGAATTAATCTAATATGCTGCATATAAATATATATCATGCAAACAGCATTTTCATTATGCCCAATGATTCATAGCTTATCACAAGTTATTTTGAATTAGAAACTTGAGGCATAAACTTGTGTATTTCATGGTTATGCATTATACAGGCAAAAGTGAACTTCAATTTAATCATACCATGAAACAATTATCATTAGCATGAGAATGAAGCATGATATCAAGAAGATTAGCAATTAAATGTTTAATCATGCTACCATATAATTTTAGACTATTAATTTTGCTCAACTAACTCACAAGAGAAGGGTTTAGATTACCAATGCATTTAGCATTCTTCAAGCCAAATACCTTTTAGATTCTTTACACCCTTGGCTGAAGAAAATCTCCTTTTTTTTTTGTTTGCAAGGAAATGTTTATTGTATCTTTCATCGAGGTGTCCTTCAAGTTGAAATTTCTTGCTCATAAATCCTGTATCATTAATGAAATCTTTTTCTTTCTTGAAGGAAAGTCATTAGTTTCTTCAAGATACAAAACATTCATACAATATATTTCTTAGCTAGATGACTCAACATAAGATATGACAATAATTGAATATTAAGTCACTTTACTCAAGAGATTGTCTAAATATAAGCAAGCACAAGTCACTTGAACTAAAGAGATAACTTCATTAAGTAAAATGGTTCAAGGACAAGCATGTGAGGCAATAGAAGGATTCATCAAGGTCAAAAATAAAAAAAATTTATTTTCAGAATTAATTTAGCTTAGATTCTATTTGCTTAAGATAATTATCAATAAGATATACAAGTTGAGTTTTAATCAAATTATCTTAAACAGTTGTTTCTATCAAAAATTTTGATTATGATTTAGTTTTCAACACTAATAATCATGTTTCAGGGAGTTGAGCAATCTTCTTTTAGAGCAATTAGGATTTTATTTTGACTTATGAGTGATAGTTTAAAAGAATTAATATTCATGCTTTAAAAGATTTTTATGATCAAGTTAAGCATGACATGTTACAATTAATCAGTAGAATTTGAGATAATTTTAGAGAAAGATATTAATCATGGATACAAAGATTATGCTCAATGAAGTTTTAACATGAAGGCATGAAATCAGCATCTATCATTTATACTAGAGAGAAAATTTAGATTTTGAAAACTTGAAGGAGAAAGTTATACATATTCATTCATTGTTCTCTTATCATCATGCAAGCACTAGAAAATTTCATGCTAAGATCGTGTAGATAAGATTTGTCATACATACAAGGCATTTAATAAATATTCAATAGCCTAACTGAATTTATAAAGTTAAGCATATCAAGACATAAAATGACAATTTAAATTACATTCACAAATGATGAAATAAAATTTATTTATAAGTCACGTGCCATGGCACCCAATTAAGAGTTTCACATGAGTTTCAAGGGCTGCTTTGACACATTTGCAAGATAATCTCAGTTTTTCATTTTAGGTACCCAAGCTTGCTTGGGTCTTTGGGAGTTAGTGCATATGGTTCCTTTTGGAATCCAAATCTGTTTAATTGTAATAATTTTATCATTTGATTTGCTTGTATTAGAACCATAGGTAAAGTTTTTATGCCCAATCTTTTTATGTTTGAAATAAGTTATCTTATTTGATGGTTTGCTTGGCGAATTGATAACCTTTTTCTTTAGGGGTTTATTATTGAGCAAAGGAATCCAACCAAGTCTTGATTTATCAAAAACAGCATGTTGGCTTTCAAACATCGTTTTTAATCTTTCTAAACTTACAGTGAATTTGTTAATAAAAGATTTCAATTGGTTAACTTCTTCACTTAAGTTTTGATTTTCTTTAATTAAATTCTGATTTTTCTGAATCAATTCTTCCGAATTTAATCTTAAGCGTTCATTCTCAGAGTTTAATTTGTCTCTCATTTTAGCGGAAGAATTTCTTTCTTCTGACATTTCCAGATTTATCTTTTTAAGATTTTTATTTTTCGTAGCTAATTTTCTACATTCACCATACAAATCATGAAAAGCATTTAATAGTTCATCATAAGAGAATTCTTCCTGAAATTCATTAGGTGTGAAATCAGATTCAGATTTTACCTTATCTTCTTGTGCCATAAAGCATAAGTTAGTTACCTCTTGTAGTTCTTTGGAGCTAGTATCATTATTGTTGCTCCTCACTTTCATTTTCTTGCTTGACTCTTCCTTGGTCAAGGCTTTCTTGCTTTCTATCTCTTTCTTCCTTTCTTCTTGCTTCCTCTTCTTCTTTGTCTTTAGGAAGCTTTTGAATTTTTCGGTGTTTGGGTATGGATCCTTGTTTTCATCACCGAATTCTTCATTTATTGTTCTTTCTTCCGGATTGGGAGATTCAACATCGTTTTCTGCAGGCTCACTGTTAGTATGTAATTGAAGCACATGTGAGCTAATCTGAATATTGTCATAGATATTTTCTAAAGTATCCCAGATTTCCTTAGCAGATAAGCATGCAGAGATTTTATTAAATTCAGTTTCATGGATAGCACAATATAGTATGTTCATAGCATTAGCATTCAATTGTGCTAAGTCTTTTTCATTAATAGTGTGAGAGAGTGAGTGAGGGCCTCTGGTAATGATGTACCATAATTCATAGTTTGAAGCTTGAATGAATATCCTCATTCTAGCTTTCCAATAAGTGTAGTTTGTGCCATTAAATAGAGGTGGTCTATCAATTAATTGTCCCTCTCGTATAGAACATCCCACTTGGGTTGTCATGATCTTTAACTCTTGATTGTGAGATCAATGGGTACTATTAGAGCACCTCGCTCTGATACCACTTGTTGCCCAAGGTGACAATCCAAGAGGGGGGGTGAATTGGGTTTTTCTAAATTTTAGTGCTTTTAAAAACTTTCGTAATTAAGTGCGGTGAATGCTTTCATAAATTACTTGAATGAATTAAACTAGAGTAAAGATGAAAGATAATGCAAGAATAAGCATAAGAACAAGCACAACACAAACACAGCGATATATAGTGGTTCGGTGCACCCCAAGGCACCTACGTCCACTCCCCAAGCGTCCCCTTGGGAATTTTACTATAACCCCTCGGATTACAGTAGGATTGTTTTCCGGGCTCACAATCCAAAACCTTTACAATTTGGTTTTCCGGGATCACCAAGAACCTATGTTGGTTTTACGGGCTCACCAACAAACCTTCACAATTGGTTTTACGGGCTTACCAAGAACCTATGTTGGTTTTACGGGGTTTCCAACAACCTACGTTGGTTTTACGGGGTTACCAACAACCTACGTTGGTTTTACGGGCTTACCAACAACCTACGTTGGTTTTACGGGCTTACCAACAACCTACGTTGGTTTTACGGGCTTACCAACAACCTACAATGTTGGTTTTACGGGCTTACCAACAAACCTTACAACAAGTAGTTTGACAAACAAAAAGAAAGATTCAAACTTCTAAATGAGCAAATAAAGCAATATGAACAACAAGAAGAGTTAGAAAGAAATTATCGCTTTGAAGTCGCTTTGCTCTTCTTGGTCAAGGAAGCTTCACTCTTCAATGGGGGAAGGAGCTCTTAATGCCTCTTTGAATCTGCTCAATCCCTTTCCTTGATTCTTGAATGAAGCTCTTGATGAAGCTTGTCTTGCTAGGGTTCTCTCTTGAATGCACTTGATGTATTTTCCCCAAAAGCTTTTTTCTTCTGATGAATACTCCCTCTTAAATACTTCTCCAACCTCCAAATAGTCCTTTCTGACCGTTGGATTGAAGAAACTAGCCGTTTATAGCCGTTGGGAGTCCAAAAAGCATTTCTGCACAACTAGCCGTTATGTTCAGCCCGTGTTTGGGTCGGCTCAACCTGTCCTTGGGTCGACCCAACTTTGCCTTGGGTCGACTCAACCTTTCCTTGGGTCGACCCTCTCAGAAAACACAGAAACTTGAAATTCAGCCTTCCTTTCCTTGAGTCGACCCAACCTTTCTTTGGGTCGACTCAACCTTGGGTCAGCTCAAACTTTTCTTGGGTCGACTCAACCTTGGGTCAGCTCAAACTTTTCTTGGGTCAACCCAACTTTCAGAAAATTCAGAATCTTGAATTTCAGCCTTTCTTCACTTGGGTCGACTCAACCTTTCTTTGGGTCGACTCAAGGTTTACTTGGGTCGACTCAACTTCTTCTTGGGTCGACCCTCTCAGTAAATCCAGAGAACCATTTTTCTGTCTTGTTTTGGGGTTCTTCATGTTTGGGTCGACTCATGCTTTTCTTGGGTCGACCCAACTCACTGTTCATCTGTGCCAATTTTGCAGAAGTGTGCCAAATGACTTCTTGATGTGCCGGGGTCGACCCAATCAACCTTTGGGTCGACTCAATCCACACTTTGCTGCATTCTCAAGGTTAGATTCATTCAAATGAACAAAGACATGTCTCTATATCAATTCATACAAATATACTGAGAGTAATGAACTTATAAATGAAGTATCAATTTAACTTATAGCATACTCTAGATAATTGCTTGTTAATCATCAAAATAACACTATCATCCTCAGTACAGTAGGCCATAAAGCAAATGTATGTAATTTTAGGAAAAGTAAAACTAAAAGAAAAATTAAAAGGGTATGGGTTCCAAAAGGAACCAACTTGACTAACCATGAAGGACCCAAGAAAACTTGGGTACCTAAGATGACATGATTTGCTTGTGTAGGAGTGTCTTGCAGCCAAGGTCAACAAAAATTGCTGGTATTTGGATAGTGGCTGCTCAAGGCACATGACGGGTGATAAAGACCAATTTTTCACCCTTGAAGCTAAGAAGGGAGGTGCTGTGACGTTTGGAGACAACAACCAAGGTCACATCATTGGTATTGGTAAAGTTCAAATCACCCCTTCTACTTTTATAGATAATGTTAGATATGTTGATGGTCTTAAGCATAACTTGTTAAGCATCAGTCAATTATGTGATAAAGGATATGATGTTATGTTTAAACCATCACTATGTATTATAACAAATCCTAATGATAATAGCTTAGTTTTTAAAGGGATTAGACGTGGAAATGTATATGTTGTAGACCTAGAAGATCTTGCAAAACATAACCAATGTCTAGTTGTAAATGAAACTAAAGATAATGATGCTAGTTGGTTATGGCACCGTAAGTTAGGTCATGCAAACATGGACACAATAACTAAATTAGTTAAAAGAGACTCCGTGATAGGTTTGCCAAAATTAAAATTTGAAAAGAACAAAATATGTGAAGCATGTCAATTTGGCAAACAATCTAGGAACTCTTTTAAATCCATAAAATGTGTCTCTACCTCTAGGCCTCTAGAATTATTACACATGGACCTATTTGGTCCAACTAGAACAACAAGCCTAGGTGGAAATAAATATGGTCTAGTCATAGTAGATGATTACTCTAGGTACACATGGGTCATGTTTCTAGCACATAAGGACCAAGCATTTTCAATGTTTAAAAAGTTCCATAAGGAAGTAACAAATGCTAGAGAGTCTTCAGTCATAGCCATTAGAAGTGACCATGGTACCGAATTCGAAAATCAATTATTTGATGAATTTTGTAGTAAAAAGGGGATAACCCATAATTTTTCTGCACCTAGGACACCACAACAAAATGAAGTTGTGGAAAGGAAGAATAGAACTCTAGAGGAAATGGCTAGAACGATGTTATGTGAAAGTAACCTCCCTAAGTACTTTTGGGGAGAAGCCATTAATACTTCTTGCCATATATTAAATAGAGTTTTATTAAGACCCATTATAAAGAAAACACCTTATGAACTGTGGAAAAACAGAAAACCAAAAGTTAACTATTTTCATGTTTTTGGATGTAGGTGTTTTGTACATAATAATGGGAAAGATAATCTAGGGAAATTTGATCCTAAATCTGATGAAGGAATATTCCTAGGTTATTCTACAACTAGTAAAGCCTATAGAATCTTTAATAAAAGAACCCTAGTTATAGAAGAATCTATACATGTTGTTTTTGATGACTCTAGTGACATCTCATCTAGTAAGAAGGTTAATTTTGATGATGATATTGAAATACTTGAAGAAAAGATAGATGAGATGGGATTACAAGATGATAATCAAAAGTTGATTGAAGGAGAATCGTCAAACCAAGAGCCTATAGTGGATCATGGGCTAGCTAAAGCTTGGAGGTATGCTCACGGGCATCCTAAGGAACTAATTCTAGATGATCCATCACAACCGGTTAGGACTAGAGCATCCCTTAGAAATTTGAATAATCATCTAGCTTTTGTTTCACACTTTGAGCCCAAACATATAGAAGAAGCCGAAAATGATGTAAATTGGATAAATGCAATGCAAGAAGAACTAAATCAATTTACTAGAAATAAGGTTTGGGATCTAGTGGAGAAACCTTCTGAATATCCAATTATAGGTACTAAATGGATATATAAAAATAAGCTAGATGAAAATGGAATTGTTATAAGGAATAAGGCTAGACTAGTAGCAAAGGGTTATAATCAAGAAGAAGGCATAGATTTTGATGAAACCTTTGCTCCCGTAGCTAGACTTGAGGCAATTAGACTTCTATTAGCATATGCATGCTCTAAGGACTTCAAACTATATCAAATGGATGTAAAGAGTGCTTTTCTAAATGGGTTTATTAATGAGGAGGTGTATGTAGAACAACCTCCTGGTTTTGAAAATCATCAATACCCTAATCATGTGTATAAACTGAACAAAGCACTTTATGGACTAAAACAAGCACCTAGAGCATGGTATGAGAGACTTAGTAAATTTCTATTAGAACATGAATTCCCTAGGAGAAATGTAGATACAACATTATTTCTGAAAAAGAAAAATAAGGATATGTTATTAGTACAGATTTATGTTGATTATATCATTTTCGGTGCTACTAACAATCGCCTCTGCGAGGAATTTGCTGATTTGATGCAGAGTGAGTTTGAGATGAGCATGATGGGAGAGCTGAACTACTTCCTCGGGCTTCAAATCAAACAATCTGAAGGAGGCATCTTCATCAATCAAGCAAAATATATCAAGGAGATGCTCAAGAAGTTTGATATGGAGGGAAACAAGTCAATCAGCACCCCCATGAGCTCATCATGTAAGTTAGACCAAGATGAATCAGGTAAATCTATAAATCAAAAACTTTATAGAGGTATGATAGGTTCTTTACTATATCTTACTGCAAGTAGGCCTGATATTATGTTTAGTGTGTGCATGTGTGCTAGATATCAGGCTAATCCTAAAGAATCACACCTAGCTGCAGTTAAGAGAATCTTTAAATACTTAATTGGAACTAAGAACATAGGGCTGTGGTACTCTAAAGAATCTAGCCTAAACTTAATAGGGTACACAGATTCAGACTTCGCTGGATGTAAGCTTGATAGAAAAAGTACCAGCGGGTCCTGTCAATTTCTAGGAGAAAACCTAATCTCATGGTTTAGCAAGAAACAAAACTCGGTTGCATTATCCACTGCAGAAGCTGAATATGTTGCAGCCGGGAGTTGTTGTGCTCAAATCTTATGGATTAAACAACAATTAGAAGATTATGGCATTAAACAAGATAAAATCTCCATTAATTGTGATAACACAAGTGCCATAAATCTCACTAAAAATCCAATTCAACACTCAAGAACTAAACACATTGAGATAAGACATCACTTCATAAGAGATCATGTATTGAATGGTGATGTGTCACTCCAATTTGTGTGTACTGATAATCAATTAGCAGACATTTTTACAAAACCCCTAAGTGAAGAGAGGTTTAGTGTGCTTAGAAGGGGATTAGGAGTGATTGATCCATCCTAGTGGGGTTTTTCACTAGATTAATTAATTTTGATGATTAGAATGAGGTTAAAATAAAGTTTCTATGCAGTGATCATCAAATCAGTCCTTAATTAGGTGATTTTCCCTCATTTGGCACGATTATGGCATGGTTTTTAGGTGCGTGCCAAGGTTAGAGACGACTCGAGTAAGTTTCAGAGCCGGCTCCTAAGGGGGAGTCGACTCGCGCATTTGCGGGAGTCGACTCGCAAAGTTGGCAGCTGAGGGGGAGTCGACTCGCACACTGTCGGGAGTCGACTCGCGCATATTCTGGAGTCGACTCGAGGTCGAGTCGACTCACGACTCAGGGGAGTCGACTCGCAGTCGGGATCCGACTTTTTAACCCTAGGTTTGTCGTTTCGCAAACACTTTTCCTCAAGCCGCCACTGTTCACAAAGCCCTAGAGCCGACTCCTAGGTCATCCCCGATCGTCTCCAAGCCCTTTTCCCGTCGATTTTTCGCCGGACATTGAGTTTCCGTCCGTTCCTAAGTCATTTCCGGTCCGTCCCGAGCTTCCTCTGTCGGTCCTTCACCGTCCTCTAGGTATTTTTCTTCCCGTTTAGGTCAAGATGCCTCGTAAGACCGTCGTTAGGAAGAGGTCCCGTCCCGAGGCCGGTCCCGAGCGGCGCTCCAAGGCGCGGCACGATCCCGCGAGGCAACCACCTCCGGATCGTTCCCCGCCTAGGGTGGTTCTCGTTAGGCCGTTGGCCGGGAAGGCCGTCACCTCCGGGAGGTTTGTCGATTTCGACTATCTCTCCCGGGAGGGGTTCACCATAGGCGATAGGCTTAGAGCCCAGGGCCTAGAGTTCTTCCTCACCTTGGACCTTCCCACCTATCCTGGCCTAGTTCAAGAGTTTTACAGTACCGTCCATCGGGGAGATGGAGGTATCGAGGGCACGGTAGTAGGTGTCCCGTTGCGTGTCACAGAGGACCTCATTGCCCATATCCTTCACCTTCCATTAGTAGGGGTGGCTCCCGCACACCCTGAGGATAGAGTTGCGGCCCTTACGGTCGTTTTAGGGCATCCACCTCAGTCCCCCCTAGATGAGGTATCTGCTAGCTCACTTCCTATTGAAGTGAGAATCCTTTTGAGCATTCTGTCTAGGTCCATCTTCCCTAAGACAGGGAGATTTGATTTTGTGAATGAGAGGGACTTAGCTATTATGTCTTATATCCTTCAGGACACCCCGATCAACTTCCCAAAGCTCATTTATAGGTATATGTGTGAGCCCCTAGATAGACCTAGGCTCTCACTCCCATACGGGATGTTATTCACTCTTCTTTTTAGGCAGTACGAGATTTCCATTCCTGAGAGGAAACCCTCTCGTGCCTTGCGATGGACTGATCGCTTATGTACGGGGACTATGCACAGGATGGGGTTTTGGAAGAGAGAAGGAATCTGGGTTAGGAAGTCCACTCTTACTGCTCAGACCACCAGACCATCACCCAGTCCTGAGCCAGATTCAGACTACCCAGACCTTCCAGACCATCCAGACCTCCCATCCACTCCTCCTGCTCCTACCACCTCTGCCGGACCTTCCTCCTCAGTTCCACCATCTATGGAGGTCCGTATTGATACAGAGCAGCTCCGGGAGCTGCGGCAGGAGATCGTCCGAGATCTGAGGGATGAGCTGCTTCGGGAGCTCCGAGGTGCGGTGCCTGCCCCCACTCCTGCACCCGTATCTTCTCAGTTGGTCCCTTCCTTGACAGCCGTGACTGACATGACGGCTCATGTACGGGAAGAGATCTACAATGTCCGGAGTTTGGTCCAGGCCCAGTTCCACAGCATGAGTGAGGTCACGAGCTCCACTCGACAGATGCGAGAGGAGATAGGTCGTGACATGCACACCACCACCGAGGGGGCCGAGCGCTTGGCGAATGTACTCATCGACAAGCTGGACGCACTTCAGACATCGGTGACTGGGCTTCAGGCGTCGGTGACAGAGCTCTCCACTACACATAGCAGAGCCACCACGTCTATTATCACGCAGCTCGGACATGTGACAGATGCAATCACCCTCCTCATGGAGCAGAGCCGATTGAGAGGAGGAGCACCATCCTCGAGAGGAGGTGCCACATCCTCCAGAGGAGGAGATGCATCCTCGAGAGGGGGAGCTTCATCCTCGAGGAGGACATAGATGTGTTTGAGTTGTGTTTTGTCTTGCTTTGCTTTACTTATTGTATTCTCACATGTATTCACATTCATATCAATACAATGAGTAGACATTTTATCTTCAATTATGTGCTTTGCTTTATGATTGATTGTGTGTGATTACCTCCTTTTTGGTATGATGACAAAAAGGGGGAGAAATATGTATAAATTGTGTAAAAGGGGAGAAATATGAAAAAAAATATGTAAAAGAAATCAATGGAAATAAATAAAAAGATAAACTCTTAAAAACACACTCAAATTTGTTCTAAGTGGATTCGGTACCTCGAGGCTCATTATCTCTCTTTTGGGGCTCCTAATGGAGTAATCTCCAGAATCTATTCAAGGGATATTCGGAGATTAGCTGAATCCTACTCAAGAACAAATTGACAGATTTTCCCTCTAAAAAGATAAAATTCAGTTCAAAAACTTCAAAGCATTAAAAGGAAATTCAGAGAATCAAAACATAGTTGAATGCATATGTTGAGGGGGAGAATCTGAATCTTAATCAAGCTAAATCATTAATGACATATAAGCCAAACAATTGATTGCATAATATGAAGGCTTATATAATTCCAAATGAAAGGGGGAGCTTTAACTCCGAAATTTAATGTTTCACTCCTTTCAAACTTGGATAAATTAAATTATCAGACATTTGAATTCATTTATGAATTTTACTTCATTGTTTTATGAGCAATTCATTTTACATATACTCAAAGTTTTGTCATCATCAAAAAGGGGGAGATTGTGGAGTGATTGATTAAAACCCCATTTGATTTTGATAAGCTCAAAGCATTTGAGTATATCTTGTGATTACTAATGAATTCAATTGAGTGTTTCAGTGAAAATCCTGTCCAAGTGTCTCTAGATTTGGTTCATAGTATTTTGGATAAGGTAAGAAGTCTGCTGAACCAAAGTCTGAGACTCGAGTCGACTCCCGAGTATCACGAGTCGACTCCAAGCGTATCAAGTTCACTGGCACGAGCTCGAGTCGACTCCAGATCAGTATGAGTCGACTCCGACTGAGAACAGACAGAAGGACAGAAAGCTTCAACTCAGAAACTGTCAATGAGTCGACTCCCGAAGTGCGCGAGTCGACTCCAATGTTCAACGAGTCGACTCCAGGGTAGTAAGAGTCGACTCCAAGAGAAACACAAAGAAAAGTCAGAGAGCAGTTTTCGGGTCTGAGATTCGAGTCGACTCCAGTGGAACGCGAGTCGACTCCGATGGTTGGCAGGTCGACTCCAAAGAAGGTAAGAGTCGACTCTCAGAGGAACACAAGGAAAAAGTCAGAGAACGATTTTCGGACTCTGAGATTCGAGTCGACTCCCGCAGTACGCGAGTCGACTCCGAGACTGAGCGACCATCAACAGATAGAAGACCATGTTACTGCCTCTGAGATTCGAGTCGACTCACAGACAGCTCGAGTCGACTCCGAGACAAGCTTCACGTCAAAAGGCAGAAGACCAACTTTCGGAAACTGAGAGCCGAGTCGACTCCAAGGAAGTTCGAGTCGACTCCAAGACTGGATGAGCCAAAAGACAGAGAATCGGGAGTTCGGGCTCTGAGATTCAAGTCGACTCCCAGGACAGTCGAGTCGACTCGAGTGGACAAAATTCAAAATTGGATCCACGGACTTCAGTGGATGAGCCGACTCCAAAATTGCCAGGTCAGCTCCAGAAGTTGGCGAGTCGACTCCAGGTCAAGACGAGTCGACTCCCAGTCAAGACGGCAACTTTAATTCAAATTTGGAACAGTTGCCGAGTCGACTCCGGAAAAGCGTGAGTCGACTCCTGCTACAGCCGAGTCGACTCCTGATCGCGCGAGTCGACTCCAACCCACCAACGGTCATATTGTCAGGCTGCGCAGAGTGTGCAGAACGGCCAGAAAAAGCAGAGTAACGGCTAGTTTCCGTGGGGGTTGGCTTAAATAGCCACAGAGGACTGTAGCAAGGCAGAGAACAGATATTCCACTTCAAGCATTCAAGTTTTCAAGCTCTCCAAGTGCTCTTAAACGAAAAAGGGAAGATCTGCATTTACTGCTCCAACAACTTCTTCCCAACAATCAAAGCTTCCTCCTCCTGCATTCAAGTCGACCACTCTTTCAAGAGGAGACCGGAGTTCCAGAAGCCATACCTCTTCACCAGCTTAAAAGCATTTGAGGGCTTCTAACTCCTTTACGATTATATTGTTTTAAATCTGCTTTTTGAGAAGCTATTTTCTGTTTTCTTCTATCTCTTGTATTTACTTGATTCAATCGGGGGATTGAATCAAGGGGTTTAAGGTTGGTTGGTGAGCCAAGTTAAAACCAACGTGTGTAAGGGTTTGATTGTGAGCCCGAAAAAACAATCGGGGTTGGTTCTAGTCGGTGAGCCTGGAAAAACCGACCGAGTTCGTTGTGAGCTCGTAAAACAACAAGTTTGGTTGTGAGCTTGCAAAACAACCGGTTGTAATCCAAGGGGGTTATAGTGAAATTTCCAAGTGAGACTTGGGGAGTGGACGTAGGAGCAAGGGTTAGCTCCGAACCACTATAAAACTTTGTGTTTGTAGTGCATTGTCTCTCATCTTCTTCCCCGCACATTACTCACAGCACTAGGCTTTAATTAAATAACTTGCTATAGTTTTTAATTAATCATCCACAAAGTTTTAATTAGCCAAATTATTTTAAAAACCCAATTCACCCCCCCCCCCCTCTTGGGTTGTCTATCTGGGTAACAAGTGGTATCAGAGCCAAAAACTCTTCCACTCAAGAGTTAAAAGATCAAAATGACAACCCCATTTGGATCTTCTCACATTGAGGGTCAGTCCACCCAAAGACCCCCTTTCTTCAATGGATCTGACTACTCATACTGGAAGGCTAGGATGAGAATATTCATCCAAGCCCAAGACTATGAGATGTGGTCCATTGTAGTAAATGGGCCATACATCCCATCCATTTACGTAGATGGTGTTAAGGTACCTAAACTAGAAATGGACTGGGATGAACATGACATGAGGAAGGCACAATTAAACTCTAAAGCAATGAATGTCTTCTATTGTGCCTTAGACCGTAATGAATTCAATAGGATTTCAACTTGTAATTCAGCAAAAGAAATTTGGGACAGACTTGAAGTGACCCATGAGGGCACGAATCAAGTCAAGGAATCCAAAATAAACATCTTGGTTCATAAATATGAACTATTTAAAATGGATTCAAATAAAACAATCACATCCATGTTCACTAGGTTTACTGATATTGTCAATGGTCTAAAAAGCCTTGGCAAGAACTATACTAACAGTGAGCTTGTCAGGAAAATCCTTCGGTGTCTACCGAGGTCGTGGGAAGCTAAAGTGACAGCAATCCAAGAAGCCAAGGACTTGAACAAGCTACCACTTGAGGAGCTTCTTGGATCCCTCATGACGCACGAGCTCACCATGAAACAACACAACGAGGAAGAGTCCTCCCATAAGAAAAAGGTAATAGCCCTTAAATCTACATCTTCTAACAAGGACTTGTCTTGCAGCAGCAGCAGTGAAGAAGAAGAAGATGAGGAAGATGGTGGTGAGGCTCTTCTAGTGCGCAAGTTCAAGAAATTCATCAACCACAAGAAGTCCTATCATCAAAGGAGAGGCCCCTCAAATTCCTACCGCAAAGACAAAGGTAAGGAAAGGGAAAATGAGGGGATTGGTTGTTACGAGTGCAAGAAGCCGGGTCACATAAGAGCGGAGTGCCCCTTACTGAAGAAGGGGAGTAAGTACAAGAAGAAAAAGGCACTTGTCACTACCCTATCGGACTCCGACTCATCATCCTCCTCATCAAATAATTGGATTAGGACTAGAATTAAACAAATCCTAATTGGATTAGGATTCCTCAAGTCCTAATTAATTATTAATCTAATGAATCAACATGACTCCTAATTGGGTTAGGATTGAAGAGTTCAATTGAGTCATGGTTCATTCAAGTTCTAATTAGATTAGGACTAGCATAGATTGAACCCGATTGATTCATGATTTGGTTAATCCTAATTAGATTAGGACTAAACCATGAGAGGGGCACCTAAACCATGATTTGAAGAGGATTAGGTTAACCAAGTAAGAGGGGCATCAGCCCCTCTCCACTTGGTTAGGGCGACATGAAGAGAGGGGGCCGGCGCCCCCTCTTGGAAATAACTCAAGGGCTCCTAATTGTTAGGAGCCCTTCATACTTATTAAAAGGGAGCTAGGGCCGGCGCCCTAGATAGAGCTTTTCCTCTTCCCTTGGAGCCGTGGCCACCCTCTCCCTCCCTTGGTTCAGCCGCCAGCAAGAAGAAGAAAAGAAGAAGCCATGGCGTCCTCCTCTTCCTCCTTTCCTCCTTCCAACGCAGGGAAAAGAAAGTAGGTTGCAGGGGCTTTGCTTCTTCCTCTTCTTCATCCTTCTTCTTCCTCCTCTCAAGTACATTCAAGAGTTGAAAGAAAGAGAGGAGATCAGCCATCAAAAGTTATCTCTGCAAGGGAGCTAGCACCCCGGTGAGATAGAGAGCTTGGATCGAATCCTGCTTCGTGTGGATACCCGTAGAGGCCGGGCACTTGAACGGCTTCAAGCGAACCTTCATCCAAAAACCACGATCATCAGTTTGCGGTGATCATCTACCCGCGCAAGGTGAAGATCTGATCTTCTAATATATTAAAAAGTTTTTAATCCTTATCTATCTACGAACGGTTTTTGAACAACGTTCATGCGATGAACGGTTGATCCCGCGCATGCCTCTTCCGCTGCATCTGAATTTTTAAAAATTTCAGCGGCATGATCGGGGTTTTCTAACAGCATACAAACAACCTAGCTATCTAATAGCATCAAGATAATAGCATGTATTATCATTTGGTTTAAAGGATTAAGGGTGGCTCTGATACCACTGTTGGGGGGAGTCTCCACTCCTACATGGGTTCGGTCCTATTAAAAATAGGGAGACACCCATGTATACCTATCAGAACACGCATCTCTATACGCCTCCGGACGGAGAGCCACGCTTCGTCACATGATCACGCGTGAGAGTTTCCGGAGATCGGTCACAACTCTTGGACCTTTGCTCTGATACCACTGTTGGATTTCCCAGTGCCCTAGGGCGCAGCGGAAGATACGGGATTATAAAATTTTCTTATAAAACCCATTATATGAAACCCTAATAAGCCAAGATCACCTTAATAGTATAACCAAATAATGTAGAAAATATAATGATGCGGTTGGATCCACTAGACCGCCTCAGACTTAATCATTTGGTTATTTCTGCTTTTGAGTCCTTGATGTTAATTTTATTTCAGCATAGCCTTGCTCGGGTTAGCCGACTTGGCCTTATTAGAGTCGCTTTGGGTTTAGTTGTTTCTTGAATTCAATTAGATCAAGTCAAGTTAAGGGGTCAGGTAGCCACCTATAAATAGATGTGGTGAGCACCTATTTCGGAATGCAAAAATTAATTGAAAGGCTTTTGCCCTAGCTCTCTTCCCTTCTCTCTTCTCTTCTTGCGACGCCTTCCCCCTCTCCCTAGGCCGCCGTCCAAGGCCGCCGCCCCCTCCTTCATCCGGCTGCACCACCTCTGTCCCGAGAGGCCAGCCACCTTCTCCCTCTTCTTCCTCTCCTCCTTGATCCCTTCCAGCCTCTACAAACAACTCCATCCCGACAGATTTTCAGCCCGTCCTTCCCTACGCAGTCATCAGTCGGAGGCTGATATCTCAAGATCCCGACGTCATCTCTAGACCCACGACCTACTGCTGGAAAGCTAACGCGGAGATCTACAACATATCCAAAATTGAGATCGATCTGACGGACGGATCTTCAGAAATTGTGTCTGCAATCAGGTCGGAACCATCCTTCCAGAAATCAAAAAGAGTCAAGAATCTTGAGATACGGATCAAATTCTATCGGATCGCATCATATAATCTTGGTATAGAAGAATACCTATCACGCTATATCCAATATATTTGAAGATGTCCTAAGGTGCCCAAATGTTCACCCTCCGATGTTGATCCACACAGGAATGGGTTCAAGACTCTAGCTCCACCAAAACTTGATTCTAATTGTTCAATCCTTCCAAAGGATTTAATTGGCTGATTTTTCTTCACTTCCTTCTTCCTTTCTACCTCTAAAACATTCACTAGCCTTTTTGTCCTAAAGAAGACCCTCTTGTCTTGGGTTAGGACAAAAGAGAGAGGCTTGTAAGAAAGAAGGGATAAGGAAGAGAGAAGGAGAGGCTTTTTCTTGGATGATCTTTAGAACCCCAAGGCACCTCCTTATTTATAAGAGATGGAGGGATGCATCATAAAGGGATGTATCATATCCACACACCTCATCATGATGAGGCATGTGCCAAGAGAGGCATCCCATCATGATGGGGTGCTAAGGAGAAGGGTGTATCAACTTCTTTCTCATGTCTTCCTCTTAAATCCTGATGATCCAAGTGTTAGATATATGCCTTAGAAGCCAATTTTTGGCTAACACATTATTAATTCTGGGACATAATTTGTATTTGTTTTTATTATTCAATAAATAAAAGGCATCTTTTTCATTTATATTGATTATGTGTCTATGAATCGTCCAAGAATTAATAAGATGATGATGCATATTCTTAACAGTTAAGAATTTGAGCTATGCATCATTAGTAATTAATTTCTGAATGCTCCTGATCGATGGATCATCACGAGGGCGGTGATCGATCCGATGAGATCAGTGCACACATTACTTTCCTTATGGATGGACGAGACTCGAGTCCACGGTGTGGGGACACTGAGGTAATAGTGCAGGTGCTTGTTAGAGAACAAGGATACTGAGCGTGACCAATACAAGAAGTCACTTGGATGTCTATCCACTCGTCAGTGACTTGCTTGATGTTGCAGTAATGTGACTGGTCCTTTGACCTGCGGTGCTTCGGCTACTCACAGTGAGGTTATTGTAGTTTGACTACACACATACATGGTCTCTAGCCATATGGGTCCATGCAGTGTAGATTGGCTGAAGTAAGTTCACTGTAGGAGTAGGGTATGCACCTATAAGGAAAATATCGACCTTGATAGATAAGGAGAGATCCTATGTGATTTATAAGACTGAGTTCGTAAGACCTCGGCCGGGGCAGTATGCACAGTGGAGAAAGAGTTTTCCACTCTCGAACTTAAGTCGAATAAATCTTCACATATGACAGACGATGAGGGTTGACGAGTTGTCCATGACCTCCGTCCTGTAGGGATCCACGATAGTAGGACTGTATCACATGATAACTGCACCTAGAGGTTCATCATTCTATTCTGCTGGGTAGCCACTACATGCTGCTAGGTGTCACTGGTGGATGGTGGGACTCATAGGGATTATCTTGATGATCGATAAACCCTAATGAGTAGAGTTGGAATCGTTCCAATCCATTGAAAGGAGTTTTCAATGATATTGTGATAGAGATCATAATATATCTCACTACCAGTGAGAATAGAACCTATGGAGTCACACACACTAGATGTATTGACCGATCCGATGGTTGAAAAGTGATTATGAATCACGAGTAATCAATTCGATTGATAATTAGTTGAAGAAGGAACAATGAGAATTGATTAATTGGACTTAAAACACAAATCCTACTTAGAGTAGGATTCCCAGAGTCCTAATTGGATTAGGACTGGGAATCCTATTTGGAGTAGGATTGGGATTCCTACTTGGAGTAGGATTCCTACAATCCTAATTAGATTAGGATTTTGAATTCATTTTTGGATTCCTACTTAGAATAGGATTTCTAGAAATCCTAATTGGATTAGGACTTCGGATTCAAATAAGAGTCCTAATTAGATTAGGACTAAAATCAAATATGTCCTAATTTGGATTAGGGTTTCTTAAGTCACAATTAATTATTAATCTAATAAATCAATAAGACTCCTAATTGGATTAGGATTGAAGAGTTTAATTGAGTCAAAATTGATTTAAGTTCTAATTGAATTAGGACTTACCTAGATTGGATCCAAATTGGTTCACCCTTGGGCTAAGCCTAATTGAATTTGGGCTTGACCACATTAGGGCATTCCAAACCCTACTAAATGTGGATTAGGGTTTACCAAGAGGGAGGGGCGCAAGCCCCTCCCCTTTTTGCTTCCTTGGTGCGGCATGAAGAGAGGGGGCCGGTGAAGGATTTTAGCATGTTATAATGCGCAGCGGAAGCTAGGGATTTTAAAAATTTCTTAATAAAGTCCCTATGCATGAAACCCTTTTAAGCCTAGATCACCTTAATGATTACAATCAAATGATATAAAATAAATGCAGAATTAGTAGAATACCTCAAACGCTAATCCAAAGTGTACAATCTCCACGAGGCGTCCAAGTGTCCGCCCTCCAATGGTGATCCACACGAAAACTTGATCAAGACTTTAGCTCCAAAGACTTTTGATCCTTAATGCAGAATTCTTCTAAAGAACTCTAATGGCTTGCTTTCCTTCCTTTCTATTTTTCTTTAGCCTTCTAAAATCACTTCTAATCCTTTTGTCCTAAAGAAGACCACCTTGTCTTGGCTTAGGACACACTAGAAGCAATGCTAGAAAGAAAGAAACTAATGTAAGAAAGAAAGAAGAGAGGAGTGGGGTGGAATTGGAATGATGAAACCCATGGAGTGCTAACCTATTTATAATAGGTGTAGGGATGCATCTCCAAGGGATGCATCCCATCCACACATCCTCTCATGAAAGGGCATCATTTAAAGGGCCATATCAAATAAGAGGAGGTGCAGATCAAGTGAGGAGGTGTATCAAATGATATGTCCTTTCATGTGGTGCCATATTTTGACCAAGTCAACATCACATGCTAATCACATGTCCATCACGCCTCACCTCTTGATCTTTCATGATGATAATCCAAGGGCTCCAATGCAAGGCGCCATTTACTTGACCCATTATGTCTTCATCCAATGGTGGGATTAAGATCCAATGGTCAATTATGATAGCCATCCTCTAACCCAATCCAATTGGGTTAAACCAACTCTCCATTATGTCTTCATCCAACGGTAGATCAAGATCTAACGGTCTAGATTGAATGATTTATTAAATCTAATCCAATTAGACTCAAACCAAGCCAATTAGGTGCCAACTCTTGGCTAACCCATATTAGAAGATGATCTAATCAAATTAGATCAATTAAGAATCAGATTCGAATCCAATTCGAATCAAGAGCTAAGGGTTTGCAACACCTGCTAGGATGTCTATCTTGCAAACATGATCTAATCCAATTAGACCCTTATAAGTTTTCTTGTGTGTGACCCATTGGGTTCCATACTTAGTCAGCAATAGGTGTGAGTGCAAGTTGACCTAACTTGATTAGAACTCTTCTAATCGATTTAAGTCCAAACAGTGCGAACCCAAACTTAACAATTAGAATCCTTTCTAATTGGTGATCGAATTAAACTCTTTAATTCGATCAAACCTATAAGACAAGATTGACGTCTAGCAACGTGTCATGTCTACCCGAAAAATATGGAATTTGGTGGAAATACCAAAAATACCCTTCAGTGGCAAGTTACCGTGCAATTCAATCCTTTAATCAAACTGCATCCCAAATATGTATATGAGTATGAATATATGTCAAACTCAATTTCATATTCATATTTTTCTCAATCTTTTAATGATAATTCAAATAATGAAATATTAGAAACTCTTTCTAATTTTCATTCTGCTTTGATCAAAGGCTTCCTGAATTATCATATGATTAGAATAAATAGGATGCTATCTTCTCTTACTAGAAGTGATTAATTCCTTGTTGACCTACTCATAATCTTCGTACACAATTCACCATATCTAGAAGACCTCGTACATAACTTATTGTCATGAATGAGTGTAAACCAAAATATGGGTTCATGTGCACAAGATACCATGGTGATCTCAGGTCATAGGATCAGTTGCACAACTCCCACTAAGAGAATCATCTTTTGACATGTAAGTAAGACTTCATAAGATTTCTCTTTGTAGGTCAATTCAGTGAACTCATTCCTCTAATGAGCACCCACATCTTTGTATTAGTGTCTCCACACAAATGATTGTGAGATCAATCATCCTCTGCATCGAGCATACATAAGACATGCCAGTCTTTTCGGTAATCATTGATCTCCGACTCAATGTACCAATGACTGGGAATATTTAAGATTAGAATTTTAGGATTTTAAGTCTCACTAGTATGATCTCATCATAGTCTTAAAACCATTGCCCTAATCTAAGAAGTTTATCATAAATATAATCAACAGCATATGATAAAACATAACGCCTTTATTCATATTTAAATATCATGTACATGATTTGGACAAATCAAAAGAAAAAACCTTTCGCAATACATATTGCGATTGGCTTGTAGGGCATCTACTCTTTCAATCTCCCACTTGCACTAAAGCCAATCGCTCTTATATTTTATCCCCATACAATCGAGGTGGCGATCGAACTGCTGTTGTGGTAGAGCTTTAGTGAACGGGTCTGCTAAGTTGTTCTTTGTGTCTACTCGTTCAATGACTATGTCTTGTCTCTCGACGATCTCTCGAACGAGGTGGAAGCGTCTTAGAATGTGCTTGAATTTGTGATGAGATCTTGGTTCCTTTGCTTGAGCAACAGCTCCAGTGTTGTCACAATAAACTGAAACTGGTCCAGAATCTCAGGAACTACTCCCAACTCAGCGATGAACTTCTTCATCCAGACAGCTTCCCTAGCGGCTTCACTTACAGCGATGTATTCTGCCTCAGTAGTTGAGTCAGCTACAGTTTGCTGCTTGGAACTCTTCCAGCTCACTGCACCACCATTTAGGATAAAGACATACCCTGAAGTGGACTTGCTATCATCTGGATCTGATTGAAAACTAGAATCAGAAAATCCTTCTAGTTTCAACTCAGATCCTCCATAAACTAGAAAAATATCTTTAGTCCTTCTTAAGTACTTAAGAATATTTTTCACAGCTATCCAATGATTTTCTCCTGGATCAGCCTGGAATCTGCTTGTTATGCCTAAGGCATAAGCAACATCAGGCCTAGTACATAGCATAGCATACATAATTGATCCTACTGCCGAAGCATAGGGAATAGAATTCGTTCTATTCCTCTCTTCAGATGTCTTAGGAGACATCTTCTTAGAGAGACGTATGCCATGACTCATAGGTAAGTAACCTCTTTTACTTCCTTCCATACTGAATCTTTTTAGCACACGATCTATGTACTTAGACTGGGACAAGCCTAGCATCCTTTTAGATCTATCCCTATAGATCTTTATACCAAGTATATAGGATGCTTCTCCCAAGTCTTTCATGGAAAAGCTTTTTGATAGCCAAGTCTTGACCGATTGTAACATTGGAATATCATTTCCAATGATTAGTATGTCATCTACATACAATATTAAGAAGACAACGGCACTCCCACTAATCTTCTTGTACACACATGGTTCATCCACATTTTTGATAAAACCAAACTCTTTGACTGTTGTATCAAAACGGATGTTCCAACTCCTCGATGCTTGCTTTAATCCATAAATGGATCTCTTAAGCTTGCATACTTGATTTGCTCTCCCACTTGAGACAAATCCTTCTGGCTGTGTCATGTAAACCTCTTCCTCAAGATAACCATTAAGGAAGAAGGTTTTGACATCCATCTGCCAAATTTCATAATCATAGTATGCAGTTATTACAAGCAAAATCCGAATAGATTTAAGCATGGCAACTGGTGAAAAAGTTTCATCATAGTCAATTCCTTGCTTTTGCCTGAAACCTTTTGCCACCAATCTAGCCTTGTAGGTTTCTACTTGGCCATCTGCTCCAATCTTCTTCTTATAGATCCATTTGCAACCTATAGGGTTTACACCTTCTGGTGCATCAACCAAAGTCCATACTTGGTTGGTATACATAGAGTCTATTTCGGATTTCATAGCTTCTAACCATTTGTTAGAGTCATTACTCATGATAGCTTCCGAATAGGTCAGAGGATCATCATTTTCGACGATGTGGGCTTCATCATTCTCAATGATAAACCCATACCTCTTAGGTGCATTTCGCACTCTATCTGACCTTTGGAGAGGAGATGTGTGTTGTGGTTGTACTTCATCAATGGGTACATCTGGTTGAAGAATTTCTTGTGTTTCTATTTGTAGGTCTTGAACTTCATTAAGTTCAATTCTTCTTTCACTGCCCCTTTCTAAGATAAACTCTTTTTCTAAGAAAGTGGCATGCCTACTAACAAATACCTTTTGTTCAGTAGGGTGATAGAAGAGATATCCAATACTTTCTTTGGAATAACCTATAAATGTACATTTATCTGATCTAGCACTTAGCTTATGTCCAAAATTTCTTTTGACATATGCTTGGCAGCCCCATATTTTAAAATATTTAAGATTGGGCTTTTTACTTCTCCATATCTCATATGGAGTACTAGATACAGATTTTGAAGGTATCCTGTTTAGCACATATGTAGCAGTTTCTAAGGCATAACCCCAGAAGGAAATAGGAAGATCTGTAAAGCACATCATGGACCTTACCATATCTAATAGAGTACGATTCCTCCGTTCAGCTACACCATTTAGTTGTGGCGTATACGGAGGTGTCCATTCAGAGAGAATGCCCTTTTCTTTAAGATGATTTAAAAATTCACTAGAAAGGTATTCACCTCCTCGATCAGATCGAAGGATTTTAATACACTTTCCGGTTTGTTTTTCAACCATACTTTGATACTCTTTAAACTTATCAAAGGCTTCGTATTTATGTTTCATAAGATACACAAATCCGAACCTTGATAAATCATCAGTGAATGTGATGAAGTAAGAGTATTCACCTCTAGCTGGAGTTGTCATAGGACCACATACATCTGTATGTATAAGTCCTAATAACTCACTTGCCCTTTCTCCATGTCCAGTGAATGGAGACTTGGTCATTTTTTCCATAAGACAAGATTCACAAGTTCCTAATGATTCATAATTATAAGGATCAAAGAACTCTTCTTTGTATAACTTGTTGATTCTTGATTCACTTATGTGACCAAGTCGGCAATGCCAAAGGAGGGTATTATTCACTTCCTCTCTCTTTCTTTTATTGCTTTTATTAATATGAAAGACATTGTCATTAAGTAATAAAACTAGAAGACCATTTTCCATAATGCCATTGCAAAGATGCTTATTAGAAAAATAAATAGAGCAACCATTGCCCTTTTCATTAATTTCAAAACCTTTCTTTAACAACAAAGGAATGGAAATTACATTTCTAATAATTTTGGGCCTATAATAACAATCTTCTAATTGTAGGAGCTTTTCCGAAGGCAATTCCAAGTTGTAGGTTCCAACAGCTTCAGCCTGGATGGACTCTCCTCCAGCGCCATACAGCTCGAAGTCACCTTTCTTCAAAATTTTAATTTTCTGTAGTCCATGCAAAGATTTGCAAATGTGAAAACCACAGCCGGTATCCAATACCCATGAATTTGAATTTGAAGAACTTAATGACAAGTTGGCATGTAACATAAACATACCTTTTGATGCAACTCTTGCATCGGTCTTCATACTTGCAAGAAAACTCTTGCAATTCCTTTTTCAGTGGCCAGCTTTGCCGCAATGAAAACAGGTACTTGATCCGGAGTTTTTCTTTCCTTTTTTCTTTTTGATGCTACTCTTGGGGTTCAATCGTTTCTTAGAACCCTTATTTCCCGATTTCCTCATAGAGGTGCTATTTATAAGAAGGAGTGGACCTTTATCCTTCTTAATATGCCCTTCAGCTGTTTTGAGCATATTTAACAGCTCGGGCAGGGAGGTGTTCAGCTTGTTCATGTGAAAGTTCACAACAAACTGAGAGAATGAATCAGGCTGTGATTGCAGGATCAAATCCTGACTGAGCTCACTATCCATAGCAAAACCTAATTGACTTAATCTGGTGATCAAGTCTATAACCATAAGAACATGGTTTTGCACTGGAGTTCCTTCATTCATTCTAGCACGGAACAACTGTTTAGATATCTCATACCTAGCAGTCCTGCTTTGTTCTCCATACAACTCTTTTAAATTGAGAAGTATGGATTGAGTGTCCATGCCTTCATGTTGCCTCTGTAATTCATTGTTCATAGAGGCAAGTATGATACATTTGACAGTCACACTGTCATTTTTCCACATCTTATGTGTGGCAACCTCCTCTTCTGTAGCATCATCCCCTAGATCTCCAAGATCAGGGGTTTCAAGTATATAAGAAATTTTCTCCTGAGTGAGTACTATCTTTAAATTCCTCAACCAGTCCACATAGTTTGGTCCGGTCAACTTGTTGGCATCTAAGATGCCTCTTAGTGAAAGTGAAGAAGCCATTTAATAATTCTACATATGCAAGAACAAAACTAATATAAGCAGACCAATCATGATGACATGTTTGCAACTAGATAAGGACTTTAATCTAATTTGTCTCCTACTATTTTTATCGAATATCATAGCCCTCTCCTATGATAAACGTGAAAATATAATTTTTCTTAGTAGGGTTGAGATCCTAATTCATCATAAAAAGCCTTGTGTTTACACAACAAACTCTTATGAGTTCAAAGGTAGGAAACTCTTTCCAATTGCATCTCATGCAATTCTCAACTTTATCTTGTCCTCTTAAAATACTTATTGCCTTGTGTTAGCACAACAAACAATAATATTTTAGTTAAGTCAAACCCTTCATTTCCATATAGTCATATTCGAATAATATTGCCCTTGTGGTTGCACAACAAGGCAATATATTAAAATATGCCATAAGCATCTTAATGCACCAAAACAGTATAACATCAATCCCCATTGCAAGTCTTGTGTTAGCACAACAAACTAGCATGGATCTTGACATAATAATATCGAGGCATGAAGGAAGGCTATCAATAGTGTTATATCAATATTAAGCTTATCCATAATAGGCAATCAAACAATTGGCCAGGTAAGCAGGTGGGAGGCTCCCCTTACTCAGAGAGTAAGGTCCTAATTAAGTAACCACCTTTAGTGCTTTCCTTAGATACCAATTAGATTAATTGTTCTAGAATGGGTTAGCTCAAAGTTTTTCAACACTATGACTTAATATAATTTTTATTGAGGGCTTACTAGTCTCTAGCACATTCTTTAATTGTAACATACATTTAACATGTCTAAAATAAACTATTATGCATCATGGCTATCTCATAGCATGTATAAATCATAAGCAATTAATTAACATGCTTCAACATATTTTCATATGGAAAATTTCATATCATGATATTTTATTACATAACATATCATATATTAATCATACATTTCAGCATTTCTCTAAGCATATGACATTACTATCTCATAGTAAATTAATAATCATACATCATACATAATTACTTGATTGAACCAATTAAGGATGGCTCTGATACCACTGAAGAGTTTTAGCATGTTATAATGCGCAGCGGAAGTTAGGGATTTTAAAAATTTCTTAATAAAGTCCCTATGCATGAAACCCTTTTAAGCCTAGATCACCTTAATGATTACAATCAAATGATATAAAATAAATGCAGAATTAGTAGAATACCTCAAACGCTAATCCAAAATGTACAATCTCCACGAGGCGTCCAAGTGTCCGCCCTCCAATGGTGATCCACACGAAAACTTGATCAAGACTTTAGCTCCAAAGACTTTTGATCCTTAATGCAGAATTCTTCTAAAGAACTCTAATGGCTTGCTTTCCTTCCTTTCTATTTTTCTTTAGCCTTCTAAAATCACTTCTAATCCTTTTGTCCTAAAGAAGACTACATTGTCTTGGCTTAGGACACACTAGAAGCAATGCTAGAAAGAAAGAAACTAATGTAAGAAAGAAAGAAGAGAGGAGTGGGGTGGAATTGGAATGATGAAACCCATGGAGTGCTAACCTATTTATAATAGGTGTAGGGATGCATCTCCAAGGGATGCATCCCATCCACACATCCTCTCATGAAAGGGCATCATCTAAAGGGCCATATCAAATAAGAGGAGGTGCAGATCAAGTGAGGAGGTGTATCAAATGATATGTCCTTTCATGTGGTGCCATATTTTGACCAAGTCAACATCACATGCTAATCACATGTCCATCACGCCTCACCTCTTGATCTTTCATGATGATGATCCAAGGGCTCCAATGCAAGGCGCCATTTACTTGACCCATTATGTCTTCATCCAATGGTGGGATTAAGATCCAATGGTCAATTATGATAGCCATCCTCTAACCCAATCCAATTGGGTTAAACCAACTCTCCATTATGTCTTCATCCAACGGTAGATCAAGATCTAACGGTCTAGATTGAATGATTTATTAAATCTAATCCAATTAGACTCAAACCAAGCCAATTAGGTGCCAACTCTTGGCTAACCCATATTAGAAGATGATCTAATCAAATTAGATCAATTAAGAATCAGATTCGAATCCAATTCGAATCAAGAGCTAAGGGTTTGCAACACCTGCTAGGATGTCCATCTAGCAAACATGATCTAATCCAATTAGACCCTTAATAAGTTTTCTTGTGTGTGACCCATTGGGTTCCATACTTAGCCAGCAATAGGTGTGAGTGCAAGTTGACCTAACTTGATTAGAACTCTTCTAATCGATTTAAGTCCAAACTGTGCGAACCCAAACTTAACAATTAGAATCCTTTCTAATTGGTGATCGAATTAAACTCTTTAATTCGATCAAACCTATAAAACAAGATTGACGTCTAGCAACGTGTCATGTCTACCCGAAAAATATGGAATTTGGTGGAAATACCAAAAATACCCTTCAGTGGCAAGTTACCGTGCAATTCAATCCTTTAATCAAACTGCATCCCAAATATGTATATGAGTATGAATATATGTCAAACTCAATTTCATATTCATATTTTTCTCAATCTTTTAATGATAATTCAAATAATGAAACATTACAAACTCTTTCTAATTTTCATTCTGCTTTGATCAAAGGCTTCCTGAATTATCATATGATTAGAATAAATAGGATGCTATCTTCTCTTACTAGAAGTGATTAATTCCTTGTTGACCTACTCATAATCTTCGTACACAATTCACCATATCCAGAAGACCTCGTACATAACTTATTGTCATGAATGAGTGTAAACCAAAATATGGGTTCATGTGCACAAGATACCATGGTGATCTCAGGTCATAGGATCAGTTGCACAACTCCCACTAAGAGAATCATCTTTTGACATGTAAGTAAGACTTCATAAGATTTCTCTTTGTAGGTCAATTCAGTGAACTCATTCCTCTAATGAGCACCCACATCTTTGTATTAGTGTCTCCACACAAATGATTGTGAGATCAATCATCCTCTGCATCGAGCATACATAAGACATGCCAGTCTTTCCGGTAATCATTGATCCCCGACTCAATGTACCAATGACTGGGAATATTTAAGATTAGAATTTTAGGATTTTAAGTCTCACTAGTATGATCTCATCATAGTCTTAAAACCATTGCCCTAATCTAAGGAGTTTATCATAAATATAATCAATAGCATATGATAAAACATAACGCCTTTATTCATATTTAAATATCATGTACATGATTTGGACAAATCAAAAGAAAAAACCTTTCGCAATACATATTGCGATTGGCTTGTAGGGCATCTACTCTTTCAATCTCCCACTTGCACTAAAGCCAATCGCTCTTATATTTTATCCCCATACAATCGAGGTGGCGATCGAACTGCTGTTGTGGTAGAGCTTTAGTGAACGGGTCTGCTAAGTTGTTCTTTGTGTCTACTCGTTCAATGACTATGTCTTGTCTCTCGACGATCTCTCGAACGAGGTGGAAGCGTCTTAGAATGTGCTTGGATTTGTGATGAGATCTTGGTTCCTTTGCTTGAGCAACAGCTCCAGTGTTGTCACAATAAACTGAAACTGGTCCAGCAATCTCAGGAACTACTCCCAACTCAGCAATGAACTTCTTCATCCAGACAGCTTCCTTAGCGGCTTCACTTACAGCGATGTATTCTGCCTCAGTAGTTGAGTCAGCTACAGTTTGCTGCTTGGAACTCTTCCAGCTCACTGCACCACCATTTAGGGTAAAGACATACCCTGAAGTGGACTTGCTATCATCTGGATCTGATTGAAAACTAGAATCAGAAAATCCTTCTAGTTTCAACTCAGATCCTCCATAAACTAGAAAAATATCTTTAGTTCTTCTTAAGTACTTAAGAATATTTTTCACAGCTATCCAATGATTTTCTCCTGGATCAGCCTGGAATCTGCTTGTTATGCCTAAGGCATAAGCAACATCAGGCCTAGTACATAGCATAGCATACATAATTGATCCTACTGCCGAAGCATAGGAAATAGAATTCATTCTATTCCTCTCTTCAGATGTCTTAGGAGACATCTTCTTAGAGAGACGTATGCCATGACTCATAGGTAAGTAACCTCTTTTACTTCCTTCCATGCTGAATCTTTTTAGCACACGATCTATGTACTTAGACTGGGACAAGCCTAGCATCCTTTTAGATCTATCCCTATAGATCTTTATACCAAGTATATAGGATGCTTCTCCCAAGTCTTTCATGGAAAAGCTTTTTGATAGCCAAGTCTTGACCGATTGTAACATTGGAATATTATTTCCAATGATTAGTATGTCATCTACATACAATATTAAGAAGACAACGGCACTCCCACTAATCTTCTTGTACACACATGGTTCATCCACATTTTTGATAAAACCAAACTCTTTGACTGTTGTATCAAAACAGATGTTCCAACTCCTCGATGCTTGCTTTAATCCATAAATGGATCTCTTAAGCTTGCATACTTGATTTGCTCTCCCACTTGAGACAAATCCTTCTGGCTGTGTCATGTAAACCTCTTCCTCAAGATAACCATTAAGGAAGGCGGTTTTGACATCCATCTGCCAAATTTCATAATCATAGTATGCAGCTATTGCAAGCAAAATCTGAATAGATTTAAGCATGGCAACTGGTGAAAAAGTTTCATCATAGTCAATTCCTTGCTTTTGCCTGAAACCTTTTGCCACCAATCTTGCCTTGTAGGTTTCTACTTGGCCATCTGCTCCAATCTTCTTCTTATAGACCCATTTGCAACCTATAGGGTTTACACCTTCTGGTGCATCAACCAAAGTCCATACTTGGTTGGTATACATAGAGTCTATATCGGATTTCATAGCTTCTAACCATTTGTTAGAGTCATTACTCATGATAGCTTCCGAATAGGTCAGAGGATCATCATTTTCGACGATGTGGGCTTCATCATTCTCAATGATAAACCCATACCTCTTAGGTGCATTTTGCACTCTATCTGATCTTTGGAGAGGAGATGTGTGTTGTGGTTGTACTTCATCAATGGGTACATCTGGTTGAAGAATTTCTTGTGTTTCTATTTGTAGGTCTTGAACTTCATTAAGTTCAATTCTTCTTTCACTGCCCTTTTCTAAGATAAACTCTTTTTCTAAGAAAATGGCATGCCTACTAACAAATATCTTTTGTTCAGTAGGGTGATAGAAGAGATATCCAATACTTTCTTTGGAATAACCTATAAATGTACATTTATCTGATCTAGCACTTAGCTTATGTCCAAAATTTCTTTTGACATATGCTTGGCAGCCCCATATTTTAAAATATTTAAGATTGGGCTTTCTACCTCTCCATATCTCATATGGAGTACTACATACAGATTTTGAAGGTATCCTGTTTAGCACATATGTAGCAGTTTCTAAGGCATAACCCCAGAAGGAAATAGGAAGATCTGTAAAGCACATCATGGACCTTACCATATCTAATAGAGTACGATTCCTCCGTTCAGCTACACCATTTAGTTGTGGCGTATACGGAGGTGTCCATTCAGAGAGAATGCCCTTTTCTTTAAGATGATTTAAAAATTCACTAGAAAGGTATTCACCTCCTCGATCAGATCGAAGGATTTTAATACACTTTCCGGTTTGTTTTTCAACCATACTTTGATACTCTTTAAACTTATCAAAGGCTTCGTATTTATGTTTCATAAGATACACAAATCCGAACCTTGATAAATCATCAGTGAATGTGATGAAGTAAGAGTATCCACCTCTAGCTGGAGTTGTCATAGGACCACATACATCTGTATGTATAAGTCCTAATAACTCACTTGCCCTTTCTCCATGTCCAGTGAATGGAGACTTGGTCATTTTTCCCATAAGACAAGATTCACAAGTTCCTAATGATTCATAATCATAAGGATCAAAGAACTCTTCTTTGTATAACTTGTTGATTCTTGATTCACTTATGTGACCAAGTCGGCAATGCCAAAGGAGGGTATTATTCACTTCATCTCTCTTTCTTTTATTGCTTTTATTAATATGAAAGACATTGTCATTAAGTAATAAAACTAGAAGACCATTTTCCATAATGCCATTGCAAAGATGCTTATTAGAAAAATAAATAGAGCAACCATTGCCCTTTCCATTAATTTCAAAACCTTTCTTTAACAACAAAGGAATGGAAATTACATTTCTAATAATTTTGGGCATAGAATAACAATCTTCTAATTGTAGGAGCTTTTCCGAAGGCAATTCCAAGTTGTAGGTTCCAACAGCTTCAGCCTGGATGGACTCTCCTCCAGCGCCATACAGCTCGAAGTCACCTTTCTTCAAAATTTTAATTTTCTGTAGTCCATGCAAAGATTTGCAAATGTGAAAACCACAGCCGGTATCCAATACCCATGAATTTGAATTTGAAGAACTTAATGACAAGTTGGCATGTAACATAAACATACCTTTTGATGCAACTCTTGCATCGGTCTTCATACTTGCAAGAAAACTCTTGCAATTCCTTTTCCAGTGGCCAGCTTTGCCGCAATGAAAATAGGTACTTGATCCGGAGTTTTTCTTTCCTTTTTTCTTTTTGATGCTACTCTTGGGGTTCAATCGTTTCTTAGAACCCTTATTTCCCGATTTCCTCATAGAGGTGCTATTTATAAGAAGGAGTGGACCTTTATCCTTCTTAATATGCCCTTCAGCTGTTTTGAGCATATTTAACAGCTCGGGCAGGGAGGTGTTCAGCTTGTTCATGTGAAAGTTCACAACAAACTGAGAGAATGAATCAGGCAGTGATTGCAGGATCAAATCCTGACTGAGCTCACTATCCATAGCAAAACCTAATTGACTTAATCTGGTGATCAAGTCTATAACCATAAGAACATGGTTTTGCACTGGAGTTCCTTCATTCATTCTAGCGCGGAACAACTGTTTAGATATCTCATACCTAGCAGTCCTGCTTTGTTCTCCATACAACTCTTTTAAATTGAGAAGTATGGATTGAGTGTCCATGCCTTCATGTTGCCTCTATAATTCATTGTTCATAGAGGCAAGTATGATACATTTGACAGTCACACTGTCATTTTTCCACATCTTATGTGTGGCAACCTCCTCTTCTGTAGCATCATCCCCTAGATCTCCAAGATCAGGGGTTTCAAGTATATAAGAAATTTTCTCCTGAGTGAGTACTATCTTTAAATTCCTCAACCAGTCCACATAATTTGGTCCGGTCAACTTGTTGGCATCTAAGATGCCTCTTAGTGAAAGTGAAGAAGCCATTTAATAATTCTACATATGCAAGAACAAAACTAATATAAGCAGACCAATCATGATGACATGTTTGCAACTAGATAAGGACTTTAATCTAATTTGTCTCCTACTATTTTTATCGAATATCATAGCCCTCTCCTATGATAAACGTGAAAATATAATTTTTCTTAGTAGGGTTGAGATCCTAATTCATCATAAAAAGCCTTGTGTTTACACAACAAACTCTTATGAGTTCAAAGGTAGGAAACTCTTTCCAATTGCATCTCATGCAATTCTCAACTTTATCTTGTCCTCTTAAAATACTTATTGCCTTGTGTTAGCACAACAAACAATAATATTTTAGTTAAGTCAAACCCTTCATTTCCATATAGTCATATTCGAATAATATTGCCCTTGTGGTTGCACAACAAGGCAACATATTAAAATATGCCATAAGCATCTTAATGCACCAAGACAGTATAACATCAGTCCCCATTGCAAGTCTTGTGTTAGCACAACAAACTAGCATGGATCTTGACATAATAATATCGAGGCATGAAGGAAGGCTATCAATAGTGTTATATCAATATTAAGCTTATCCATAATAGGCAATCAAACAATTGGCCAGGTAAGCAGGTGGGAGGCTCTCCTTACTCAGAGAGTAAGGTCCTAATTAAGTAACCATCTTTAGTGCTTTCCTTAGACACCAATTAGATTAATTGTTCTAGAATGGGTTAGCTCAAAGTTTTTCAACACTATGACTTAATATAATTTTTATTGAGGGCTTACTAGTCTCTAGCACATTCTTTAATTGTAACATACATTTAACATGTCTAAAATAAACTATTATGCATCATGGCTATCTCATAGCATGTATAAATCATAAGCAATTAATTAACATGCTTCAACATATTTTCATATGGAAAATTTCATATCATGATATTTTATTACATAACATATCATATATTAATCATACATTTCAGCATTTCTCTAAGCATATGACATTACTATCTCATAGTAAATTAATAATCATACATCATACATAATTATTTGATTGAACCAATTAAGGATGGCTCTGATACCACTGAAGGATTTTAGCATGTTATAATGCGCAGCGGAAGCTAGGGATTTTAAAAATTTCTTAATAAAGTCTCTATGCATGAAACCCTTTTAAGCCTAGATCACCTTAATGATTACAATCAAATGATATAAAATAAATGCAGAATTAGTAGAATACCTCAAACGCTAATCCAAAATGTACAATCTCCATGAGGCGTCCAAGTGTCCGCCCTCCAATGGTGATCCACACGAAAACTTGATCAAGACTTTAGCTCCAAAGACTTTTGATCCTTAATGCAGAATTCTTCTAAAGAACTCTAATGGCTTGCTTTCCTTCCTTTCTATTTTTCTTTAGCCTTCTAAAATCACTTCTAATCCTTTTGTCCTAAAGAAGACCACCTTATCTTGGCTTAGGACACACTAGAAGTAATGCTAGAAAGAAAGAAACTAATGTAAGAAAGAAAGAAGAGAGGAGTGAGGTGGAATTGGAATGATGAAACCCATGGAGTGCTAACCTATTTATAATAGGTGTAGGGATGCATCTCCAAGGGATGCATCCCATCCACACATCCTCTCATGAAAGGGCATCATCTAAAGGGCCATATCAAATAAGAGGAGGTGCAGATCAAGTGAGGAGGTGTATCAAATGATATGTCCTTTCATGTGGTGCCATATTTTGACCAAGTCAACATCACATGCTAATCACATGTCCATCACGCCTCACCTCTTGATCTTTCATGATGATGATCCAAGGGCTCCAATGCAAGGCGCCATTTACTTGACCCATTATGTCTTCATCCAATGGTGGGATTAAGATCCAATGGTCAATTATGATAGCCATCCTCTAACCCAATCCAATTGGGTTAAACCAACTCTCCATTATGTCTTCATCCAATGGTAGATCAAGATCTAACGGTCTAGATTGAATGATTTATTAAATCTAATCCAATTAGACTCAAACCAAGCCAATTAGGTGCCAACTCTTGGCTAACCCATATTAGAAGATGATCTAAGCAAATTAGATCAATTAAGAATCAGATTCGAATCCAATTCGAATCAAGAGCTAAGGGTTTGCAACACCTGCTAGGATGTCTATCTTGCAAACATGATCTAATCCAATTAGACCCTTAATAAGTTTTCTTGTGTGTGACCCATTGGGTTTCATACTTAGCCAGCAATAGGTGTGAGTGCAAGTTGACCTAACTTGATTAGAACTCTTCTAATCGATTTAAGTCCAAACTGTGCGAACCCAAACTTAACAATTAGAATCCTTTCTAATTGGTGATCGAATTAAACTCTTTAATTCGATCAAACCTATAAGACAAGATTGACGTCTAGCAACGTGTCATGTCTACCCGAAAAATATGGAATTTGGTGAAAATACCAAAAATACCCTTCAGTGGCAAGTTACCGTGCAATTCAATCCTTTAATCAAACTGCATCCCAAATATGTATATGAGTATGAATATATGTCAAACTCAATTTCATATTCATATTTTTTTCAATCTTTTAATGATAATTCAAATAATGAAACTGTTACGGGGGAACTTAGCCACCATGCCCCACGTGACCGGCACGCGCGCCCAGGAAGACTACGGCTGCCCCTTGATCCAGCAATCCGACCTCGGGTCGGATATCTTCGGCTCCGCAGCCCGACCCCGAGTCGGGTGCCCCTTGATCCAGCAATCCGACCTCGGGTCGGATATCTTCGGCTCCACAGCCCGACCCCGAGTCGGGTGCCCCTTGATCCAGCAATCCGACCCCAAGTCGGCAATCTCTTGACAACAACAGATTGTTCCCCTGAGGCACGCCGCGGCCCCCTGCTCCACTACTCCCTGCAACGGCCGTATTCGGCGCTGCCCCACGATCCTCTGTAACAGCCGTACAAAGCGGAGCTCCACTACGCCCTGCCATGGCCGTACCCAGCGCTGCCCCACGACGCCCTGTAACGACCATGTCAGTGGCAACCCCATCGTGCCACACGATGACCAATCCCCAGAAAAACCCCCCAGCCTGATATATATGCGGCTGGGGGGGAAGGGGAGGGTAAGCAAGATTTTCCAGAGTATTATCTTACCTGCTACCTCTTCTTCTCCTTCGATCTCCCCTAACTTGATTGTCGGAGGGCCCCCACTACCCCGGTGGTGGTGCGAGGCTTGCTTGCAGGTTTTCCGGCGGAAGGTGGAGCGCAACCGAAGTAATTCCAAGGGAACCCCGTTCATACCGCTGTGCCAATCGTTCTCGGTTTGGACCCCCAGCAACAGTTGGCGCTAGAGGAAGGGCCGGATCTCAGAGCGATCGTAATGGCACGGCGAGGTGGTCGTGGAGCTTCCAATGCTTCCGGTCGCGGGGCCTCTCGCGCCTCTGGCCGGAGGGCCGCTGCATCTCCAACACACTCTCAGCAACACTCCACCTCCCCACCGCCCGCTCAGACGGTCGAAGCCGCCCAGTTCGACCAGCTAACCCAGCAGGTTCGCACCCTCGCGGAGGCGGTGCAGAATCTGCAGGGTGCGATGTCTCGGGCGCCGCAGCGGGTTCAGGAGCCGCCGCTGCCTGAGCGTTCGCCTGTCCTCCTCAACCCGCGCTCCTTCCTCTCCCATGGGGAGGAGCGCCGGCGCGAGGAGGATTCTCGAGCACGCTCCATTCTGCCGGGACCTTCCCGCCGGAGCTGCGCGGGGTCCGAGAGGCGGGCCCGGGCGCGTTCCCAGACCCCCCAGTCCTCGAGGAACCCGCGCTCCAGTCGGTCCCCCTCTCGCCGCCCCTTGTCTCCCACCCACCGGTCGCGCTCCCTGGACCGGCGGGTGGACGATCTCCACCGACAACTCCAGGTCCTGAAGGGCCAGTCCAAAGATTCCTTCGCCGACTTAGAGATCTCCTCCCAGCCGGCGCTTGCCTCGAGGATCCTGCGGACCCCGAATCCGCCGGGGTTCAAAATGCCGGCGATCGAGCCCTATGACGGGGCGGCGGACCCGCGGGATCACGTCGAGAGTTTCAGGACCCTTATGCTCCTCCACGGAGCATCAGATCCCCTTCTCTGCAAGGCTTTCCCGGCAACCCTCCGTGGCCCGGCGAGGGCGTGGTTCGCCGGGCTGGAGGCTGACTCAATCCGGTCCTTCGACCAGTTCACTCGCCTCTTCGTCACTCATTTCGCCGTCAGTAGCCGACGGCGACTGGTCTCCGACTCCCTCTTTGATGTCCGGCAAAACGAGGGAGAAAGCCTGCGGGATTATCTTACCCGATTCAACAGGGTTACGCTGGAGGTCCGGAACCTGAGTCAGGAGGTAGCTCTTTCAGCCCTGAAGCGTGGCTTCCGGAAGGGCAGACTCACCTTCTCCCTGGACAAACGCCTGCCGCGGAGCTTCCCAGAGCTGTTGTCCCGGGCGAACCAGTATGCGGACGCCGAGGAGGCGGCCGCCCACCGGAGCAAGGAGGCCGCCGAGATCCCTCCAAAGCTTGGGAAGAAAAGGCGGAAAGAGGTACGCCAGAGGAGGAGCCCGACGCCCCAGCGTCGGCACAGAAGCCCGTCGCCGGTGAAGAACCACGGCGCCCCACGCCCTCGTTCTCCACCCCGACGTTTCAAACGGTACACCCCTCTCCTGACTCCCCGGGCCCAGATCCTTATGGAGATCAAGGGGCGGGAGGACCTCCCGGCCCCGAGACAGATGCGGAAGATCCCAGGGAAGAGGCCCTCCCGGGCGTACTGTGAGTACCACCGAGACCACGGCCACGACACAGAAGACTGCTTCCAGCTTCGGGACGAGATCGAGGCTCTCATCCGCCGGGGGCGTCTCGGTCGATATGTGAGCGACCGACGTCCCCCCGCAGACCCGCATCCGGCCGAACCGGCTCCTCCGGAGCCTCGGGAGCAGAATCGACCCGTTGCGGGCGTGATCCACACTATCACTGGGGGCTGCCCCCGGCCCGTGAGGAACGCAAGGGGCTCGACGGAGGCGTCAGGTGCGGCCGTCGCAAAGAGGCAGAGGGTCGGCAATGTAATCACCTTTTGTGATGAGGACGTAAAGGGGGTTCAGACCCCCCACGATGACGCCATGGTGATCTCCCTCACTATGGCAAACTATGATGTAAGGCGTGTTCTTGTGGATAGTGGAAGCTCAGCTGATATCTTGTTTTACGAGGCCTTCCAAAAGCTGGGCTTGTCCAGACAATTGTTGCACAAAATATCCACCCCCCTCATAGGATTCACCGGTGACGCTGTCCCGGTGGAAGGTGTCGTTGAGCTGCCTGTGACTGCGGGCGTCGCACCCGCAGAAGCCACGGTGCGACTCGGATTCTTGGTCGTCCGTGTTCCCTCGGCCTACAACGCTATCCTCGGACGACCCGGGCTGAACGCCCTTCGCGCGGTGGTCTCCACGTACCACTTGCTCATGCGGTTCCCCACGACGGCCGGGATCGGGGAGGTCCGAGGTGACCAACCGACCGTACGGCAATGTTTCCTAGCGACCCTCAAAGGGAAGAAGCCCGCAGAAGCCCTAAGCGTCGAGTCCCTTGATGCCAGAGACGAGGTGGCCTTGCGGCAGGGGGAGCCGGCCGAGGGTGTGGTCGAAGTTCCCCTCGAGGAAGGCCGCCGGGACCGGGCGGTCCGGGTCGGCGCCAATCTCGACCCGGGAGCTCGGGCCCGGTTGGTGGAATTCCTCCGAGCCAATGCCGATGTATTTGCCTGGTCGGCGGCCGATGTACCTGGGATCGACCCGGAGGTCATTTCTCACGCCCTCAACGTCGACCCGACCCACCGGCCAGTGAAGCAGAAGAAGAGACACTGTGCCCCGGATCGGATCCGGGTGGTCGACCAGGAGGTAGACAAGCTCTTGGAGGCAGGATTCATAAGGGAGGTGAGTTACCCCGAGTGGCTGGCAAATGTCGTACTTGTCCGGAAGGCGAGCGGGAAGTGGAGGATGTGCGTCGACTATACCGACCTGAACAAGGCATGCCCTAAGGATAGCTTTCCGCTTCCGCGGATAGACCAACTGGTCGACGCGACTTCCGGATATCAGCTGCTGTCTTTCATGGACGCCTTCTCCGGTTACAACCAGATAATGATGGCCCCACAGGACGAGGAGAAAACTGCCTTTATAACAGACCGGGGGCTGTACTGCTACAAGGTAATGCCCTTCGGTCTGAAGAATGCTGGCGCCACTTACCAGCGCCTCGTCAACAAAATCTTCAAAGAGCAAATCGGCCGGAACATGGAGGTGTACGTGGACGATATGCTGGTGAAGAGCCGCCAGGCAGACCAGCACATCGTGGATCTGGAGGAGACTTTCACCACCTTGCGGAAGTTTCGCATGAAGCTGAACCCAGCGAAGTGCGCCTTTGGCGCTTCGGCCGGGAGGTTCCTCGGTTTCATTGTCAACCAGCGGGGTATCGAAGCCAACCCGGATAAAATCAAGGCCATCCAAGGTATGTCCCCTCCGACCAAAGTGAAGGAGGTTCAGGAGCTCGCTGGAAGGGTCGCCGCGCTCGGACGATTTGTGGCAAAATCGGCCGAACGCTGCCAACCATTCTTCAAAGTGTTAAAACGCCCGAAAGACTTCCTCTGGACGGTCGAATGTCAAGCAGCATTCGACCAGCTCAAGGAATACCTGGCGTCTCCTCCCCTGCTGTCCAAGCCGCAAGAAGGGGAGATGCTCTACCTCTATCTGGCGGTCTCCCCAACCGCGGTCAGTGCGGTGCTGGTTCGGGAAGAGGCAAAGCTCCAGAAGCCCGTGTACTACATCAGCCGGGTCCTACGGGATGCCGAGACGCGGTATACGAAGGCTGAAAAGATCGCCTTCGCGCTGCTGACCGCGACCAGGAGGCTCCGCCCCTATTTCCAGGCCCATTCTGTCACCCTCTTAACTGATCAACCACTACGACAGATCCTCAGCAACCCCGAGAATGCGGGACGGCTGGTGAAGTGGGCAGTAGAACTCGGTAAGTTCGACATCCGCTACCAGCCTCGACCCGCCATCAAGGCCCAGGTGCTCGCGGACTTCCTCGCTGAGTGCACGGTGCAGGAGGCGGAGCCTAGACCGTCGGAAACGCCCAGCCTCGACCTCCCGACCTGGACGCTTCACATCGATGGGTCGTCGAACCCTGAGGGTGGAGGAGCCGGGCTGGTCCTTACCAGTCCTGATGAAGTGATAGCCGAGTATGCCTTGAGGTTTGGATTTCCAGTGACCAACAACGAGGCGGAGTACGAGGCCCTAGTCGCGGGACTCAAACTCACCGGGGAGCTCGGCATCCGGCGTTTGAAGGTTTTCACCGACTCCCAGCTGGTGGTCGGGCAGGTCCGTGGGGAGTTCGAGGCCCGGAGCCCGACCATGCAGAACTACGTCCGGAAGGTGCAAGCACTCATTTCCGACCTCGGCAGCGTCGACCTCCAGCAGGTCCCCAGAAGCAAAAATGCCAGGGCCGACAGGTTGTCCCGCTTGGTGGGCGCAGAGGCGCACAACTTGTCGAGGGCAATCTACCTGGAGACCCTGGATGCCCCGAGCATCGGCGAGGCTGGAGCGGTGATGGCGATTGATCCGGAGCCGTCTTGGATGGACCCGCTCGTCGCCTACCTCGCCGAAGGGATCCTCCCTGAAGACGAAGATCAAGCTCGGCGACTTGTCAGGAAGTCCGCCCACTACGTACTCTATGAAGGGAGGCTGTATCGGACCTCGTTTACCGCCCCCCTCTTAAGGTGCCTCCGCCCCTCGTAGGCGGCCTACGTCCTCGGCGAAGTCCACGAGGGCGTCTGCAGATCGCACTCGGGGGCTAGGTCCTTGGCGCACAAGATCATGAGGCAAGGCTATTATTGGCCTACTTTGTTGGAGGACTCAAAGGGTCACGTACGGAAATGCGACGCCTGCCAGCGCCACGCCAACATCCAGAGAGTCCCTTCTGTCCCCTTGGCACCAATCACCGCACCCTGGCCCTTCGCATAATGGGGAATGGATATCCTCGGACCATTCCCCGTCGCTTCCGCCCAGCGGAAATTCTTGATTGTTGCAATCGACTACTTCACCAAGTGGGTGGAGGCAGAGCCGCTGGCCACTATCACGGAGGCGCAAGTCCGGAAGTTCGTGAAGAAAAACATCATTGTCCGATTTGGGGTACCCCGGGTCCTCATCTCGGATAATGGTCGACAGTTCAACAACAAGCATTTCCGTGACTTCTGCGAGGAGTTCGGGATCGAGCATCGGTTCACATCTGTGTCGCATCCCCAAACCAACGGCGAGGCCGAGGTGACAAATTGGACAATCCTCCAAGGAATTAAGGCGCGAATCGGTCGGACGAGGCAAGCTTGGGTCGAAGAACTCGAGAACGTCCTTTGGGCGTATCGGACCACGCATCAGACCCCTACCGGGGAGACGCCTTTCAGCCTAACCTATGGCACGGAAGCGGTTGTCCCCGTGGAGCTCGGACTCCCCTCGCCCCGGGTGGCCGCGCACCGACCCGAGGCCAATTCGGAGCAACTCCGAGGGAACCTGGACCTCTAGGAAGAAGCGAGGGAAATGGCGCAGGTTCGGATGGCGATGTATCAGCGGAGGGTGGCCCGATATTAAGGCTTATCCCCCCACGATCTCCTAAGCGTCGTTCTCCTTAATTGTATTCTTCGTGCAGGACACTCCGGACGGCGTGTATCCCGCGGCCCCCGTATATCCGCATGCGCCCAGGCCGCATCCGCCTCGAAGAACGCGCGTATCGCGGCCGCTTAACTGGCACTCCTCGCAAGCAGCAACTGGCCGGTCCGATTTCCTAGGTAACGCCTCAATTAGCATTTAATGGCCTTCTGGTGTTCCCCAGGCGATGCTTCGAGAGGAGGAGAAACACGATCGCAGCTGGCCACGGAGAAACCCCGTCGAGCGGCAAGTGATAGGCGCGCGACCAACGAGCGGAATTCCCCGAGGCTCGGCCCTCGGATGCCAGGCTAACCCGATGATCATCCCGGGAGCAGACTAGCCTGAAGCCCCGACCGGTCGCCTCGGCTTGCGCCAGCCTTGGCCGACCAACGAGCGGAATTCTCCGAGGCTCGGCCCTCGGATGCCAGGCTAACCCGATGATCATCCCGGGAGCAGACTAGCCTGAAGCCCCGACCGGTCGCCTCGGCTTGCGCCAGCCTTGGCCGACCAACGAGCGGAATTCCCCGAGGCTCGGCCCTCGGATGCCAGGCTAACCCGATGATCATCCTGGGAGCAGACTAGCCTGAAGCCCCGACTGGTCGCCTCGGCTTGCGCCAGCCTTGGCCGACCAACGAGCGGAATTCCCCGAGGCTCGGCCCTCGGATGCCAGGCTAACCCGATGATCATCCCGGGAGCAGACTAGCCTGAAGCCCCGACCGGTCGCCTCGGCTTGCGCCAGCCTTGGCCAACCAACGAGCGGAATTCCCCGAGGCTCGGCCCTCGGATGCCAGGCTAACCTGATGATCATTCCGGGAGCAGACTAGCCTGAAGGCCCGACCGGTCGCCTCGGCTTGCGCCAGCCTTGGCCGACCAACGAGCGGAATTCCCCGAGGCTCGGCCCTCGGATGCCAGGCTAATCCGATGATCATCCCGGGAGCAGACTAACCTGAAGCCCCGACCGGTCGCCTCGGCTTGCGCCAGCCTTGGCCGACCAACGAGCGGAATTCCCCGAGGCTCGGCCCTCGGATGCCAGGCTAACCCGATGATCATCCCGGGAGCAGACTAGCCTGAAGCTCCGACCGGTCGCCTCGGCTTGCGCCAGCCTTGGCCGACCAACGAGCGGAATTCTCCGAGGCTCGGCCCTCGGATGCCAGGCTAACCCGATGATCATCCCGGGAGCAGACTAGCCTGAAGCCCCGACCGGTCGCCTCGGCTTGCGCCAGCCTTGGCCGACCAGCGGAAGAATTTCCTGAGGCCTAACCCTCGGATGCCTGGCCTAGCGCCGGAAGAATTTCCTGAGGCCTAACCCTCGGATGCCTGGCCTAGCGCCGGAAGAATTTCCTGAGGCCTAACCCTCGGATGCCTGGCCTAGCGCCGGAAGAATTTCCTGAGGCCTAACCCTCGGATGCCTGGCCTAGCGCCGGAAGAATTCCCTGAGGCCTAACCCTCGGATGCCTGGCCTAGCGCCGGAAGAATTTCCTGAGGCCTAACCCTCGGATGCCTGGCCTAGCGCCGGAAGAATTTCCTGAGGCCTAACCCTCGGATGCCTGGCCTAGCGCCGGAAGAATTTTCTGAGGCCTAACCCTCGGATGCCTGGCCTAGCGCCGGAAGAATTTCCTGAGGCCTAACCCTCGGATGCCTGGCCTAGCGCCGGAAGAATTTCCTGAGGCCTAACCCTTGGATGCCTGGGCTAGCGCCGGAGGAACTTCAAGAGTCAGGAGTCGGCGAGACGCTACCAGGAGTTAAAAAGAGGAAGGACGAAAGTGAAATGAGTAAACACTTTGTTTGCATTAACTTTCGTTGCATCAGGGCCGAGACCCATACAACATGGCAAAACGCCAACATACAAAGAAAAGAACAAAGAAAAGTACAGAGAGTCAGCTTGGAGGAACCCCTGGGTCTGGAACGGCGAGCACGTCCGCGAAGGGAAGGGAGAACGGCTCTGAGAGCGTCAAAGGAGGAGCGAACGAACAGTCCGACGGCAACGGCAGCAGCACAAGGGAGAAACTCGAGGATGCCTATGAAAAGAAAGGCAGACGGGGGAGGGCCCCCGGTTAAATAGGCGAAAAGGCGGGTGATGCCTCGGTGACGCCAGAGGACGCCTGGCTGCTGAAGGATCGTTCGCGCCCCAAAGGCGAATCGACGCCATTAAGGAAGGATGTCCGCCGAAATCCGCAGACCGCCAGATCAGCGACAACCGCCATACGCCATAAAGAAGGTGGGGAGCTCGGAGCGCGCGCGCCTTTCCGAGGGATGGCGGCAATCTTGAAGCGTCACTCCCTTCACCCGTTCCCCTCCTGGTTCCAGGCTCGTTAGTGGGGGGCTACTGTTACGGGGGAACTTAGCCACAATGCCCCACGTGACCGGCACGCGCGCCCAGGAAGACTACGGCTGCCCCTTGATCCAGCAATCCGACCTCGGGTCGGATATCTTCGGCTCCGCAGCCCGACCCCGAGTCGGGTGCCCCTTGATCCAGCAATCCGACCTCGGGTCGGATATCTTCGGCTCCGCAGCCCGACCCCGAGTCGGGTGCCCCTTGATCCAGCAATCCGACCCCAAGTCGGCAATCTCTTGACAACAACAGACTGTTCCCCTGAGGCACGCCGCGGCCCCCTGCTCCACTACTCCCTGCAACGGCCGTATCCGGCGCTGCCCCACGATCCCCTGTAACAGCCGTACAAAGCGGAGCTCCACTACGCCCTGCCATGGCCGTACCCAGCGCTGTCCCACGACGCCCTGTAACGACCATGTCAGTGGCAACCCCATCGTGCCACACGATGACCAATCCCCAGAAAAACCCCCCAGCCTGATATATATGCGGCTGGGGGGGAAGGGGAGGGTAAGCAAGATTTTTCAGAGTATTATCTTACCTGCTACCTCTTCTTCTCCTTCGATCTCCCCTAACTTGATCGTCGGAGGGCCCCCACTACCCCGGTGGTGGTGCGAGGCTTGCTTGCAGGTTTTCCGGTGGAAGGTGGAGCGCAACCGAAGTAATTCCAAGGGAACCCCGTTCATACCGCTGTGCCAATCATTCTCGGTTTGGACCCCCAGCAACAGAAACATTAGAAACTCTTTCTAATTTTCATTCTGCTTTGATCAAAGGCTTCCTGAATTATCATATGATTAGAATAAATAGGATGCTATCTTCTCTTACTAGAAGTGATTAATTCCTTGTTGACCTACTCATAATCTTCGTACACAATTCACCATATTCAGAAGACCTCGTACATAACTTATTGTCATGAATGAGTGTAAACCAAAATATGGGTTCATGTGCACAAGATACCATGGTGATCTCAGGTCATAGGATCAGTTGCACAACTCCCACTAAGAGAATCATCTTTTGACATGTAAGTAAGACTTCATAAGATTTCTCTTTGTAGGTCAATTCAGTGAACTCATTCCTCTAATGAGCACCCACATCTTTGTATTAGTGTCTCCACACAAATGATTGTGAGATCAATCATCCTCTGCATCGAGCATACATAAGACATGCCAGTCTTTCCGGTAATCATTGATCCCCGACTCAATGTACCAATGACTGGAAATATTTAAGATTAGAATTTTAGGATTTTAAGTCTCACTAGTATGATCTCATCATAGTCTTAAAACCATTGCCCTAATCTAAGGAGTTTATCATAAATATAATCAACAGCATATGATAAAACATAACGCCTTTATTCATATTTAAATATCATGTACATGATTTGGACAAATCAAAAGAAAAACCTTTCGCAATACATATTGCGATTGGCTTGTAGGACATCTACTCTTTCAGCCGGCGCCCCCTCTTAGGAAACTAGTCTAGGGCTCCTAAGTTGTAGGAGCCCTAGATGCTTTATAAAGAGGTGAAAAGGGGGCTGACGCTCTAAGCATTGATCTCGTCTCCTCCCAGCCGTAGCCACCCTCTCCCCTCTCCTTGTTTCATCCGCGAGCAAGAAGAAAAGAAGAAGAAGCCTTGGCGGCCTCCTCCCCTTCCCTTCCTTCATCCAACGCAGGGAAAAGAAAGGCTGCAGTAAGGCTTTGGTTCTTCTTCAAGATCCCTCCTTCTTCTTCCTCCTCTCAAGCACAATCAAGGGTTGTTTGAAAGAGAGAAAACCAGCCATCAAAAGAAGTCTTTGCAAGAGAGCTAGCACCCCGGGAAGACAAGAGAGCTTTGATCGGATCACTGCTTCGTGTGGATACCCATAGAGGCCGGATGTGTGAACGGCTTCATACGAACTTTCATCCTAAAACCACGAACTCCAGTTTGCGGTGATCATCTACCCGGCACAAGGTGAAGATCTGATCTTCCTAAAGTTATTAAAAGTTTTTAATCCTTACCTAACTACGAACAGTTATCAAACGACGTTCATGCGATGAACGTCGATCCCGCACATGCCCCTTCCGCTGCCATCTGATTTTGTTTTGAAATATTAGCGGCATGGGCGGGTTCTAACATTGTATCAGAGCCTAGGCATCGTAGATTAAGGTAAGGATTAATTATTAATAGGCTTAATAGATCTGAAAATTGAATGATCATGCATGCTGAAAATTTTCTGCATGCAGATTTTTTCTAGGGTGCTGATTTTTACATGCTGATTTTTATGTGATAAAAAGATGATTCTAATTGCATTGTTAATGGGATTACAAAGTTTAGAATCATAATTAGCATGATCAGCAACCTATGTCATAAGATAATCAATTAGTTTTCAGATCTGAAAAGTATAATTGTTGCATGCGGTGATGATCATAGGATTCAAACCCTTTTGGTATTAAATGTAAAGACCTACGATGTGATCTGCAATGTCATGTAATTTTTTAGATGCTTGCATGCATCTTATTAATTATTTGAGAGGCCTGCGTGCCTCCTAAAAGGAAGATGTAATTTATTTTTATTTTTATTTTATATCTGGTTGTATTTCTGTGATGTGATGTACGTCAACGATCAAGTCAAAGATGATGCATGAGATGAGTAGGGGTCTAAGCGGTTTGATGGCGATTGGATCAAGAGTTGGCCAAGGATCGAGTCAAGGAGGCTTGGAACCAATTCAGAGTTGAAGACAAGTTGATCGATTGACGTGCATGTGCTTGTAATATGACCTAATTAGAATCCCATGATCATCACCTATTTAAAGTTTAGCTTTAATTATTGCTGCAATTATAACTGCCTGCAATGTGCCGTTTGCATGTGATGTGAATGAGAGTCGGATAGATAGGTTTACATGTGATGTAGCAAACCCAATGAGACCTAAACTAAACCTCCTCAATCAAGTCGAGAGTGAACCGACATGAGCAAGTCATATTAGATTAATTGATCTAATTGGTGTCTAGAAAAGCATGAAAGATGGTTACTTAATTAGGACCTTACTCTCTGAGTAAGGGGAGCCTCCCACCTGCTTACCTGGCCAATTGTTCGATTATCTCTTATGAAGAGCTCAAGTTGCAAACACTAAGACCTGATTAACCAATATTAAGTCAATAGGCCTTCCACCGTAGTAGAGCTGCTAAGGTCTTTCTGATGTTGATTTGTCTCGGCTGGACACAGTGGGCAAGTTGCATCGGGGGGCTGGACCTCTCTATAGACATAAGATGTTGTAGGGTAAAGGTGGGGTTGGGCACCAATAACTGTTACGTGAGGACCCAATGACGACTTTATTCCTACGGTTATACGGTGGGTCTAACTTAACTAAGAAATGGGACCAATAACTGTTAGGTGAGGTTTTCATGGCTTAGAGACCAAGTTGCACTGCAACATGCTTGAGAAGCATTGTACAAGAGTTGTACATTCATCAATCTATGTGTCACCAATAACTGTTAGGTGAGGTGGCATGTAAATCGGTGGAACCCGCAGTACCCACTAGAAACCCCTAGTCGTGTAGGATTTCCGTTTTCCTACCAGGGAAGTATGAGGAATTCGAGAAAATAGTGGGAGGTATATTCGTTCTAAAAGTCCTTAGAACAGATTAAGGATCAAGTACAAAAGTCTAACTAGAATCTTTACTCTCTGCAGATCATAATGTCAGCCTCAAACCCTTTGACCCGTATTCTTGAGACCAACCGATTGACCGGTACAAATTACAAGGACTGGCTTAGAAATCTCAAAATTATTTTGAGCCGTGAGAAAATAGGCTACATACTCGATTCAGATATCCCCACACTACTAGCACGTCCTACTGATGTTCAGCGACAGATGCATCAAGAGTGGATGGATGATGACATTAGAGTCAAGTGCTATATGATGGCATCCATATCCAATGAACTCCAATGCCAGCATGAGAATCTCAAGACTGCTAGGGACATACTAGGCACACCTGCAAGAGTTGTATGGTGAGCAGAGTCGGCACAGCTCGTTTTGAAGTGTCCAAGAGGCTCTTCAAGACAAAGATGCGCGAAGGGCAGTCCGTCCATGATCACGGTCTGACTATGATCAAGGACCTTGAGGAGCTTGAGAAGCTCGGTATGAACATGCACAAGGAATTGCAAGTTGATCTGATCCTTCAATCCCTTCCTGATTCATTTGGTCAGTTTATAGTAAACTACCACATGAATAAGATTGAATGCACTAAGACTGAACTGATAAATATGTTGGTAACTGCTGAGGGAGCCTTGAAAGATTCAAGGGGCAATGTCCTTGCTGCTCAGTTGACTTCTGGTTCCAAGAGAATGTCTGCTTGGAAGAAAAAGAAGCCTGCTAAGAAGCAGAAGAAAGACAAGAAGCCAAAGAAGGAAGTTCAAAAGAAAAAGGGTAATGACAAAGGAAAATGTTTCCACTGCAATGTCGACGACCACTGGAAGAGAAACTGTCCTTCATACCTCGAGAGCCTGAAGAACAAGAAAGGTGACACACCTTCAGAAGGTATAGACTTGCTCATAATTGAAACTAATCTAACAGTTTCTTCTACTTCTAGTTGGGTTATAGATTCTGGTTCTAGTGCTCATCTGTGCACTACCATGCAGGGTTTAAAGGAAAGTAGAAGGCTGACGGAAGGTGCGGTAACCCTTCGGATTGGCAACGGGTCAAAAGTTGCTGCTGTGGCTGTGGGCACCTACCATCTGCGACTACCGTCTGGTTTTAGTTTATTACTTAGAGACTGCTATTATTGTACCTGCTGCTAGCAGAAATTTGATTTCTATTTCATGTCTAGCACAGGAAAGGTCATGTTTTACATTGATAAAGACTGCTGTTCTATTTATTTCAGAAATAAAATAGTCGCACGTGGTTTTAATGATTGACAGTCTCTATCATTTGCATATGGATGCATCTATAAATGTGTCTGAGCAAAGAAGTGAGTGCCAAAGGATCCAAAAGATCCAGGGATGAGATAAACCAAAAGTATTTGTGGCACCTTAGGCTTGGCCATAATTGGAGAGGACAGAATGAACAAAATGGATAAAAATGGGCCTCTTGGCTCATTGACTTCCGAGTCATATCCAGTTTGCGAGTCCTGTCTTCCAGAAAAAATAGCCAGATTGCCCTTTGTAGGACACTGGGGAGAGGACCACTGAAATACTTACCCTGGTACATACAGATGTATGTGGCCCATTCGATGTTGCTAGCCAGGGGACATTATTCATACTTCATTACCTTTACCTGATGATTATTCACGGTATGGGTATGTGTATCTTATGAGACACAAATCTGAATCTTTCAAAAAGTTCAAAGAGTTCAGAAATGAAGTAGAAAAACAAACTGGAAAATCCCTTAAGGCTCTTCGATCAGATCGAGGAGGAGAAATACCTTAGTGGAGAATTCCGGAACTATCTCAAGGACAATGGCATAGTCTCACAATGGACTCCTCCGGGTACACCTCAACTCAACGGGGTGTCAGAGAGGAGAAATCGGACTCTATTAGATATGGTCTGGTCCGTGATGAGCTTCACTGATCTACCCGATGTTTCTTTGGGGAGATGCCTTACTTACCGCAGTATATCTACTGAATAGGGTTCCCTCTAAATCCGTTCCTACCCACATCCGTATGAGATATGGCATGGTAAGAAATCAAGTCTTGGTCACTCAAGATTTGGTGATGTCCGGCCCACGTCCAAAAAACTACAGGCGGACAAACTAAGAGGCTAGGACCATAAGTGCTCGTTTTATAGGATATTCCTAAAGAGTCATTAGGATTACAATTTTTATATCTCAGAGGATCACAATGTGTTTGTGAGCCGTCAATGCCATCTTCTTTGGAAAATCAGTTTATCCTTGACAGAGGCAGTGGAAGGAAAATTGAGCTTGAAGAGAAAAGTCTCTAAAAAGCAACGAGTCATGGATCCTATCGAACCGCACTAAGTACAGAGCCAGTCACGATGTCCCTCAACCACCTCGCAGATCAAGTAGGGTCTCCCATCCCTCCCGATAGTATACTTAGGTATACTAAAAGAGGATACTGAGGAATGTTCCCTAGATGAGAGATAGGTATCACCGTAACAGGATCCCAAAACTACAACGAGGCGATATCTGATATCGATTCCGAAAAATAGTTGGAAGCTATGAAGTCAGAATTAGACTCCATGCGTTCCAAACCAAGTCCTGGACCCTTAGTAGATCCACCAGAAGGTATTGTACTATTGGATGTAAATGGATCTACAAAAGGAAGATAGGTTCGGATGGAAACGGTGAGAGACCTATAAAGCCAAGGCTGGTGGGCGAGAATGATATAGTCAACGGCGAAGGCATTGACTATCCGAGACTTTCTTCACCTGTAGCCATGCCTGAAATCATGCTCGCGGTAACATTGCTCTGCTCAATCTGCCAGCATTTCCAGTGATTATGAAATTCTAGCAGAATGAGCAGTGCTGAAAATCTGCTTTTCCCTAAATGGATGATCTTGAATGAAGATATCTATAGTGGAACAGGCCTTATGGCGTTTCACTTCCCAGTGATGGATGATCATAAGGGTCTGCAAGTTGCAAAGGTCCATTTATGGACTAAAGGCAAGCATCTCGGAGTCTGGAATACTCGTTTCGATGACCGCAATCAAAACTGTTTGATTTCATCAAAAAACGAAGAGGACCGTGTGTTTACAAAAAGGTTAGTGGAAGCGCTATCCGTATTTGCTCGTACTGTACGTGGACGACATCCTCAGCTGATGGGAATGGATATTCCCCAGCTAACCTCGGTGAAGGTCAGGTTGTCAAAAGAATTCTCCATGAAAGACCTTGGGGAAGCATCCTATATTTTGGAAATTAAGTCTATAGAGATAGATCTAAAAGGATGCTTGGCCTATCACAGAAGATGTATATAGAGGAAGTGCTGAAAAGGTTCAGCATGGAAAACTCTAAAAGGGTCTCTTACCCCTAAGACATGGAATTCATCTCTCCAAGAAGATGTGCCCCAACACATCTGAAGAGATTCAACGCATGAGCAAGATCCCTTATGCATCGGCAATAGGGAGCCTCATGTATGCCATGCTATGTACACGACCTGATATAGCTCTTGTGTGAGTGTCACAAGCAGATATCAGTCGAATCCAGGTGAAGAACACTAGACAGCTGTGAAGAATATTCTTAAGTACTTGAGAAGAACTAAAGATTTATTCTTAGTCTTTGGAGGATCATCAGAGTTAAAGGTAGAAGGTACACAGATTCAGACTTCATGACTGATGTCGATGATAGGAAGTCAACATCTGGATATGTGTTCTTGTGCAATGGTGGTACGGTGAATTGGAAGATTCTAAACAACCGATCATTGCTAATTCTACTATGCAAGCTGAATACATTCCGCCGCCTCTGAAGCTTGCTAAGGAAGGCTTCTGCGGTTCAAGAAATTTATTGGCGGAATTGGATGTAATGTCATCAGATGCATAACACTCGTACTGCGATAATAATGGCGCCATAGCTCTTGCTAAGGAGCCCAAGGTCTCATCAGAAGTCCAAGCACATAGAGCGGCGCTTCTACCTCATACGCGACTTTGTGAGAAGAAGTTATCTCGCAAGTGCAGAGAGTAGACTCCACGCGGACAACGTGGCAGACCGCATTCACTAACACAGCTAAGTCAGCAAAAGACTGAAGCCCACCTTGAGAAGATGGACTAAGATATATGACTGATTGGCTTTAGTGCAAGTGGGAGATTGTTAGATTATATGCCCCTAGAAGCCAATTTTTGGCTGACACATTATTGAATCTCTGGGACATAATTTGTATTTGTTTTTATTATTGAATAAATAAAAGGCATATTTTTCATTCATATTGAATTATGTGTCTATGAATCGTCGCAAGAATTAATAAGATGATGATGCATATCTTAAGAGTTAAGAATTTGAGCTACTGCATCATTAGTAATTAATTCTGAATGCTCCTGATCGATGGATCATTACGAGGGCGGTGATCGATCCGATTGAGTATCAGTGCACACATTACTTCCTTATGGACATGGACGAGACTCGAGTCCACAGGTGTGGGGACACTGAGGGTAATAGTGCAGGTGCTTGTTAGAGAACAAGGATACTGAGCGTGACCAATACAAGAAGTCACTTGGATTCTATCCACTCGTCAGTGACTTGCTTGATGTTGCAGTAGTGTGACTGGTCCTGTTGACCTGCAGTGCTTCGGCTACTCACAGTGAGGTTATTTGTAGTTTGACTACACACATAACATGGTCCTCTAGCCATATGGGTCCATGCAGTGTAGATTGGCTGCAGTAAGTTCACTGTAGGAGTAGGGGTATGCACCTATAAGGATATGGATCGACCTTGATAGATAAGGAGAGATCCTATGTGATTTATAAGACTGAGTTCGTAAGACCTCGGCCGGGGGGCAGTATGCACAGTGGAGAAAGAGTTTTCCACTCTCGAACTTTAAGTCGAATAAATCTTCACATATGACAGACGATGAGGTTTGACGAGTTGTCCATGACCTCCGTCCTGTAGGGATCGACGATAGTAGGACTGTATCACATGATAACTGCACCTAGAGGTTCATCATTCTATTCTGCCTGGGTAGCCCACTACATGCTGCTAGGTGTCACTGGTGGATGGTGGGACTCATAGGGATTATCTTGATGAATCGATAAACCCTAATGAGTAGAGTTGGAATCGTTCCAATCCATTGAAAGGAGTTTTCAATGATATTGTGATAGAGATCCACAATATATCTCACTACCAGTCAGAATAGAACCTCATGGGGTCACACACACTAGAAGTATTTGACCGATCCGATGGTTGAAAAGTGATTATGAATCACGAGTAATCAATTCGATTGATAATAAGTTGAAGAAGAACAATGGGAATTGATTAATTGGACTTAAAACACAAATCCTACTTAGAGTAGGATTCCTAGAGTCCTAATTGGATTAGGACTGGGAATCCTATTTGGAGTAGGACTGGAATTCCTACTTGGAGTAGGATTCCTACAATCCTAAATAGATTAGGATTTTGAATTCATTTTTGGATTCCTACTTAGAATAGGATTCCTAGAAATCCTAATTGGATTAGGACTTCGGATTCAAATAAGATCCTAATTAGATTAGGACTAAAATCAAATATATCCTAATTTGGATTAGGGTTCCTAAGTCACAATTAAGTATTAATCTAATAAATCAATAAGACTCCTAATTGGATTAGGATTGAAGAGTTTAATTGAATCAAAATTGATTTAAGTTCTAATTGGATTAGGACTTACCTAGATTGGATCCAAATTGGTTCACCCTTGGGCTAAGCCTAATTGGATTGGGCTTGACCACATTAGGGCATTCCAAACCCTACTAAATGTGGATTAGGGTTTGCCAAGAGGAGGGGCGCAAGCCCCTCCCCTTTTTGCTTCCTTGGTGCAGCATGAAGAGAGGGGGCCGCGCCCCCTCTTAGGAAACTAGTCTAGGGCTCCTAAGTTGTAGGAGCCCTAGATGCTTTATAAAGAGGTGAAAAGGGGCTGACGCCCTAAGCATTGATCTCCTCTCCTCCCAGCCGAAGCCACCCTCTCCCCTCTCCTTGTTTCATCCGCAAGCAAGAAGAAAAGAAGAAGAAGCCTTGGCGGCCTCCTCCCCTTCCCTTCCTTCATCCAACGTAGGGAAAAGAAAGCTGCCAGTAAGGGCTTTGGTTCTTCTTCAAGATCCCTCCTTCTTCTTCCTCCTCTCAAGCACAATCAAGGGTTGATTGAAAGAGAGGAAATCAGCCATCAAAAGAAGTCTTTGCAAGGGAGCTAGCACCCCGGGAAGACAAGAGAGCTTTGATCGGATCACTGCTTCGTGTGGATACCCGTAGAGGCCGGACGTGTGAACGGCTTCATACGAACCTTCATCCTAAAACCACGAACTCCAGTTGCGGTGATCATCTACCCGCACAAGGTGAAGATCTGATCTTCCTAAAGTTATTAAAAATTTTTAATCCTTACCTAACTACGAACGGTTATCAAACGACGTTCATGCGATGAACGTCGATCCCGCACATGCCCCTTCCGCTGCCATCTGATTTTGTTTTGAAATATCAGCGGCATGGGCGGGTTCTAACACCAAGGGCCCAAATGCAGTGAACCAAAGCCAATGGTCCAAATCTAGGTGCCATCTAATGGTCCAGATCAAGGCATCATCATCCAGGATGCCATCCAATGGTCCAGAAGCAAGATACCATCACCGATGGTCCAGATTCAAGCGCTGAGCAACGGTCCAGATCTTTCATGCAGAGATCCATCCAGTGGTCCAGATTCAGGCGCTGACCAATGGTCCAGATCCTTCATCCAGAGAGCCATCCAGTGGTTCAGATTCAGGCGCTGACCAATGGTCCAGATCCTTCATCCAGGAATCCATCCAATGGTCCAGATGAAGGCGCCAACCAGTGGACCAGATCCTTCATCCAGGAGCGATCCAATGGTCCAGAAGTGAAGGTCCTATCAAACCCAATCCAATTGGGTTTAACCAACTTAAAGAAAACATTAAACCTAATCAAATTAGGTCTAATTAAAGCCAAATGGGTTCCAACTCTTGGCTAACCCATATTAGGTCATGATCTAATCATATTAGATCAACCTAATCTAAGAATCAGATTCAAATTTAATTTGAATCAGGAGCTAGAGTTTGCAACATGTGCTAGCATGTTCATCTTGCAAACATGATCTAATCCAATTAGACCCTTGATCAATTTCCTTGTGTGTGATCCATTGGGTTCCTTATCTTAGCCAGCAGTTGGTGCAGGTGCAAGTTGACTTAGCCTGATTAGAATACCTCTAATCCAATTTAGGTTCAATTTAGTGCTAAACTTGACTTAGCAATCAGAACCTTTCTGATGCTTTGATCTAATCAAACTCTTTGATCCGATCAACCCACAAGATATGATTGACGTCTAGCAACGTATCATGTCTACCCGAAAGATGAGGAATGTATTGGACAAATCCAAACATACCCTTCAGTGGCAAGTTACCGTGCAATTCAATCTCTCAGTCATACTACATCCTGAATAAGTGCATGAGTATGGATCAATATCAAACTCAATCACTTATTCATGTCTCTCTCAATCTTTTATATGATAATTCAAACAATGAAACATTAGAAACTCTTTCTAATATTCATTTTGCTTTGATCAAAGGCTTCTTGAATCATCATAAGATTAGAGTAAGTAGGATGTTACCTTCTCTTACTAGAAGTGACTGATTCCTTGTTGACCTACTCACAACCTTCGTACAAAATCCACCATATCCAGAATACCCCGTACACAACGCAATGTCGTGAATGAGGGTAAACCAAAACATAGCTTCAAGTGCACAAGGTACCATGGTGATCTCAGGTCTAAGGATCACTTGCACAACTCCCACTATGAGAACCATCTTTTGATAATTAAGTAAGAATCCATAAGATGTTCTCATGGCTGGTCATTTCAGTGAACTCATTCCTCTAATGAGCACCCACATCTTTGTATTAGTGTCTCACACAAGTGATTGTGAAATCAATCACCCTCTACATCGAGCATACATAAGATATGCCAGTCTTTCCGGTAATATTGATCCCCGACTCAATATACCAATTTGACTAGAAATATTCTAAATTAGGATTTAGGATTTAGGTCTCACTGGTATATCTCATCATAACCCTAAAACCAATGTTCTAATTTATGGGGTTCATCATCCAATAATAAAACAGATAAGCAGCAAATGATGAAACACAATGCCTTTATTGATATATATCGAGTGTCAAAGTACATAATTTAGAGAATTACAAAGAGAAACCCATCAAATGATTGGCTTATAGGGCATCTACTCTTTCAGGGTCGACCCCAAGTAAGGTTAAGTCGACCCCAATGAAAACAGCCGAAAATGTAAGGTTCCGTGGTTCCTGAGAAGGCCGGCCCCACTGTAGCAAGGGTCGACCCCAGTGAAGTTTGAATCGACCCCAGAGTGAGTTGGATCGACCCCAAGTTTAATGAACTGTAAGTTGAGTCGACCCCAGGAAAGTTTGGGTCGACCCCAACACGGGCAAGGGCATAACGGCTAGTTCTACAGAAATATTTTTGACCTTCCAATGGCTAGTAATGGCTAGTTTTTCAAATCTAACCAATGGAAAGTGACCAATAGAGGTGGGCAAGTATTTAAAGTGACACTATTCATCAGAGGAAACATCTTTTGCTAAGAAATCAATAATTCATTCAAGTAAAAGCAAGCCCTAGCATCCTTCATCAAGGGTCTCCATTTAAGTCTCAAAAAGAAGGTGGCTGAGCAATCTGAGTGTGCATTCAACAGCTCCACCAAACCATTGTGAAGTGAAGTAATCTTGGCAAAGAAGTGAAGAGCATCCTCAAAGCAATAACTATTTCTCATCTCTTCTATTAGTGTAAAATTGTTATATTACTCTTCTGGGAGTTTCAAACTCTTTCTTCTTAATTACTTTGTAAGGTTGTTGGTAGCCTGTAAAACCAATGGTGTAGGTTATTGGTGAGCCCGCAAAACCAATAATCGATTTTTGGTGATCCCGAAAAACCAAAGTGTAAAGATTTTTGGATTGTGAGTCTAGAAAACAATCCAACTGTAACCCTAAAGGATCCAACATAGTTGGGTACCTAAAGTACATTCTTGATTTTGATTGCAGGAGTGTCTTACAGCTAATAAGAGAGATAAACGATAGTATCTAGATAGCGCTGTTCAAGACACATGACAGGTGATATAGAATAATTTGTCACTTTGGAATCTAAGAAGGGTGGATGGTAACCTATGGAGATAATAAAAAAAGACTTATCACTGGAAAGGATAAAATTTATATTACTCCATCCACCTTTATAGAAAATATTTTATTAGTTAATGGTCTGAAACATAACTTACTTAGCATTAGTCAATTTTGTGATAAAGTCTTAAAGTCACATTTGAAGACTCAGTATGCATAATCACAAATCCTAAAGATAATAGCATTGTACTTATGGGACATAGTTATGGAAACATTTATATGGTAGATCTTCATGACTTAGGCAAGAAAAATGGATTATGCTTAATCACTAATGAAGAAAGGAAAAGTGAAACAAGTTGGCTTTGGCACCGTAGATTAGGACATGCTGGTATAGACTTAATATCAAAACTAGTCAAAAAGAATTTGATAAAAGATGTGCCAAAATTGATTTTTAAAAAAGATAAAATCTATGGACCATGCTCATTAGGAAAACAAACAAAATCATTTTTCAAATCAAAGAATGTAGTATCAACCACTAGGCCTTTTGAACTCATACACATGATCTATTTGGGCCTACTAGGACTACAAGTCTAGGAGAAAAAAAGTATGGACTAGTTATAGTAGATGATTTCTCAAGATATACATGGGTTTCATTCTTGCACATAAGAATTAAGCATTTCAGCATTCTTGAAATATTATAAAAATATCATAACTGAAAAGAATCAGATTTGGCTTGAGTCAAATTGACACCAAAATTGGTTTGGTGAAAATGTCTAATTTGCCCCAACCAAATCAGATTTGGCTTGAGTCAAATTGGATTGAAATCAATTATGATCCTAGTATGACTAGGTCTCCCTTCCCTTTGTGAGACCCACATACTGTATGTGGGACCCACGTCCTGCTTAGGTGGGACCCTCGTCCTGCATTTATGGACCCACATACTGTATGTAGGACCCACATCCCGACCGCCTGCTCTTAAGCATATTCTTGCTTGCATGTGGACATGGTGGTCTGGACACCTCACACTCCTCCTGATGTTATCCATGACCTCATCTGCCTCATGAGTCATCCATGACACGCCCTCCAGGCCACCTCACCCCTTGCATGCATAACACGTGGCGGAGCAGGACACCTCTTTCTTGCATGTGTTGAAAGTGAATCCTAGTTCTTCGTGTTAAGCATGCTGATTTTTTTTAAAAAAAAAACATGCTGAACCTGATCAGGTTGCCTACGTACCCCTTCATAAGGGGGATCAAGCCATATGTAGTTCTTTTTAAGTTTTAAAATGCAGCAGAAAAATTGAATCAAACAATTTAATTCATGCATACTTACAAGATCAAATCTAGAAATCAGCACCTTAAGAACACATAGGATTATGCCGGAATCGTTTAAACAATTATGCTAAAACTTTCATGCATGATTAACTATCAGATCTGAAACTTAAAAAACTCTATTCCAATTAATCTCTGAATATCCATTGAATGGATTCTGGAGATATCTCCGTGAGGAGCTCCAAAAGAGGGTAAAACCTCGGAAAATCGGACCTAGATCTTGACACCATAATAAAAGATTAATGTAGGATTAATACCTTTTATGATGGATGAAACTTGTGGATCTGATCCTTGACTTCGCAGCCACGAACACGAATGGCCTCTACGAGAAGTCCACGCAAAGTTCCTGAAGAGATCCAATCCTGCGGAAGTGCTAGCTTGCGCAGAATTTCTTAAGGCTGAAATTTGATCTTCCCAACGCTATCAACTTTTGAACCGCCTTCTTGGAAGAACTTGGAGAAAAGGTTTGGAGGGATTGAAGAGGACTTAGATCTGATCTAAAGACTCTTATCAGGGACCCCTAAAACTAATGGTGCGATGGACTTAGAGGAGGAAGAAGTCAGCTAGATTGAATGCAAAATTTTTTCATGCATGAACTAGGGTTCCTCTCTTTTCTTTTTCCTTTTTTCTTCTTCTTTTTCTCTTTTTTTTTTCCTTGAATTCAATCACCAGTTGATGGAGGTCCTTTTATTGTTGCTATCCCCTCTAACTTCATGCCAACCATCCCATATTTGTGGAGGATTTCGTGGGGTTTTGAATTTTGAATTTAAAATTCAAGTTCATGTGCCATTACATGATGAAGCTTGATCTAATCTAAACCATTCATCATGTTGCCACTTTCCTCTTTCAATTTCGAAATTCCCATGCCCCCAATCAGATTAGAGGGTCACGTGGTGATTTTGTGGTGATTAAATTCAAAATTCAACCTTAATTAGAAGTGAGATAAAGATAAGGATGACATATGCCATGAAGAGAGAGAATTTGATCTTATCCAATTCTTTTCATGAATTTATCTCTCCATTTCGACCCATCTAATGATGAAAGAGGTCTCTGATGTTGCCAAGTATCCCATGGCACCATTAAATAAATTAAATTAATTTTTAATCATATTAAAAATCAATTTATGGCGCCATGCATGGATATGTGACAAGTGGATTTCAAGATCCGAACAGATTCAGATCAAACCCATTTAATTTAATTAAATCCTAACAATTAGAATGATCCAATTACCATGGGTTGATCCTAATCCAATTAGGTCAATCCCTATTTAAGCACAAATTTAATCTAATTTAATTTGGTCAACTTAAGTCCTCTTGATTCAGACCTAATCCAATTAGGTCAAAAACCCTGATTGAGCCCAGAATTGAATCTAATTTAATTTGGCTCATCCTTAGTCTAATTACTCAATCCAATTGAGTTCATTAGCAATCTAATTACTAATTAATCCTCCGATAATTACTTTAATTATTTTATAAGAGAATTTGGCAATCGATGACCAAATTACCCCTGAATGATTCTTAATCATTCATCAGCCTTCTTGATCAATCAGGAATCTTCTATGCGTGTGACCTCATAGGTTCGAACCTAAGCCGGTAGTATAGGAACGACTTCCTACACTAATCGATGTGACCATCTAGCAATGGTACCCGACGTCCGAATAGGCCGAATATATGCGAAGCAAATATTCTGGAACCCTGAACTATGGTTACTGTATAATTCAATCCCTTTGACTCTTAATGCCAGGATGACTTAGAGCTCACTGTCAACCCTATAATTAGTACATCCATTATGTGATTAACTTTAGATATCCCGTGACTCCTCACTGGATTACCCTGGCCAAGGTTTTGCTAAATTAATCACAAGACATTATCTCCTGTTTGCAGGAGGGGTCAATTCCATCTTGACTCACAACTGACTACGCAAGTACTTGACTGCACCCAGTGACCTTCCGTCACTGAATTAGAAATTCAGGTAGTCCGGTACCAAAGTACAGTGAGTTGCTTGCTAGTCACAGGTTGCGGTCTCAGGTCAGAGGGCCAAACTTATACCCATATCCACTCGGAACATCTCTCGACAGTAGAGCGTTCCGGAATTGGTCACGTTCAGTGAAATGTACTCCTACACTTCACCTGTATGGCATACCAGTGTCTCCACACTCCTTGGTTAAGAGGACAACCAACGTATATGTCACACAACGACCTAATCTCGATAATGTTGTCGTCCTAGTAACAACATATCATTTGGTCGCGAACAAGTTTAAGGACTCAAAGATAAATCCTCCTTTATCATAATAAGTCCTAAGGACTTCATCATATAAGAGTTCATTTGAAGATGAAATGATGAATAATGCCAAAAATACTTTATTAATTTGTCAATTTATTTACAAATTCAATCATCAATATGCTGACGATTGACATTTAGGATACAATTCCCAACAACTCCCACTTAGCCTAAAGCCAATCGGCACAGTATCTAATACCCATCTTCGACTTGTGTTCGTTGAACTCTTTGATGCCGAGGACTTTGGTAAATGGGTCAGCCAGATTTTCTTTTGTGTCAATCTTCTGAAGATCAATATCACCTCGTTCTATATTCTCGAACCAGGTGATAACGTAGAATATGCTTGGTCCGCTGATGTGCTTTAGGTTCCTTTGCCTGAGCTATGGCTCCAGTGTTATCACAAAATATAGGAACTGGACCATCAATGGAAGGTGCCACTCCCAGCTCGGTGATGAACTTGCGCAACCATACGGCTTCCTTGGCTGCATCAGATGCTGCAATGTATTCTGCTTCACATGTAGAATCTGCCACTGTATGCTGCTTGGAACTCTTCCAGCAGATGGCCCCACCCTTAAGAGTGAAGATATATCCCGACACGCTCTTGCTATCATCTTGATCTGACTGAAAACTTGAATCGGTATATCCCTCAAGTTTTAAGTCAGAATCACCGTAGACAAGCCACTGATCTTTAGTATTTCTCAAATACTTAAGGATGGTTTTTACAACCTTCCAGTGGTTGCTACCTGGATCAGACTGGTATCTACTCACTACTCCTAGTGAGTATGCCACGTCTGGTCTAGTACATGTCATGGCATACATTATAGATCCCACTGCCGAAGCATATGGAATTCTATCCATAGTCTCTCTTTCTTGAGAGGTTGTCGGACAATCCCTTTTAGAGAGGTTAATTCCATGGCCCATTGGAAGATAGCCTTTCTTGGAATTAATCATACTGAACCTTTTCAGTATAGTATCAATGTATGTGGATTGGGATAATCCAAGCAATCTTCTAGATCTATCTCTATAGATCTTCATCCCTAGGATGTAAGATGCTTCTCCCAAATCCTTCATGGCAAATTGAGATGATAGCCAAACCTTTATTCCTTGTAATGCAGGAATGTCATTCCCGATTAAAAGAATGTCATCCACATACAAAACAAGAAATATAATAACTGAACCATTTGCCCATTTATAAATGCAAGGTTCCTCTTCATTCTTAATGAAGCCATATGATTTGATCACCTTATCAAATCGTATGTTCCAACTCCGTGAAGCTTGCTTTAATCCATAAATGGATTTTTGAAGCTTGCACACCTTAGACTCATCTGCAGATATAAAACCTTCAGGTTGCATCATATACACCTCTTCTTCTAAATCTCCATTTAGAAAAGCGGTTTTAACATCCATCTGCCAGATTTCATAATCTAAGTGTGCTGCTATCGCAAGCATAATCCGAATGGATTTGAGCATTGCCACAGGAGAAAACGTCTCGTCATAGTCAATACCATAACGTTGACGATATCCCTTGGCAACCAGACGGGCTTTATAGGTCTCTACTTTTCCGTCTGCGCCCCGTTTTCTTTTGAAAATCCACTTACACCCTATGGGTTTAATCCCTTCGGGTGGGTCAACTAATGTCCATACATCATTGACCTTCATGGATTCCATTTCGGATTGCATGGCTCCAAGCCATGCATCAGAGTCATGCCTCTGCATAGCATCCATATAGGTGATCGGATCCTCATTGTTTTCATCAAGTTCGACAGGATCCCCGTCCTGGACCAAGAAACCGTAGTATCTGTCCGGCTGACGTGGTACTCTACCTGATCGCCTTAATGGTGCATCTAAGATGGGTTCTGGATCTGATCTAATCAAATCCGACTCAATTGTTCAGTGATGGTGTCGGATCTTCTACATGTTGAACTTTCCTAAGCTCAACATTAGAGCTTTTAGTTCCTTCACTAAGAATTCTTTCTCTAAGAAAACAGCTCTATTGCTTACGAACAACTTTTGTTCTTCAGCAAAGTAGAAGTAATATCCTTTAGTTTCTTTAGGATAACCAACAAAGAAACATCTGTCAGACTTGGGTTCAAGTTTGTCTGTTTTCAAACGTTTGACATATGCTGGACACCCCCAAACCCTAAGGTGAGAGAGCATTGGCTTACGTCCAGTCCACATCTCATGTGGTGTTTTATTTACAGACTTACTTGGAACCTTATTTAGAATGTAGCAGGCTGACTCAAGTGCATATCCCAAAAGGATATGGGTAGACTCGCAAACCCCATCATGGATCGAACCATGTCTAACAGAGTTCGATTTCTTCTTTCTGATACACCGTTATACTGTGGTGTACCAGGAGGAGTCCATTGGGAGAGAATCCCATTCTCTCCTAAATATGTCAAAAACTCATTGAAAGGTATTCGCCTCCTTGATCTGATCGAAGAGTTTTAATACTCTTTCCAGTTTGTTTTTCTACTTCATTACGATACAATTTGAACATTTCAAATGCTTCAGATTTATGTCTCATTAAATAGACATAACCATACCTAGAAAGGTCGTCTGTAAACGTAATGAAATATGAATACCCACCTCTAGCATCTATGCTCATTGGCCCACATACATCAGAATGTACAAGGGTCAATAAATCACTGGCTCGTTCACCTTTTTCGATAAAAGGTGATTTGGTCACTTTACCAAGAAGACATGATTCACATGTTGTCAATGATTCACAATCATTAACATTGAGGATTCCCTCTTTACTTAACCTGTTCATCCTGTTCTTGTTAATATGACCTAGCCTATGATGCCAAAGGTAGACATCCGTGACATTATCTATTCTAGGATGCTTACTTGATGTGTACATTACATTAACAGGTTGTGATAACAAGTAGATGCCATTGCTCAATCGTCCATTCATTACAGTAACACTATTCATAATGATATCACAAGAACATTTCTTTATTGAAATTTCATAACTGTTCATGGGCAAAAGGCCTACGGAAATTACATTCAATAAGAACGTAGGATAATAGTGACAATCACTCAAGACAACTACATGAGAATTGAAAACAAGTTTGAGATTTCCTAAAGCTAGAACTGGAACAGATCTTCCATCTCCAACATTTAGGAATCTCTCGCTGTTTTCAAATCTCTCATTGACCTGAAGTCCTTCCAATGAATTGCATATATTAAACGGACTTCCAGTATCCAATACCCAGGTCGAATTATCACATATAGAGAAATTACAAGGTGTTATCATATAAATACCTTGATCAGCAATTGATTGCCCTTTTCTCTTGCTTAGCCTGTTCGGGTCAAGTGAGGTAAGGTACTGAGGACAATTCCTCTTCCAATGCCACTGCTTCTTACAATAGAAGCATTCTGCCTGACTTTGGTCATCCTTAATCCTTTTGGTCTGACTATGCTGAGTTTTCAGCTTTCTATACCAATTATTGAAGTTGGGACCAATCAACATGTCATTATCCAACAATAAGCGAATGACAAACTTGTGGCCATTTCTACATAAAAGAAAATTTGGCTATTAGTATATGAATTGACTAAACACAGTAGACTTGGACTTTAGTCTAAGATACTCCCACTATTTTATACAAATTGGTAGCCTCTACCTCCATTCGAAAAATTACTCCTAACTCTTTAGTGGGCACTAGAACCAATAGATTGCATATAGGCCCGAGTGTGGCTCGACTAACCCATATGCACCTATTTGTAGGTTCTAAACCAGTTGCTTCACCAAGCAACTTCTAGTGACAATTTTGCCCTAGGTTCATGGCCATTACATGATGAAGCTTGATCTAATCTAAACCATTCATCATGTTGCCACTTTTCTCTTTCAATTTCGAAATTCCCATGCCCCCAATCAGATTAGAGGGTCACGTGGTGATTTTGTGGTGATTAAATTCGAAATTCAACCTTAATTAGAAGTGAGATAAAGATAAGGATGACATATGCCATGAAGAGAGAGAATTTGATCTATCCAATTCTTTTCATGAATTTATCTCTCCATTTCGACCCATCTAATGATGAAAGAGGTCTCTGATGTTGCCAAGTGTCCATGGCACATTAAATAAATTAAATTAATTTTTAATCATATTAAAAATCAATTTATGGACCATGCATGGATATGTGACAAGTGGATTTCAAGATCGAACAGTTTCAGATCAAATCCATTTAATTTAATTAAATCTTAACAATTAGAATGATCCAATTACCATGGGTTGATCCTAATCCAATTAGGTCAATCTCTAATTAAGCACAATTAATCTAATTTAATTTGGTCAACCTAAGTCCTCTTGATTCAGACCTAATCCAATCAGGTCAAAAACCCTGATTGAGCCCAGAATTGAATCTAATTCAATTTGGCTCATCCTTAGTCTAATTACTCAATCCAATTGAGTTCATTAGCAATCTAATTACTAATTAATCCTCCGATAATTACTTTAATTATTTTATAAGATAATTTGCTAATCGAATTGACCAAATTATCCCTGAATGATTCTTAATCATTCATCAGCCTTCTTGATCAATCAGGAATCTTCTATGCGTGTGACCTCATAGGTTCGAACCTAAGCCGGTAGTATAGGAACGACTTCCTACACTAATCGATGTGACCATCTAGCAATGGTACCCGACGTCCGGATAGGCCGAATATATGCGAAGCAAATATTCTGAAACCCTGAACTATGGTTACTGTATAATTCAATCCCTTTGACTCCTAATGCCAGGATGACTTAGAGCTCACTGTCAACCCTAATATTAGCACATCCATTATGTGATTAACTTTAGATATCCCATGACTCCTACTGGGATTACCCTGGCGCAAGGTTTTGCTAAATTAATCACAAGACATATTCTTCCTGTTTTCCAGAAGGGGTCAATTCCATCTCGACTCACAACTGACTACGCAAGTACTTGACTGCACCTGTGACCTTCCGTCACTGAATTAGAAATCCAAGTAGTCCGGTACCAAGTACAATGAGTTGCTTGCTAGTCACAAGTTGTGGTCTCAGGTCAGAGGGCCAAACTTATACCCATATCCACTCGGAACATCTCTTGACAGAAGAGCGTTCCGGAATTGGTCATGTTCAGTGAAATGTACTCCTACACTTCACCTGTGTGGCATACCAGTGTCTCCACACTCTTTGGTTAAGAGGACAACCAACGTATATGTCACACAACGACCTAATCTTGATAATGCTGTCGTCCTTGTAACAACATATCATTTGGTTACGAACTAGTTTAAGGACTCGAAGATAAATCCTCCTTTATCATTAATAAGTCCTAAGGACTTCATCATATAAGAGTCCATTTGAAGATGTAAAATGATGAATAATGCCAAAAATACTTTATTGATTTGTCAATTCATTTACAAAATTCAATCATCAACATGCTGACGATTGACATTTAGGATACAATTCCCAACATGTGTGACATGTGTCCTGGCAGGACACCTCATCGGATACCTCATAGGGACACCTCACTCTCTTCTTGGCCTATAAATAGCCACCCTCTTTCTTCTTCTTGAGATCAAGAGCACCAGAGAAAGAGAGTGAGAGGAGAGAGAAGCTCCAAGGTAAAAGCCTAAGAAGGAGTTCTTGACTATGAAGGTCCATCTTCTTCCTTCTTCTTCCTTGCAGCCAACCTTCTGCTCCCTGCGAGTAGCACTCCCCAAAAAGTTGATAATTCCGGAGCTTCGCGTGGACGAGACATTTCGAGGCCGGACACTTGTGCGGCTGCGAAGGCATCCTTGAAGAAACCACCTTCTAAAGGTAAGAGATCTGATCTCTTTAATGGTTGAGATATGATCTCAATCTTCAAATCACAAAAAGTTGTGATTTATGCATATTTATTTGAATCACACAATCCTCGGGATCTGAGGGCTTGTGATTATTTGGTGTCAAAACAAAGGATTAGTGGAGACTATCCGATTTTCGGAAACTCTCACGCGTGATCGTGTGACGAAGCGTGGCCTCTTCCACCCAGGGGCTTAGTGATGAGTGCTTTTGATAGGCACCGCGGATCGTCCACCCCTATGTATTGGGACTGAGCCTGCGCCCATGTGATGTATAGTTGAAGACTGTCTTCGACTGGTACCAGAGCAAAATATCTTAAATATCAAGCATGTTTGGGGGTTAAAATGTTTAACCAGTTTTCTTTCCGCATAAATTTTCTGAAATTCATGCTTAGCCCTCTGCACGCACACCATCAGTGGTATCAGAGCCATCCAGGTTCTTTGTGATATCAATATCTATGCAAGATGTGATCTTTACATATGATGTAAACTGATTATATTATTTCATTATGTTATTCATATGATGAATGAACATGTTTGTTTGCATGATTAACTTGAATCTTAAAAGTGTTTTTAAGGATTTTAAAGTTATGGAGCATGCAAAACAAAGATAAGACATGAATAATAGCAATATACTATTATGAATTGAGTAATGATACAGATCCTAGACTTTAAATGTGATTTGAATGTCTAAGACATTGCATAATTCATGGGTAATGGGTTAGCTAAACCAAATCCAATTGATTTGGATTCAATGGTTGAAATCAAAACTTGGTAGAGTAGTTGATCTAATCTAATTAAAGTTGTTTCTTAGATTGGGTCAAGATTACTCTTGATCTTTGCAATAGTTGTAGTTGATCAAGTCCATGTCTTTGATTAGACCAAATGGATGTTGATTTAGGCTTCGTGGTTGAGCTTGAGTTATGATATTGATCGAATTGAAATTAATAAACCAATTGGTGGCCAAAGGCCAACTGTAATCAAGTAGGTTTTTAATTGGGAAGCTACTTGCTGGATTTCGGTCCAGTCAAGTTAATGGCATACCCTTCCACTGATCTCACTTACCTAGCCATCTTGATGAATCTCTTTTGATCAGATCTCTGATTGACTCTAATTAACCCATGCCTGTAAGAAAATCAGTTGGACTGATTTAGGTGCACTGACTTGAATCTATTTCCTATGATACCTGACTTATGTCAGTGGGAGGATTGGATTGAGTAGCTTTTTATTATAAAAATCCTCTAAATTATTAGGTCCATAAAATGATTATAGTTAATGGAGAGACCACGTCATAGCCTCCCATTAGTTGTGTGATAATGAGTCCAATGCGTCTATATACATTGGAGGCGCCGTGCGCGCACTGGTGCGTATCGGCCATTGGAATTGTCATATAATAATGATGAGTCAGTTGCACTATTGGAATGGATGGTCCGGTTGGATATCGGCCAAAGTCGGGCTTGACCGTCTATTAGATAGTTTGCATTGATTGCTACATGTTAATGGTTGGACCTAACCGGGACTTTCCAGTAGTGTAGATATATGCCTGCTGAAGTGATTCCGGGGGCAAAAATGATCACTAGAAGTTGTTTAGTTGAAACAATTTGTTTTGAACCTACCTTTAGGTGTATTTGGGTTGAATACCGATCAAAGCCGGGCCCAGGTGTAGCCTATTGGATTCTAGTGCCCACTAATGAATTAAGAGTAATTCTTCGGATTAGAGGTAGAGGCTCTTGATTCATATAAAATAGTGGAAGGATATTTAGACTAAAATCCATATCTTTAGATTAATTGATTCATTTACTAATAAGACCTTGGTTTTGTCCTTTATGCAGAAATGTCCTGTTATAAGTTCCTTCTATCACTATTGGATAGTGATGACCCGACTAGACCTTTGATTAAGAATCAGGACTAACTCAAGTGCTAATGAGAGAGTCAGCAAGAGTTGCTGGTCAAGGTGGTTATATGATAACACCTTATAATTTCTCTGTATGTAATATTATGACTTTGGGTATGGATACCGGGAGTCCTTTTAATATCTGTAATACGTTGATAGGACTGCAAGTCATTGAGAATTTCGGTAACAATGAGAAATTCCTAAATGTTGGAGATGGAAGAACTATTCCAGTTCTAGCATTAGGTAATATTCAAATTGTTTCAAATTCTTACATAATTGCCCTTGGTGAATGTCACTATTGTCCTAGTTTCTTAATGAATGTCATTTTCGTTGGTCATTTGGCCTTAAACGGTTATGAAATTTGTATAAAGAAGGATTATTGTGATATCATTATGAATGGTGTTACAGTAATCAATGGACGATTAAACAATGGCATTTATGTATTGTCACAACCTGTTAGTGTAATGTACACTACAAGTAAACGCCCTAGATCTGATGATGTCTCTGATATCTACCTTTGGCATTGTAGGCTAGGTCATATTAACAAGAATAGAATTAACAGGTTGGCCTCATTGGATATTTTAAATATTAATGATTGTGAATCATTATCTACCTGTGAGTCTTGTCTTCTTAGAAGATGACCAAGTCGTCTTTTACTGAAAAAGGTATACGAGTTGGTGCTGTATTAGGTTTTGTACATTCGGATGTATGTGGACCTATAAGCACTAGTGCAAGAGGTGGATACAGCTATTTCATTACATTTACCGACGACCTATCTCGTATGGGTATGTGTTTCTTATGAACACAAGTATGAATCATTTGAAATGTTCAAATTATACCGTAATGAAGTAGAGAAACAAACTGGACAGTGTATTAAGATACTTCGATCTGATCGAGGTGGTGAATATCTCTCTAGTGATTTCTTGACATATCTGGAGGAGAATGGGATTCTCTCTCAGTGGACCCCTCCTAGAACACCGCAGCATAATGTGTGTCTGAAAGGAGGAATCGGACTCTGTTGGACATAGTCCCGATCCATGATGGGTTTACAGTTTTGCCCTTATCATTTTGGGGTTATGCACTTGAGACCGCTTGTTGTATTCTTAATAGAGTTTTCAGTAAATCTGTGACTAAAACTCCATATGAGATATGGACCGGTCAAAAGCCTGTACTCTCTCACCTTAAAGTTTGGGGGTCTCCAGCCTACGTCCGTCGTTTGAAAGCAGACAAACTGGAGCTAGGTCGGAAGAATGTCTTTTGTCGGCAACCCAAAGAAACCAAAGGGTATTATTTCTACCAGGCTAATGAACAAAGGTTGTTCATCAGCAATAGAGTTGTCTTCATGGAGAAGAAATTCCTTGGTGAAGGAATGAACAGCTCTAAGATTGAGCTTGATGAAGTTCAACAGGTAGAGGATCAGACAACTAAAACTGAACCGTTAGAGTCTGATTTTGATTGGATCAAACTCAGAACCCACTGAGGTTCCTTTAGGCGATCCGGTAGAGTACCGCATCGACCGGATAGATACTACGATTTTTGTTAGAAGTATGCCCTAGAAGCCAACGTGGCTGACACATATTTGTAATCTGGGGCACAAATTTGTAATTTGACTCTTATTAATAAATAAGATTGGATAATTTATTTTCATTCATGTTTGTATGTGTCCACGAATCGTCCAAGAAATTAATACATGATGACACATATTCTCAAGGAGTTGAGAATTTGAGGCATATGTCATTAGGGATTAATTTCTAAATGCTCCTGATCAATGGATCCATCACGAGAGATGGTGATCGATCCGCTGAGATTAGTGCATAGATCACTTAGTCAGATGGACGAGTCTCGAGTCCACCGTGTAGAGACACTAGAGTGATTATGCAAGTACTTGTTAGAGAACAAAGTACTGAGCGTGACCAAAGATACTAGTCACATGGATGTCTATCCACTCGTCAGTGACTACTTATGCTGCAGTTGTATGACTGGTCCTTTGACCTGTGATGCCTCAGCTATTCACTATGAGTTTGCTGTAGTTTGACGAGCATGTGAACTTAGGCCCTAGCCATTCGGATCCTTGTAGTGTGGAATGGCTACAGTAGGTTCATTTTGGAATAGAGTTGCATCTAGATGGGATCTATCGATCTTGATAGATTAGGAGTGATCCTATGTGATTTATGAGACTGAGTTCGATAAATTCTGGCCAGGTATTTTGGGAAAAAGAGTTTTCCTTATCTCGAACTGGAAGTCGTATAAATTTGACATATGACGGACGATGGGGTTTGACGAGATATCCATAACCTCCGTCACATCTGGATTCATGATAGAGAGACTGTATCATACACTAACTGCACCTAGAGGTTCAGACATTCCATTCTGCTGGGTTGCCACCACATACTGCTAGGTGTCACTAGTGGATTGTGAGACTCGAAGGCATTCATTTGGTGATCAGTGAACCCTGAGAGTAGAACTGAAATTGTTTCAATCCACTGAAAGAAGTTTTAGTAATATTGAGATGGAGATCTCAATATGCCTCACTGCCAGTCAGAGTAGAACCTACAGGGTCACACACATAGAGAATTTAATTAGTCAGACTATCATAATTATGATTGTGAATCATAATAGAAATTAATCATCAATATAATTGGTGATTGAATTAACCCATTAAGTGTTAGTGAGTTAATGAAAGAAGAATTAAGTGGAATTGATTGCAATTGGATTGCAATTGGGCTGATTTAATGAGCCAAATCAAATTGGGTTCGACCCAAATTGATTTGGGTTCATGATTGGGTCAATTTGATTAAACCAAGTTTGTGCGGATTTTAAAGACCACATGTCGTTGTAGGATGAATATGACTTAAGTCATGTTCACACTATACGACTTTAAAGTCCACATGACGTCATAGGATGCATGCTCCCAAATCAATTAATTTTCCTAATGAGATTAGGAATCCTAGTGTGATTAGAAAATTAATCAATTGATTAAGTGGACACATGCCATGCATCTATGAGCACAAGGATTGGACCCTTGGTATTAATCCAAGGGTAGGTTATAATCCCATACTCCTAATAAGATTAGGAGAAGCCCTAAACCCAATCTATAAAAGGGTAGCAAGGGAGACATTATGAATTAATTCTCTCCTCTTCCTCCCCACGTCTCCTCTCTCCCTTTCTTCTTCCTTCCCTCTCCACGGCAGCAAGGGGACCTCGTCTTCCTCTTCATCTATGGGAGCAAGGCAAGGAAGATCCACGCTTAAAGCTTCATCCCTCATCTTCGTCCATTGCGAGCAAGGTTGAAGAAGAAAGCGTTCTTCTTCAAAGAGGTATGCTGCAGATTTTTATCTTCTAATATTATGATAGTCATGAGAGATCTTTGCAAGGAGCTAGCACTCCGGTAAGACCTATTCTCAGATGATTAGATCCTCATGTGGATACTTGTAGAGGCCGGACAATTATGCAGCTCAAACAGAAACCTAGAATAGATCATCAGGCTGCGATGTTCTACACCTGCAGAATTTTTGAAGATGAGATCTTCAAATTTATAACTTCTGATTTTTGTTTCAGTTATATAAATCTTAATCAACCCTCCTCAGATCCTAATCTCTCCTCCCTAATGAGTTCAAAGATCTTCTAAATTTGGATCCAAAATAAAAATTTTGAATTCTACGATCCGAGGCGCGTTCATATGATGAACGACGTCCCGTGCGAATTCCACTGCGAATGTTGCATTGCACGGGGCGTAACTCAGCAGTTTTCTGGTCCAGGACAATGATCCCATTGGCCTTGATCAGAACGATGAGCATCCCGTCACCTATATGGATGCTATGCAAAGGTCTGACTCTGATAAATGGTTTGGAGCCATGGAATCTAAAATGGAGTCCATGAAGGTTAATGATGTATGGACATTGGTTGACCCACCCGAAGAATTTAAACCCATAGGGTGTAAGTGGATTTTCAAACGAAAAAGAGGCGCAGACGGAAAGGTAGAAACCTATAAAGCCCGTCTGGTTGCCTAGGAATTTCGTCAGCATTATGGTATTGACTATGACGAAACGTTTTCGCCTGTGGCAATGCTGAAATCTATTCGGATCATGCTTACGATTGCGACCCATCAGGACTTTGAGATCTGGCAGATGGATGTTAAAACCGCTTTTCTAAATGGAGATTTAGAGAAATAGGTGTATATGATATAGCCTAAAGGTTTTATTTCTGCAGATGAGTGTAAGGTGTGTAGGCTGCAAAAGTCCATATATGGACTAAAACAAGCAGCTCGGAGTTGGAACATTCATTTTGACAGAGTTATCAAAACTTATGGCTTCGTATACCCATCTCCTAATAGGGAATGACATCGCTGCACTACAGGGAGTAAAAATATGGCTTTCATCACAATTCTCCATGAAGGAATAGAATAAAAAAAGGCCCTTTCTTCTGCTCGCTCCCCTTCGCACCATTGAAGCTTATAGAGAAAGAAATTGCTTTCTCTGGCCCGATGAAAAAAAAAAACATTTTCTTCGCTCATTCGGCTTTGATTTTGGGAGAAGCATCCTACATCCTTGGGATGAAGATCTATAGAGATAGATCTAGGAGGTTGCTCGATCTGTCCCAATCCATGTACATTGAAACCGTGCTGAAAAGTTTCAGCATGACGAATTCCAATAAGGGTTATCTTCCGATAGCTTCTGGAATTTTCCTCTCTAAAAGAGATTGTCTGACAACTCCGCTAGAGAGAGATCGTATGCATCGGATTCCCTCTGCTTCGGCTATGGGTCCATTATGTACACCATGATATGTACACGATCGGATGTAGCACACTCGCTAGGAGTAGTGAGTAGGTACCAGTCTGACCCAGGAGAGAGCCACTGGAACGTTGTAAAATCTATCCTCAAGTATTTGAGAAATACTAAGGATAAGTGGTTGGTCTATGAAGATTCTGACTTGAAACTTGTGGGATATACTGATTCTAGTTTTCAGTCAGATCGTGATGATAGCAAGAGTGTGTCTGGATTTGTTTTTACCCTATATGGTGGGGCTGTCTATTGAAAGAGTTCCAAGCAGACTACTATAGCGGACTCTGTGTGCAAGGCGGAGTACATTGCGGCATCGGATGCGGCGAAGGAAGCTGTGTGGCTGCGGAAGTTCATTGCTGAGCTCTGAGTTGCACCCTCCGCTGATGGACCAGTCCCACTATACTGTGATAGCACTGGGCCCATCGCTCAAGCTAAGGAACCAAAGGCACACCAGCGCACCAAGCACATTCTGCGCCGGTATCATCTTGTTCGTGAGATAGTAGAACGAGGTGATGTTGATCTTCAAAAGATTGACGAAAAGGATAACTTAGCCAACCCCTTCACTAAGGCCCTCAGTTTAAAGGAGTTTGACCATCATTACTTGAAGATGGGTATACGATACTGTACTGATTGGCTTTAGGTCAAGTGGAAGTTGTTGGAAATTGTGTCCTAAATCCAATCAATTATTGATTGTAAATGTATTTGAATCAATTATAAATAACATGGTATTTATTCATCACCAGAATATCTTCACAAACTCCGATGTGATGAAGTCCTTAGGACTGTTTTGTGTAATGAAATATGATTTTGTCACACAGGTCCTTAAATGTTCATGACCGTATGATATACTATTAATAGGACGATAGTATTATCGGACGTAGGTCATTGTATATCATATTTGTTGGTTATCTTCCAAACCAAAGAGTATAGAGATACTAGTATGGTATATAGGTGAATGGTAGTGTATGTTCACTGAATGTGACCAATTGACGGACTCTCTCTTGTCAAGAGTTGTTACGAGTGGATATGGGTATATGTATCCTTTAGACCTAAGATTGCAACCGGTGGCTTGCAAGCAACTCACTGTACTTTGGTGCTGGACTACTTGGATTTTTAATCCAGTGACGGAGGGTTTCTGGATCCAGTCAAGTACTTGTGGTAGTCAGTTGCAGATCAAGATGGGATTGACCTCCCCTAGAAATAAGGGTGAATGCCTTGTGTTTTCAATTAAGTAGTACCCTGGCTAGGAAAAGTCAAATCACTATCACTTGACTTATTGAATTGAAACACAATTTTGGATGGATAGTTTTAGAGTTGACAGACTCTTAACCCGTCTTGGGCATTTGTGGTCAAGAGGATGAATTTGTTAGAAGTTTGCCCGAGAAGCTAATTTGGCTGACGCATTATTTTATTCTGGGACATAAATTTGTACTTGACCTTATTATGAATTTATTAAGTTGGGCATTCTTTTCATTCATGTTCTTATGTGTCCACGAATCGTCCAAGGAATTAATAAGATGATGACTCATATTCTCAAGAGTTGAGAATTTGAGGCATGTGTCATTGGTTATTAATTCCTGAATTGCTCCTGATCGATGGATCATCACGAGGACGGTGATTGATCCGCTGAGATTAGTGCACATATTGCTTTCTTTGATGGACGAGTCTTGAGTTCACAGTGTAGGGACACTGGAGCAATTGTGCAGGTGCTTGTTAGAGAACAAGGGTACTGAGCGTGACCAACACAAGAAGTCACTTGGATGTCTATCCACACGTCAGTGACTTGCTTGATGTTGTAGTAGTGTGACTGGTCCTTTGACCTGCGATGCTTCGGCTACTCACAGAGAGGTTATTGTAGTTTGACCGCACACATACATGGTCTCTAGCCATATGGGTCCATGCAGTGTAGATTGGCTGCAGTAGGTTCACTGTAGGAGTAGGGTATGCACCTATAAGGAATCTATCGACCTTGATAGATAAGGAGAGATCCTATGTGATTTTTAAGACTGAGTTCGTAAGACCTCGACCGGGGCAGATTGTACAGTAGAGAAAGAGTTTTCCATTCTCGAGCTTAAGTCGAATAAATCTTGACATATGACAGATGATGGGGTTTGACGAGTTGTCCATGACCTCCGTTCTGTAGGGATCCACGATAGTAGCACTGTATCATACGATAACTGCACCTAGAGGTTTATCATTCCATTCTGCTGGGTAGCCACTACATGCTGCTAGATATCGCTGGTGGATGGTGAGACTCACAGGAAATATCTTACTACCAGTCAGAATAGAACCTATGGGGTCACACACACTAGAGGTATTGACCGATCAGATGGTTGAAATGTGATTATGAATCATAAGTAATCAATTCGATTAATAATCAAATTGAAGAAGGAACAATGGGAATTGATTAATTGGACTTGGAACACGAATCCTACTTGGAGTAGGATTTCTGGAGTCCTAATTGGATTAGGACTGGGAATCTTACTTGGACTAGGACTGGGAGTCCTACTTGGAGTAGGATTCCTACAATCCTAATTAGATTAGGATTTTGAATTCAATTTGGATTCCTACTTAGAATAGGATTCCTGGAAGTCTTAATTGGATTAGGACTTTGGATTCAAAGAAGAGTCCTAATTAGATTAGGAGTAAAATTAAATAAGTTCCTAATTGGATTAGAATTTCTTAAGTCCCAATTAATTATTAATCTAATGACTCCTAATTAGATTAGGATTGAAGGGTTTAATTGAGTCATGATTCATTGAGTTCTAATTGGATTAGGACATTGCATGGACCAAACCCAAAATTGGTTCACCCTTGGACTAAGCCTAATTAGATTAGGGCTTAGCCACATTAGGGCATCCCAATCCTTACTTAATGAGGATTAGGGTTAACCATGAGGGAGGGGCTTGCGCCCCTCCCCCTTTTTCTCCTTGGTGCGGCAACACAAGAGGGTCGGCGCCCCTCTTGGAAAAAGATCAAGGGCTCCTAATTTGTAGGAGCCCTTCATGCCTTTAAAAGGAGAAGTGGGCGGCACCCTAGGGCATTCATTGAAGCCCTCTCCCTCTCCAACTCGTGGCCACCCTTTCTCCCCTTGGTCTTCAGCCGCAAGCAAGGGAAAAGCAAAGAAAGTCTTGACGGCATCCCTCCTCTCCCTCTCTTAAGTTCCAACGCAAGCAAGGGAAAAGGCTGCAGGTCTAGCTTTTGGTTCTTCATCCAAGTTCCTCCTTCTTCTTCCTCCTCCCAAGCACAATCAAGGGTTGATTCAAAGGGATGAAATCAGTCATCCAAAGTTGTCTCTGCAAGGAAGCTAGCATCCCGGGGAGACAAGGAAGCTTTGATCGGATCTCTACTTCGTGTGGATACCCGTCGAGGCCGGACGCGTGAACGGCTTCAAGCGAACCTTCATTCTAAACCACGAACTTCAGTTTGCGGTGATCATCTACCCGCACAAGGTGAATATCTAATCTTCATAATTGTTTTAAAAGTTTTAATTCTAATCTATCTACGAACGATCTTTGAACAACGTTCATGTGATGAACGATTGATCCCGCTTATGCCTCTTCCGCTGCCATCTGAATTTTTTAAATTTTATACGGTATGGGCGGGTTCCCAACAGTGGTATCAGAGCTTAGGCTTCGTAGATTAAGGTTAGAATTAATTATTAACGGGCATGATAGATCTAAAATTTAAAAGGATATGTATGCTGAAAATTTTCTGCATGCAGATTTTTCAGGGTTGCTGATTTTTGCATGCTGATTTTTATGTGATAAATTGATGATTCTAATTGCATTGTTAATGGGATTATAAAGTTTAGAATCATGATTAGCATGATCAGCAACCTATGTCATAACATAATCAATTAAGTTTCAGATCTGAAAATTATAATTGTTGCATGTGGTGATGATCATTGGATTCAAATCCTTTTGGTATCAATTGTAAAGACCTGCGATGTGATCTACAATGTTATGTAATTTTTTAGATGCTTGCATGCATCTTATTTGATGTTTTGAGAGGCCTGCATGCCTCCTAAAAGGGAATGTAATTTATTATTATTTATCTAGTTGTATTTCTGTGATGTGATGTACGTCAACGATCAAGTCGAAGACAGTGCATGAGATGAATGGCGATCTGAGCGGTTGATGGCGATTAGATCAAGAGTTGATCAGGGATCGAATCAAGGAGGCTAGGGACCAATTCTAGAGTTGAAGACCAGTTGATCGATTGACGTACATGTGCTTGTAATATGACCTAATTAGAATCCATGATCATCACCTGTTTAAAGTTTAGCTTTACTTAATGCTGCGATTATAACTGCCTGCAATGTGCTATTTGCATGTGATTTGAATGTGAGTCGGGTAGATAGGTTTACATGTGATGCAAACTAATAGACCAATCCAAATAAGATCTAAACTAAAACCTCCTCAATCAAGTCGAGAGTGAACCAACATGAGCGAGTCATATTAGATTAATTGATCTAATTGGTATCTAGGAAAGCATGAAAGGTGGTTACTTAATTAGGACCTTACTCTCTGAGTAAGGGGAGCCTCCCACCTACTTACCTGGCCAATTATTCGATTACCTCTTATGAAGAGCTCAAGTTGCAAACACTAAGACATGATTAACCAATATTAAGTCCATAGGTCTTCTACCGTAGTAGAGCTGCTAAGGTCTTTCTGGTGTTGACTTGTCTCGGCTGGACACAGTGGACAAGTTGCATCGGAGGGCTGGACCTCTCTATAGACATGAGATGTTGTAGGGATAAAGGTGGGGTTGGGCACCAATAACTATTAGGTGAGGACCCAATAACGACTTTATTTCTATGGTTATACGGTGGGTCTGACTTAACTAAAAAATGGGACCAATAACTGTTAGGTGAGGTCTTCATGACTTAGAGACCAAGTAGCACTGCAACATGCTTGAGAAGTATTGTACAAGAGTTGTACACTCATCCATTTATGTGTCACCAATAACTGTTAGATGAGGTGGCATGTAAATCGGTGGGACCGTAGTACCCACTAGAAACCCTAGTCGTGTAGGTTTTCCGTTTTCCTACCAGGGGAGTGTGAGAAATTCGAAAAAATAGTGGGAGGTACATTTGTTCTAAAAGATCCTAGAACAAATTAGGATCAAGTACAAAATTCGAACTAGAATCTTTACTCTCTGAGGATTATAAAGTCAGCTTCTAGAATTTTAACTCATATCCTATAGAACAACCGTTTGACCAAACCCAATTATAAAGACTGGCTCAGCAAATTTCAAAACAATTTTGAATTGTGAGAAATTAGGATATGTGCTAGACCATGGAATCCCCGTGTTACCAATCTGTCCGATCACTGATCAGCATAAGACGCATGCTAAGTGGACGAACAATGACAATAAAGTTAGGTGCTGCACAATGGCATCCATGTCCAATGAATTACAATGCCAGCATGAGAACATGAGACTGCCAAGGACATATTAATGTTGGGAACCCGCCCATGCCGCAGAAAATTCAAAAAAATTCAGATGGCAGCGGAATCGGCATGCGCGGGATCGACGTTCATCGCATGAACGTGTTTCAAGAACCGTTCGTAGATAGATAAGGATTAAAACTTTTTAAAACTTTAGGAAGATCATATCTTCACCTTGTGCGGGTAGATGATCACCGCAAACTGATGATCGTGGTTTTTGGATGAAGGTTCGCTTGAAGCCGTTCAAGTGTCCGGCCTCTACGGGTATCCACACGAAGCAGAGGACCAATCCAAGCTCTCTATCTCCCCGGGGTGCTAGCTCCCTTGCAGAGATTACTTTGATGGCTGATCACCTCCCTTTACTTCAACTCTTGAATGATAGAGGGAGGAGGAAGAAGATGAAGGGATCAAGGGAGAAGATCCAAAAGGCTAGATGCAGCCTTTCCTTTTCCTTGTGTTGAATCCCAAACGAAGGAGGAAGAAGAAGACTATCAAGGCCCTTTTCCTTCTTGCTTGCGGCTGATCCAAGAGGAGAGAAGGGTGGCCACGAATTGGAGAGGAGGAGGGCTTCTAATAATGCCCTAGGTCAGCCACCCACCTCCCTTTTTAAAGTCATGAAGGGCTCCTACAAGTTAGGAGCCCTTGACTTATTTCCAAGAGGGGGCGCCGGCCCCCTCTCTTCATGCCGCACCAATCAAGAGGAGAGGGGCTCATGCCCCTCTTACTTGGTTAACCTAATCCTCCTCCAAGGAGGATTAGGTGTCCTTCTCATGGTTTAGTCCTAATCTAATTAGGATTAACCAAATCATGAATCAATCGTGACGCAATCGGGGTGGGCTGCAGATTTTTTTTTCTTCTTTGAGGATGGCTGAATCTTTCTTCTCTTTTTTTTTTTCTAAGCAATGGCAATGGAGGCTAGGGTTCTTTGTGGTGGAAGGAAGAAGAAAGAGGATGGGTTGGAAAAATTGATTTGAATTGGCAGCAATTGGCTCCAAAGAAAGGTTGGCGTTGGGCGGTTCTAGATTGTAATTGGATTCGTTGAGAGGAATCAATTCGAACCGATTGGATTGATCAATATAAGGTCTGATGGCTTGAGAGTTTTTTTGAGTATTAGATGGATTCTGAAAGGGATGAAGTATTAAAGAGGATGGAAGAAACTTTACTTGAATTTAATCAGGATTTCTAATAGGTTGGTGATGGAAGAACTAGGGCACAATCGGTACACCAAAAGGAACTAGTCTGAACCCGATTTGATGATCAATATGTTGGCTATATGAACGTAGATTTTTCTGAAGAATATGAAGGTTGGAAGCTCTTGTGGACGTGAGGGAACAATGGAGTATTTTTTTTTTTTTTTGGATTTTATTTCTAAAGGATAACTAAGGAAACTAGGTTGAGTCTCACACCCTAGGTTCCTAGAATTTGAGGAGAAGGTTGGGGCGTCTCACCTTTATCTTCTTCTCTCCACTGTCTCACCAATGGCTGGAAAAGAGCCCTTCTTTTCGTGGTCTCTCTCTCACAAATCTCTAGATTTTTTTTCAAATAAATTTGATATCATTTCATTCATCAAAACCTCCTCTTATAAAGAGAAAGAGGTTGGAAGTTACAAACAGATTTACTTAGACTCAAAATCAGATAAGGACATTTTTTAAAATTCAAATCTAATGATAAACTTCCTAAACAACTTGCCAACTAAAGGTTGGACAAGTGTCAACCCTTCATGGTGTGTGGGTTGGAGATTAGGAGCAGGAAACCCCAACCGCACCATTACTCAAACACCTTCTCGAGTGCCAACATCAGCATGAAGTTCGGGAGACCCCTCAAATGTCATATGATCTCCAAATTTTATGTTTTTATAGTCATTGGAAAGCTACGGATGTCTACTTTCCAACAAAATTTGAATCAACTTAATCAGACTTCTATAGCTTTCGAAATCTTCAAAATACCATATGGTGTTCAATCTGTCACGGATTTCAACTGGATCTGAACTCTGAATTTCTTCCACATGTGAGAGATTTTCATGGTTGAACTTCTCCACGTGATGAGTGATGATCTTCACGGCATTAGGAATCCTTCTTAATGGCACTCAATTATAAGGACTCAATCTTAAACACATGGACTCAATCCTCTCACATAAGGACTCAATTTCACTCATACGACTAAACTAAATTCTCTACACATGACCCAATATGACTTGACTCAATCCTTGCATAACATGGACTCTTTTGATGCCACTTGGCATTCAATTACAAACATAAATCAGCAAATTGCAAACCCAAAATAAGAACTCAAATAAACCCAAAATAAAAGGACTCAATGTGACCAAAATAAAATAGACTCAATCCAATTAAATGCTAGAAATTACGAACCCAATGTGTTTTCGGGCACTCCCAAGCAAGAATCCAAACTCGACGTACATCCATTATGATTTGGGCTCGTGCTCCTGCATCAAATCGGGTTCAATCTATGCTAGTCCTAATCCAATTAGAACTTGAATGAACCATGACTCTATTGAACTCTTCAATCCTAACCCAATTAGGAGTCATGTTGATTCATTAGATTAATAATTAATTATGACTTAAGAAATCCTAATCCAATTAGGACTTATTTAATTCTAGTCCTAATCCAATTAGGACTTTAATTTGAATTCGAAGTCCTAATCCGATTAGGACTCTAGGAATCCTATTCTAAGTAGGAATCCAATTTTAATTCAAATCTCCTAATCTAATTAGGATTGTAGGAATCCTACTCCAAGTAGAAATTCCAGTCCTACTCCAATTAGGATTCCCAGTCCTAATCCAATTAGGACTCTAGGAATCCTACTCGAAGTAGGATTCGTGTTTTAAGTCTAATTAATCAATTGCCATTCCTTCTTCAACTTATTATCAATCGAATTGATTACTCGTGATTCATAATCACTTTCCAACCATCGGATCGGTCAATACTTCTAGTGTGTGTGACCCCATAGGTTCTACTCTAACTGGTAGTGAGATATATTGTGATCTCTATCACAATATTATTGAAAACTCCTTTCAATGGGTCGGAACGATTCCAACTCTACTCATTAAGGTTTATCGATCATCAAGATAATCCCTATGAGTCTCACCATCCACCAGTGACACCTAGCAGCATGTAGTGGCTATCCAGCAGAATAGAATGATGAACCTCTAGGTGCAGTTATTATGTGATACAGTCCTACTATCATGGATCCCTACAGGACGGAGGTCATGGACAACTCGTCAAACCCCATCGTCTGTCATATGTGAAGATTTATTCGACTTAAGTTTGAGGATGGAAAACTCTTTCTCCACTGTGCATACTGTCCCGGCCGAGGTCTTACGAACTCAGTCTTATAAATCACATAGGATCTCTCCTTATCTATCAAGATCGATAGATTCCTTATAGGTGCATACCCTACTCCTACAGTGAACCTACTGCAGCCAATCTACACTGCATGGACCCATATGGCTAGAGACCATGTATGTGTGCAGTAAAACTACAATAATCTCACTGTGAGTAGCCGAAGCACCGTAGGTCAAAGGACCAGTCACACTACTGCAACATCAAGCAAGTCACTGACGAGTGGATAGACATCCAAGTGACTTCTTGTATTGGTCACGCTCAGTACCCTTGTTCTCTAACAAGCACCTGCACTATTACTTCAGTGTCTCCACACCGTGGACTCGAGTCTCGTCCATCCATAGGGAAAGTAATGTGTGCACTATCACGGATCAATCACCGTCCTCGTGATGATCCATCGATCAGGAGCGTTTAGAAATTAATCATTAATGATACATGGCTCAAATTCTCAACTCTTGAGAATATGCATCATCATCTTATTAATTTCTTGGACGATTCATAGACACAATAATAATATGAATGAAAAATATGCCTTTCATTGATTCAATAATAATAAAGTCAAGTACAAATTATGTCCTATAATTAATAATTTGTCAGCCAAAATTGGCTTCTAGGGCATACATCTAACAATTAAATCACCTGCAAGAGTTGTATGGTGATCAGAGTCGCGCAACATGTTTTGAAGTGTCTAAGAGGCTCTTCAAGGCAAAGATGCGTGAGGGGCAGTCTGTTCACGATCACTGTTTGACTATGATCAAAGACCTAGAGGAGCTTGAGAAGCTCGGTATGACCATGCATAAGGAATTGCAAATACATCTGATCCTGCAATCCTTTCTAGATTCATATGAACAGTTTATAGTAGACTACCATGTGAACAAGATTGTATGCACCAAAACAGAATTGTTAAATAAATTGGTAACTACCTTAGGGATCTTGAAGAGTTCAAGGGGCATCATTCTCACTGTCGAGTTGGTTTCTACTTCCAAGAGAGAGTCTATCTGGAAAAAAAAGAAGCCTGCAAAGAAGGAAAAAAAGGACAAGAAGCCAAGTAAGGAAGTTCCAAAAAAAAGCCAATTGCAAGAAAAAGTGTTTCCATTGCATAATGGACGGCCATTGGAAGAGGAACTGTCCTACATACATGGGAAGCATAAAGAACATGAAGGGTGATAGACCTGCAGAAGGTATGTCAGAAATGCTCAGGATACTTAGGGACTGTTACCTATTGCTAGCAGAAATTTAATTTCTGTATCTTGTTTAGCACAGAAAGATTTTTATAAGACTACTGTTCCATTTATTTGAGAAATAAATTGGTTCAACGTGGTTTTATGATTGACAGTCTCTATCACATACATATGGATGTATCTGTGAATGTATCTAAGCAAATAGTGAATACCATAGGATCTAATAGATCCAGAAATGAGAAAATCGAAAGTATTTGTGGCACCTCAAGCTTGGCCATATAGGAGAAGACAGAATAAACAAATTGGAGAAACATGAGCTTTTTGGCTCATTGATTTTCGAGTCATATTCGATTTGTAAATTCTGCCTTCGAGTAAAGATGGCCAAATTATCCTTTGTAGGACACAGGGAGGACCACTGAAATACTTACCCTAGTACACACTGATGTGTGTGGCCCATTCGATGTGCAGGCTAAGAGTTGTAATTTTTTACTTTATTTACCGATGATTACTCACGGTATGGATATGTGTATGGTACATAAATCTGAAACTTTTGAAAGGTTCAAAGAGTTGAGATATGAAGTAGAAAAATAAACGAAAAAACTCATTAAGGTTCTTCGATCAGATCGAGGAAGTGAATACCTTAGTGGAGAGTTCCGTGATTACCTCAAGGAGAATGGTATAGTTTCATAATGGACTCCTTCTGGTACACCTCAGCTCAACGGAGTGTCAGAGAGGAGGAATCGGACTCTATTGGATATGGTCCGGTCCATGATGAGCTTCACTGATTTACCCTTGTTTCTTTAGATAGATACTCTATTTTCAGCTATTTACTTATTGAATAGAATTTTCTCTAAAGACCGTTCCTACCACACCATATGAGATATGACATGGTAAGAAGCCGAGTCTTGGTAATCTCAAGATTTAGGGATGTCCAGCTCAACTCAAGCAACAACAGGCGGACAAGTTAGAGGATACGACAATTAATGCTCGTTTTATAGGATATCCTAAAGAGTCATTAGGATACAACTTTTTCGTCCCAAAGGATCACAAAATGTTTGTGAGCCTAGATGCTATCTTCATGGAAAATAGTTTATCCTTGATAAAGACAGTGGGAGGAAAATTGAGCTTGAAGAGAAAGTCTCTAAAGAGCAACGAGCCATTGTGCCTATAGAACCTATTAAGCCAGTACACGTAGTACCTCCTCCACCTCGTAGAGGAAGTGTTCCTCATGGAAGATGGGGATCAAGGTAAGGATCCCAATACCTACAACGAGGCGATGTTAGATATCGATTTCGAGAGATGGCTGGAAGCAAGGAAGTCAGAGATGGACTCCATGCATTCCAACCAAGTCTGAACCTTAGTAGATTCACCAGAAGGTATAGTACCTATTGGGTGTAAATGGATCTACAAGAGAAAATTAAGTTCGGATGGCTAGGTAGAGACCTATAAGGCAAGGCTAATGGCGAAAGGTTATAGTCAGTGCGAAGGCACTAATTATCAGGATACTTTTTCACCTGTAGCCATGCTAAAGTTCATTCGAATATTGCTTGCTATTGCAGCATAATATGATTATGAGATATTGTGATGGTGATCACAAGGTCTGCAAACTGCAAAGGTCCTTCTATGGACTAAAGCAAGCATCTCGGAGTTGGAATACTCATTTCAATGATGTAATCAAATCGTTTGATTTCATCAAGAACGAAGAGGAACCATGTGTTTATAAGAAGGGTTAGTGGGAGGGCTATTGTATTCCTCATATTGTACATGGATGATATTCTTCCAATTGGAAATGGTGTTCCCATGCTAACTTAGGTCAAGGTTTGGTTGTCTAAGGATTTCTCCATAAAAGACTTTGGAAAAGCATCCTATATTTTGGGAATTAAGGTCTATAGAGATAGATCTAAAAGGATGCTTGTCCTGTCACAGAATATTACATAGAAGGAGTGCTGAAGAGGTTCGGCATGGAAACCTCTAAAAGGGGATTATTACCCCTTAGGCATGGGATAAATCTTTCCAAGAAGATGTGCCCCAACACATCTGAAGAGATTCAGCGGATGAGCAAAATCCCTTATGCTTGGGCTATAGGGAGCCTCATGTATACCATGCTATGTACGTGATATAATATAGTATATGCTGTGAGTGTCACGAGCATATATCAGTCAAATCCAGGCAAGAAGCATTGGATAGCTATGAAGAACAGTCTTAAGTACTTGAGAAGAACTAAGAACATGCTCTTGGTCTTTGGAAGAGTATCAGAGTTGAAGGTAGAAGGATGCACACATATTGATGATAAAAAGTCTACATCAGAATATGTGCAATGATGGTTCAGTAAATTGGAAGAGTTCCAAACAACCGATCATTGTAGATTCTACCTTAGAAGGTAAATGTTAAGCTGTCTCTAAGGGTGCAGTGGAAACCTTTTGGTTTAAAAGTTCATTGCAGAATTAGGTGTAATGTCATCAGATGCCATAACACTCTTCTGTAATAACAAAGGCACCATAGCACTAGCTAAGGAGCGAAAGGTCTCACCAGAAATCGAAGCACATAGAGTGGCGGTTTAACCTAATAAGTGACTATCTCGAAAAGAAATAAGTAGAGGATCAAAGAGTAGACTCCACAGGAAATGTGGTGGACCCATTGACTAAGCAGCTAAGTCGGCAGAAAACTGAAGCGCATCTTGAGAAGATGGGGCTTTAGGTTTATGGCTGATTAGCTTTAGTGCAAGTGGAAGATTGTTAGAAGTATGCTCTAGAAGCCAATTTGGCTGGCGCATTATTTTACTCTAGGACATAAATTTGTACTTGATCTTATTATGAATTTATTAAGTTGGACATTCTTTTCATTCATGTTCTTATGTATCCATAAATCGTCCAAGGAATTAATAAGATGATGACTCATATTCTCAAGAGTTGAGAATTTGAGGTATGTGTCATTGGTGATTAATTCCTGAATTGCTCCTGATCGATGGATCATCACGAGGACGGTACTTGATCCACTGAGATTAGTGCACATATTGCTTTCTTTGATGGACGAGTTTTGAGTCCACAGTGTAGGGACACTGGAGCAATTGTGCAGGTGCTTGTTAGAGAACAAAGGTATTGAGCATGACCAAGACAAGAAGTCACTTGGATGTCTATCCATTCGTCAGTGACTTGTTTGATGTTGCAATAGTGTGACTGGTCCTTTGACCTGCGATGCTTCGGCTACTCACGGAGAGGTTATTGCAGTTTGACTGCACACATACATGGTCTCTAGCCATATAGGTCCATGCAGTGTAGATTGGCTGCAGTAGGTTCACTGTAGGAGTAGGGTACGCACCTATAAGAAATCTATCGACCTTGATAGATAAGGAGAGATCCTATGTGATTTTTAAGACTGAGTTCGTAAGACCTCGACCGGGGCAGATTGTACAATGGAGAAAGAGTTTTCCACTCTCGAGCTTAAATCGAATAAATCTTGACATATGACAGACGATGGGGTTTGACGAGTTGTCCGTGACCTCCGTCCTGTAGGGATCCACGATAGTAGGACTGTATTATACGATAACTGCACCTAGAGGTTCATCATTCCATTCTGCTGGGTAGCCACTACATGCTGCTAGGTGTCACTGGTGGATGGTGAGACTCACAGAAAATATCTTGATGATCGATAAACCCTGATGAGTTGAGTTGGAACTGTTCCAACCCATTGAAAGAAGTTTTCAATGATATTATGATAGAGATCGCAATATATCTTACTACCAGTCAGAATAGAACCTATGGGGTCACATACACTAGAGGTATTGACCGATCCGATGGTTGAAATGTGATTATGAATCACGAGTAATCAATTCGATTGATAATCAAATTGAAGAAGGAACAATGGAAATTGATTAATTGGACTTGGAACACGAATCCTACTTGGAGTAGGATTCTTGGAGTCCTAATTGGATTAGGACTGGGAATCCTACTTGGACTAGGACTGGGAGTCCTACTTGGAGTAGGATTCCTACAATCCTAATTAGATTAGGATTTTGAATTCAATTTGGATTCCTACTTAGAATAGGATTCCTAAAAGTCCTAATTGGATTAGGACTTTGAATTCAAAGAAGAGTCCTAATTGGATTAGGACTAAAATTAGTTCTAATTGGATTAGAATTTCTTAAGTTCCAATTAATTATTAATCTAATGACTCCTAATTAGATTAGGATTGAAGGGTTCAATTGAGTCATGATTCATTGAGTTCTAATTGGATTAGGACATTGCATGGATCAAACCCAAAATTGGTTCACCCTTGGACTAAGCCTAATTAGATTAGGGCTTAGCCACATTAGGGCATCCCAATCCTTACTTAATGAGGATTAGGGTTAACCATGAGGGAGGGGCTTGCGCCCCTCCCCCTTTTTCTCCTTGGTGCGGCAACACAAGAGGGGCCGGCGCCCCTCTTGGAAAAAGATCAAGGGCTCCTAATTTGTAGGAGCCCTTCATGCCTTTAAAAGGAGAAGTGGGCGGCACCCTAGGGCTTTCATTGAAGCCCTCTCCCTCTCCAACTCGTGGCCACCCTTTCTCCCCTTGGTCTTCAGCCGCAAGCAAGGGAAAAGCAAAGAAAGTCTTGACGGCATCCCTCCTCTCCCTCTCTTGAGTTCCAACGCAAGCAAGGGAAAAGGCTGCAGGTCTAGCTTTTGGTTCTTCATCCAAGTTCCTCCTTCTTCTTCCTCCTCCCAAGCACAATCAAGGATTGATTCAAAGGGAGGAAATCAGCCATCCAAAGTTGTCTCTGCAAGGGAGCTAGCACCCCGGGGAGACAAGGAAGCTTTAATCGGATCTCTACCTCGTGTGGATACCTGTAGAGGCCGGACGCATGAACGGCTTCAAGCGAACCTTCATTCTAAACCATGAACTTTAGTTTGCGGTGATCATCTACCCGCATAAAGTGAAGATCTAATCTTCATAATTGTTTTAAAAGTTTTAATTCTAATCTATCTACGAACGGTCTTTGAACAACGTTCATGTGATGAACGATTGATTCCGCTTACGCCTCTTCCACTGCCATCTGAATTTTTTTAAATTTTCTGCGGCATGGGCGGGTTCCCAACAGAATTATATGGTAACCATTGTCGAAAAGGTTCTAGAATGTTGCTTTGCATCTATTCAGCCTATCTGGTCGCCGGGTCCTATTGCTAGATGGTTACTTCGATTAGTGCAGGAAGTGTTCTTATACTACCGGTTTAGGTTCGAACCTATGAGATCATATGCTTAGAAGTTTCTGAATTGATCAAATGGCTGATTGACGATTGAGAATCATCTAGAGATAAAATAGTCAATGTGATTGACTGATTGCCCTAAGCAATTGTTGCTTGGAGAAGTTAATTGGTGATTGGATCACTGATTAGACTCAATTTGATTCAGTAATAGAGATTGGGCTTGACCAAATTCAAATATGATTTGAAATTGGTAAAACCATAATTGACACCGAAATTGGTTTGGTGAAAATATCAAATTTGCCCCAACCAAATCAGATTTGGCTTGAGTCAAATTAGATTGAAATCAATTATGGTCCTAGTATGACTAGGACTCCCTTTCCTTTGTAGGACCCACATACTGTATATGGAACTCACGTCCTGCTTAGGTGGGACCCTCATACTGTATGTGGGACCCACGTCCTGCATTTATGGGACCCACATATTATATATGGGACCCACATCCTGACCGCCTGCTCTTAAGCATATTCTTGTTTGCATGTGTGATATGTGGCGGGCCTGGACACCTCACACTCCTCCTGATATCATCCATGACCTCATCTGCCTCATGAGGTCATTCATGACATCGCCCTCCAAGCCACCTCACCCCTTTGCATGCGTGACATGTGGTGGAGCAGGACACCTCTTTTTCTTGCATATGCGACATGTGTCCTGGCACGATACCTCATCAGACACCTCATAGAGACACCTCATCCTCTTCTTGGCCTATAAATAGGCCACCCCTCTTCCTTCTTCTTGAGATCAAGAGCACCAGAGAAAGAGAGTGAGAGGAGAGAAAAGCTTCGAAGGTAAAAGCCCAAGAAGGAGTTCTTGAGCTATGAAAGTCCATCTTCTTCCTTCTTCTCACTTTTAGCCAACCTTCTGCCTCCCTGCGAGCTAGCACTCCTCAAGAAGCTGATCATTCCGGACGCTTGTGCAGCTGCGAAGCATTCTTGAAGGAACCTCCTTTTAAAGGTAAGAGATCTGATCTCTTTTATGGTTGAGATATAATCTCAATCTTTAAATCACAAGAAGTTGTGATTTATGCATATTTATTTGAATTACACAATCCTTGGGATCTGAGGGCTTTGTGATATTTGGTGTCAAAGCAAAGGGTTAGTGGAGACTATCCGATTTTTCGAAACTCTCACGCGTGATCGTGTGACAGAGCGTGGCTCTCCACCCGGGGGCGCATGTAATGAGTGCTTTGATAGGCACATGTGGGTGTCACCCTATGTATTGGGATTGAGCCCGCGCCACATGTGATGTGCAGTTGAAGATAGTCTTCGACTGGTACCAGAGTCAAAATATCTAAAATATCAAGCATATTTTAGGTTAAAATATTTAACCCGTTCTTTCCGCATAAAATTTTTTGAAATTCATGCTTAGCCCTCTGCATGCACACCATCAGCTAAGGGATACAATCAAGAAGAAGGGATAGATTTTGAAGAAACATTTGCTCCCGTGACTAGATTAGAAGCTATTAGATTACTTCTAGCTTTTACATGCTTCATAGATTTTAAATTATATCAAATGGATGTAAAAAGTATCTTCTTAAATGGTTATATAGAAGAAGAAGTATATGTAGAGCAACCTTCTAGTTTTGAGAATCATGAATTCCCTGATCATGTATTTAGATTACATAAGGCACTATATGGATTGAAACAAGCACCTAGGGCATGGTATGATCGACTAAGCAAATTTTTGTTAAATAATGATTTTAGTAGAGGAAATGTAGATAAAACACTTTTTCTCAAGAGAAAAGACAAAAATCTGCTAGTAATACAAATATATGTAGATGACATAATTTTCGGTGCTACTAATGATAGTCTTTGCAAAGAATTGCTGAATTAATGCAAGAAGAATTCGAGATGAGTATGATGGGAGAACTAAATTTTTTTCTCGGATTATAAATCAAGCAAACTAAGGAAGGCATCTTTATTCATCAAACTAAGTACACAAAGAAAATACAAAAGAAGTTTGGAAATAAAAATCACAAGGGAATAGGCACCCCAATGAACCCCACTAGTAAACTAGACAAAGATGAAAAAGGAAAAAATGTAGATATGAAGCTCTATAGAGGCTTAATTGGATCTTTGCTTTACCTCACTGCTAGTAGGCCTGACATATTATTTAGTGTGGGAATATGTGCTAGATACCAATCAGATCCTAAGGAGTCACATCTAAGTGCTGTCAAAAGAATCCTTAGATATCTGAGAGGAACCACAAACATAGGATTATGGTACTCTAGAGACTCTTGTCTAGACTTGCTTGCATATTCTGATGCAGATTTTGCTGGATGCATATTAGATAGGAAGAGCACTAGTGGAACATGTCAATTTTTAGGGAATAACTTAGTATCATGGTTTAGCAAAAAGCAAAATTCAGTAGCATTGTTAACGGCTGAGGCCGAATACATAGTTGCCGAAAGTTGTTGTGCTCAAGTACTATGGCTCAAGCAACAACTAGAGGACTATGGAATCAAACTAGACAAAATTCCTATAAAGTGTGATAACACTAGTTCCATTAACCTTACCAAAAATTCGGTTCAGCACTCTAAGGCCAAGCATATTGAAATAAGGTATCATTTCATTAGAAATCATGTGCAAAATGGGAATGTATGTATTAAGCATGCATGTACCGAGAAACAATTAGCTGACATATTCACAAAATCTTTAAGTGAAGATAGATTCTACATGCTTAGAAGGGAACTAGGCATATGTGATCCCTTTGATTAAAAAAAAAAAACAAATGAAAGGAACAAGTTGTCTCATGATACTCTCCTCCCATTTTGAAAATTTCATGAAACATTAGTAAAATCATTTATTTATAGATTCCTTACTCATATATCAATGTCCCATAAAGATTTGGTAAGGATTAGAAAGAAGGAGGAATTAAAAAAAAAAAAATTGTCCTGAACTGGGGCCCCGAGCCAGAATGGGGTCGACCACTCTTTGAGTCGACCCAAGCAAAAGCTGGGGTCGACCCAATGGAGGGACCCCCATTTTTAAAGGGGACCCGTGAGCCATTTTAGGGCATTCCTTCCTTTTGTCTTCTTCCTAAAATCCTATTTTCCACTCTTTAATCCCTTCCAATCAACTCCAAACAGTATTAGATTGCTCCCCTAAGCCGTTAGATCAAGACCTAAGGAAGCACTTGGTGAAAATGGGACCCAAGCGAGCCGTTGCTAAGAGATCCGGAAGAGTCTCATGGCCAACCATTGTAGAAGGGCGTGCTAGAGAATCTTCTACAGTGCCTCCACAAGGTGAGACACGTGTAGAGCCTCCTCCACCTCCTTCCCCTTCAGTTCAACTTGCTAAATATGTGGGAAGACCGGTAACCACGGGGAGAAGGATCCATTCTGAATTTTGGATCAAGAAGGGTTCCGGTTGGGTGGTTGGATCCGAAGGCAAGGATGGGAGTATCTTTGCTCCCTAGATTTGGTGACCTACCCAGGCTTAGTTTGTGAGTTCTATGCATTTCTAAAAGTCGGTTCGGGAGGGCTTGTGTCTGAGTTCCGAGGAGTACGAGTTCGTATTTCAGAGGAAAGCCTAAGTGAGTTGCTTCATCTCCCCTGCGAAGGAGCCACACCAGAAAAACCAGAGAACAAGTTGAGGGCTCTACAAATAATTTTTAAGAGAGATGACTTGGACTATTTAGAAAACTTAGTAGCTAGCTCTCTATCAGCTGAGATGAGGTTATTGCACAACTTCATAGATCGGATATTGTTTCCAAAGAGTGGAAGATTTGATCATGTATCTGAGCGTGACTTGGCCATTATGGAGCATGTCATTCAGGGTATTCCCCTGAATCTTCCAGCTATGATGATTAGGCAGATGCGAGAGGCCATATGCAAATCGAGAGTCTCCTTGCCCAACGGTATGATACTCACCCTGATATTCAGGCAGCATAATATATGTGTGGAGGGAGAGATATACAGGCATTTGCTATTTACCGACACCTACACTGCACGGTCCCTAGTGCGCATGGGTTATGAGAAAGTGGACGGTCAGTGGGTGCATGGAGGTGCACGGGTACATGCACCGGAGGGTGATGCACCAGAGATTGGAGACTCTATCCCTGAGCCTGAGATACCTGCGGATCATCCTACAGCACCTTCAGAGGATGGACCTTCGTCATCTATGCCTACGGGATGTACAGAGAAGTTTTGGAGTAAGATGACTGAGCTTATGTCAGCTCAGGTGAGGACTCTCTCTGATGGCATGATGAGCAGGATGGACAGTATGACTGCTGAGATTAGAGGCCTCAGAGACCAGGTGACAGCATTAGAGAGAGAGAGGCTCATGGTCCATATGTGCCCCGAGCAACTGAGTCAGAGATTTTGGCACAGAGTCACCCAGCTCACAGAGGTCCACGACAGACTCAGTCCCATCAGGCCAGACCCCCCCCTCGCCACTTATGCTAGAAGGATGAGGACTAGATCACAGCCTTTAGATTCTCCCTAGGCCCGATGATAGCACTACAGGAGTCCATCATGATTAGTGCCTAGGATTTATCTAGTTCTCATATGCATTTTACTTTGTTGATGTACTTTGCACCTTAATTGAAGAACATTGTACTTTTGGCATTAGTGTACTACAATGTTTCATTTTGATCAATGAAATTTGGATTTTATCATTTATTGCTTCTACTTATCTATTGCTATACATTCTTTTGATGATAACAAAAAGGGGGAGAAGTAAGAAAAGAAAGAAGTTGCGATATAGGGAGAGAAATAAGTTTGAAAATTAAAGAAAGAGATTATATTCACTTAAAGGGGAGCAATATATAACAATAAAAATTTTCAAAATAAGAAAGTCTGATTTTTCAATCAAAATTTCTGAATTTGGCACATACTCCTCATGCCTTGATATATAACCTGAAATTCTTGCTTTATCTCAAATTCTTGAAGTTTCATCTTTAATAAAATACAAAATAAAGGGGAAGAAAATCAAAAGCTCAAATTGACAATATTTGGATGAAAGAAGGGGAGCTTTCACTTTTAAATTTGAAAAAGCTGAAATTCAGCAACTTAAGCTCTTTATAAATCAAAACTCCTAAATTCACTATAAGTGTCAATTTGCTCGTGCTCAATATTTTGTAATCATCAAAATGGGAGAGATTGAGGATGATAGTGTTATTTCGATGATTAATACAACCATTGAGGGAATATCAAATTAATAATTCAGTTTAATGTGATACATCACTAATGAATACGACACCTTCGATACATTCATGATATATTAAGAGAATGAGATCAAGACGTCTTTCAATGATTGACAACGAGATAACATTTGTAGTAGAAAAGTGATAGAGAACTCTTAATTCTAATTCAGCAAAGTTTCAAGTGAAAAATACTCTTAAGGGCAAAACAATAATTTTCATTGTTAAGGGTATGTAGCTCTATTGTGGCATGCATTCAAAATTGCTTGAAATATGTTTCATTAATTATATAAATTAGTCTAACCTTAAGATGCAGGAAAGTATGGATTGAGTCGACCCCAACTTAAGTGGAGTCGACCCTGGCACACCTTGGAACCATCTGGCACACCCCTGCAAAAATAGCACAGATCCCAATGTATCTTTGAGTCGACCCCAAAGAACTTTGAGTCGACCTCAGCTTCAAGCCTCAAGAAAATAACTCTCTGAAATTTACTGAGAGGGCCGACCCCAAGTTTTCTTGAGTTGACTCTAGATGGAGCCGACCCCAGGAACACTTGAGCAGACCCCAATGGAGCCGACCCCAACTGAACATGAGCCGACCCTAAGGATATATACTCAAAACCACGTCTCTGGAATCCCTGAGAGGGTCGACCCCAATGGAGCTTGAGTCGATCCCACTGTAGCATGGGTCAACCCCAAGAAAGGTTGAGTCGACCCCAGTGAAAACAGCCGAAAATGCAAGGTTCTATGGTTCCTGAGAAGGCCGACCCCACTGTAGCAGGGGTCGACCCCAGTGAAGTTTGAGTCGACCCCAGAGTGAGTTGGGTCAACCCCAAGTCTAACGAATACTAAGTTGAGTCGACCCCAGGAAAGTTTGAATCGACCCCAGCACGGGCAAGGGCATAACGGCTAGTTTTGCAGAAGTACTTTTTCACCTTCCAACGGCTAGTAACGGCTAGTTTTTCAAATCTAACCAATGGGGAGTGACCAATAGAGGTGGGCAAGTATTTAAAGTGACACTATTCATCAGAGGAAGCATCTTTTGCTAAGAAATCAATAGTTCATTCAAGTAAAAGCAAGCCCTAGCATCCTTCATCAAGGTTCTCCATTTAAGTCTCAAAAAGGAGGTGACTGAGCAATCTGAGTGTGCATTCAACAGCTCCACTAAACCATTGTGAAGTGAAGTAACCTTGGCAAAGAAGAGAAGAGCATCCTCAAAGCGATAACTATTTCTTATCTCTTCTATTAGTGTAAAATTGTTATGTTTGCTCTTCTAGGAGTTTCAAACTCTTTCTACTTAATTACTTTGTAAGATTTGTTGGTGAGCCCGTAAAACCAATGGTGTAGGTTGTTGGTGAGCCTGCAAAACCAACATAGGTTTTTGGGGATCCCGAAAAACCAAAGTGTAAAGATTTTTGGATTGTGAGCCCGGAAAACAATCCAACTGTAATCCGCAGGATTATAGTGAATTTCCAAGGGGATGCTTGGATAGTGGACGTAGGTGCTTAGAAGAGCACCGAACCACTATACTTCTTGTGTGTTTGTATTGTGCATTGTTCTAACTTCACTACACGCACTCAATTAATATTAACTAAACCACTCACTCATCAATTAATTTAATTAAGGGATTGAAAAATTTAGAAAAACCAATTCACCCCCCCTCCCTCTTGGCTTGTCGCCTTAGGCAGCAGAGAGTTTGTGAAGAAAATTAAACTAAGAAATTTAATAAAAATGCAATTGATAATGATATGAGTAGAAGGAACCTAGGGCAAGGAATTCACCACTAATATAGGAATAAGGGTTATTTGTAATTTATTTCATTCTTGGATTATTATGCAAATTGGCTACAAGCCTAATAAGCATTCGAATAAAATTTCACAAAAATAATTTAGGCATAATCCATCTTCAGTTAGCATGAAATGTCTACCCTAATCTAAGGTGGCAGCACATCGCATCTTTCTTAAGCATGAACTATCTTATTTTTACTTCAATGATCATGAAAAACTTTTGTATAGACTCCATACTTGAAATCACAGAATTTAAGCATGAGGTAAAAGGATATTTATTAAGAACAAGAATGTCTATACAATTCCAAGAACATGAAATTAAATAAACAAAACCCGTCTTCCTTTGTTAGGGCTGCATCCAGCCCTAGAGAAGAGCTCAGCTTTCCATGGAGTTGCAGACGACGGCAACAGCGCAGCAGCAGGCTTCCATCTATTTGTTCATTCTCCCTGGAGACTCCACTGAAAACAGCTCCCTCTCAGCACTTCCTCATTTCTTCTTATGGGAAGTCATTCCCAGAATACCCCAAAAGTACTCTCCCTCTTGACTCCATGCTGTGTACACGACCTGATATAGCCCTTGCTGTGAGTGTCACTAGCAGATATCATTCGAATCCAGGTGAAGAGCACTGGACAGCTGTGAAGAATATTCTTAAGTACTTGAGAAGAACTAAAGATTTATTCTTGATCTTTGGAGGAGCATCAGAGTTAAAGGTAGAAGGGTACATAGATTCAGACTTCATGACTGATATCGATGATAGAATGTCTACATCTGAATATGTGTTCTTGTGCAATGGTGGTACGGTGAATTAGAAAAGTTCTAAACAACCGATCATTGCTGATTCTACTATGGAAGCTGAATATATTGCCACCTCTGAAGCTGCTAAGGAAGGCTTCTGGTTCAAAAAATTCATTGCGGAATTGGATGTAATGTCATCAGATGCCATACCACTCTACTGCGATAATAATGGCACCATAGCTCTTGCTAAGGAGCCAAGGTCTCATCAGAAGTCAAAGTATATAGAGCGGCGCTTTCACCTCATACGCGACTATGTTAAGAAGAAATATATCGAGGTGTAGAGAGTAGACTCCGCAGACAACGTGGCGAATCCGTTCACTAAGCAGCTGAGTCAGCAAAAGACTGAAGCCCACCTTGAGAAGATGGGACTTAGATATATGACTGATTGGCTTTAGTGTAAATGGGAGATTGTTAGATATATGCCCTAGAAGCCAATCTGGCTGACACATTATTAATTCTGGAACATAATTTTGTACTTGACTTCATTATTATTAAATAATAAAAGGCATCTTTTTCATTCATATTGTTTATGTGTCTGTGAATCGTCCAAGGAATTAATAAGATGATGATGCATATTCTCAAGAGTTGAGAATTTGAGCCATGTATCATTGGTGATTAATTTCTAAATGCTCCTGATCGATGGATCATCACGAGGACGGTGATCGATCCTATGAGATCAGTGCACACATTGCTTTCCTTGTGGATGGACGAGACTCGAGTCCACGGTGTGGGGACACTGAAGTAATAGTGCAGGTGCTTATTAGAGAACAAGGGTACTGAGCGTGACCAAGACAAGAAGTCACTTGGATGTCTATCCACTCGTCAGTGACTTGCTTGATGTTGCAGTAGTGTGACTGGTCCTTTGACCTGCGGTGTTTCGGCTACTCACAGTGAGGTTATTGTAGTTTGACTGCACCTATACATGGTCTCTAGACATATGGATCCATGCAGTGTAGATTAGCTGCAGTAGGTTCATTATAGGAGTAGGGTGTGCACCTATATGGAATCTATCGACCTTGATAGATAAGGAGAGATCCTATGTGATTTATAAGACGGAGTTCGTAAGACCTCGGTCGGGGCAGTATACATAGTGGAGAAAGAGTTTTTCACTCTCGAACTTAAATCGAATAAATCTTGACATATGACAAACGATGGGGTTTGACGAGTTGTCCATGACCTCCGTCCTGTAGGGATCCACGATAGAAGGACTGTATCATACGATAACTGCACCTAGAGGTTTATTATTCTACTCTACTAGGTTGCCACTACATACTGCTAGGTGTCACTTGTGGATGTTGGGACTTACGGGCATTCACCTGATGATCGGTAGACCCTGACGAGTAGAACTGAAAGTGTTTCAGTCCACTAAAAGGTGTTTCAGTGATATTGAGATAGAGATCTCAATATGTCTCATTACCAGTTAGATTAGAACCTACGAGGTCACACACATTAGGGGTTCTGATTATTAGGATTGTCGAATTGTGATTTGGAATCACAATGTCAATTGTCAATAAGATTGATGTTCGAAATAACCCACTAAGAGTTAGTGAGTTAAATGGAAGAATTAAATAATTATAATTAGATTATAATTAAGTCTTTTATTGCTGATTAATTGAGTCAAATTATGTTGGGTCTGACCCAAAGAAATTTGACTCAAATCCTAGTCAAGAGTTGGCTAGATCGAGTCCCTAAAAACCCTGCCTAATTCAGCCTTTTTCCTATTATTGGAGCCTTCCTCTTGATGCCTTATTTTGAGGGGTCAAAATAGGCAAGAGGGGGCAGCCAATAGGGCAAGGAGTGGCGTGGCACCCTCTCCTTCTTTGCTTTCAGCCGGCACCCCTTAATTCTTTCCAAGAATCAAGGGGCCATCCAATTAAAAAAAGGGAGGCACCAAGGAATCCTAGTGGGACTAGGACCCTTGGCGCCTAGGGTTTTGAACCCTATAAAAAAGGAGCCCCACGCCCCAAGTTTTTCAAGAATTCTTCTCCCAGGCGTGGGGCAGCAATGAGGAATTTTTTGGGATTTTTAAATCAGCAAGGAGAGAATCAAAACAAAGAAAGCATTTCTTCTTCCTTTTAAGGCTGCACAAGGTGGGATCCTTGTGATTTCTTCCTCCTTCTTCTTCTACATCCAAGAGAGATTTTTGCAAGGAGCTAGTACCCCAGTGAAGCCCCATCTTTGATCTTCAGCAATCTCGTGTGGATACTTGTAGAGGCCGCACGTGCGGCTACAAGGAACCAAACCACGATCATCGGTTGCGGTGTTCTTCTACCCGCACAAAGGTGAAGATGAGATCTTCATTTGAATTTTTAGATTTCTGATTTGCTGGTAGTTTAACAATTCATAATTACTTATTAGATCTTAGTTTAGTCCCCATCTGAATTCAAAAAGGTTCTGAATCGTTCTGAATCAGAAAATTTTTGAATTCACCCGATCCTGTTCTGGCGTATGCGATGCACCAGGCCCGGCATGCGGATTCCGCCGCGATCGTAGCGCCGCTGTGGGGAACACCAACAGACAGTCTCAAAAAATTCATCTAGGTGTTTATATGGGTCTTCGTTGGTGAGCCCATAAAAAGATGGGAGCATTTGGATCATACTAGACTTTATTTCATATTGTACAGCTACTACCTCAGGTAATCGAATGCAAGATGGGGAAGTGTAAATGGTGGGAGTAAAGTACTCCCTCAAGAGTTTTGGTTGTTCTTTAGCCATTTCAAGAGGTGGGGATGATTCTAATGTTTTGGTTCCAGCTCGAATATTCCTAAGGGTCCGTTCTATTTCAGGGTCAAAGGATAATAGGTCGCGTACTCTAGAACGACTCTCTTGCATAAACTAATACTTGATCAATCAAGCATGCAGTAAAAGAAAAATACATCAAATCCTTGTATTTGCCCTAAAATCACTAGACAGCTCCTAATTGGTTTGAAGAGGGCACCTAAGCCTCCAATCCGGTCTAATGAACTGAGTTGACCAGGTAAGCTCCCAAGTAAGTGGGGGGGTCACGATGTGTTTGCAAAAGTTCCACTTAAAAACTACTTGCCTCGAACAGATGATCTGTCTCCCTTATAGGGACAAAGCTTGCCTAGACATCAACTGAGCCACAAAGCAAAATTGGTGCAACCTTCGGTAATCTTCGTCCTATTGAGCTCGAATGTCCCTAGGGGCCAACGTCTGATTGATTTTAATTAAGCTGACACTATGTGAGATTGAGTTCACCTAAGTTGAGCAAGAGTCCGGTGATGAAATTCGGCTCTTATCTTGTTGGGGTGATTGCCCTTACTAAGTTTGGATTAATTGGTGTATGTGTATCGAACATGCATTCACACTTTTGCTAAAATTAAAATCAAACAATCACCACAAAATTTCAAGCTAGTTGGGAATCAATTTAAACAAGAAAGGTTTAGAGGTTACCAAAAGAAATTTCCCCAATAATTTTTTTTTTTTAAGCAAACCTCTACAGCATTCCTTTTCCAGCAGTTCCTTTTTTGATCGTCCTAGATTTTCTCTTCGATTCCTGCTTAAATAATTTCAAAAGAAAAATCAAAAATTAGTAAGAGAGAAAAAGGAGATAAGAAAAGTAACAAAAATAGAAAATATTTTTATTTTATTTTAGATATATATATTATTATTTTTTTGAAAGTTTTTTTTTAAATGAAAAGAAAAACAACTATGCTAGCAATCTCCGGCAATGGCGCTAAAAATTGATCGGTTCCTTCAATTTCAAAAGTAAACCACGCAATAGCACATATCCTGTAGGATAGTGATTACGGATGTCGATCCACAGGGATTGGAGACAAGTTATTTTTTTTAATTAAATAATTAGTTCAAAGGGCTTAAGCTAGAGTAAAAAAAAGAATTTTAAGTTATCGATTAATAAGAACTAAAAAGTAGGATGAATGCAACAGTAAAAATATTTTATGGAAAGAGATGTTTAGGGTTAGAATCCACCGATGGATTCGTAAGTGTGATGCTTTCAATGACTTAGATGCGTGTATGATCTGATTGCTTTTAACTACAAGTTAGGGCAATCATACAAAAAGTTGAAATCTAACCCACAGTATGAGTCATCTAAGCCTGATACAAACCATCTTCTCTAAGGATAGGCATGGTCTGTCCTATTTAGCATGATTCTCTGATGATTAATTTCTCAAAGATAAATCTGGTAGTTGCATAACAATCTCCTCCAAACCATAGGTATTGGATTCGATTTCGATAAACTAGATTAATTCATGCAAAGGCTTTCTACAAGATAAACATCTTACACAAATTAAACAAGACATTTCAAGATCATAATTTTATTAAATATGCAACTGTCTTACAATGCTAAAAATCAAAGAAATGCAACATAAATACTCATCCACGACTTCATCAAACCCCTAAACCAGGGTTCAGCCACTCATGATGCTCGGCGACTTTAGTCGGTTTGCTGAGATGCTCCACGCCATCCGCCTCAAGTCCTTCCCCCCTTTCGCTAATTGATCCGCTCCCAGCCTCCCTCTATTCTTTTTTTTATTCTTTCTTTCTCTTCAAAACAGAGCACTCCCTGTTTTTCATTTTCTTTCTTTCTTCCCTTTCAAAACAGAGCATCCCCCTCTCTTCCCTTCAGCCGATGGCCACCCTCCTCCTTATATAGACTCCACCTTGAAGCCAATGATGGATCGCGTGGAGAGGATCGTCCGGGGTGCTCATTTGGGAAGGGAGAATGGATCACGGGCTGCTGATTCTCGGGCATGATGCTGGAGGGCAGATCGCGAACGAAGAGGATGAAGGGGGTCAATCCGTGGGAGAATGGCCGGATCTCGGGAGAAAGGCGTGATCCGTGGAGCGCCGGACTGATTGCAGATGGCCGGATCAATGGAGCTGGCCGCTGGGATTCTGGGAGGTTGACGTGCGGACGGAAGAAGATGAGATGGGAGGCTGAGATGCGTTGTGGAACGGGTGCTGTGGGATCGACGGAAGGAGAAACGGATGCTGGGATTTCCTTCTTTGTGTGCCGGATTGGAAGCGGGAATCCTTGGATGCATTACTCGTGGAAGCTTGATCCATGGAAGCTGAATACGGACGGGAGAAGAGGAGCTGGCCGTGGGATCGATGGAATGGAGCTGGGAGGAGCCGATCACGACTTGATGGGCATTGGGAGATTGCTGGGTCGGAGGCGTGCTACTGGATGCGCTGGATCGTTGATCACGGACGACTGGGAAGAGGGGCTGGCCGCAGGATCGATGGGAGGACACCGTGGAAGATGGACGGTCGTGATGCACTGCGGGAGGAAGAAGAAGAACAGTGAAATGAGTTTATTTTTCGTAACACTGTTCATATGAACAGTGTTTTCACGGAACACTATTCATATGAACAGTGATTTCAGCATGAATAGTAATTTCAGGAAAAGTTCCTTTTCTTTGTGATGAAGTGAGAGTGGGAATCTCTATTCCGGAAGTTGTCTGAAGTTGGGTGCATGCATGGCAGCTGGGCATTGGGCTAAAATCCACTGTTATTGAACTGAGATGTGTCAGCTGGTACGCTCGGAAGGCGGGAACATGTGAATTATTTACTTCTTACCATATACTAAATTTATTTCAAAGATTGTTCAATTTTATGGTAAAATAAGTAGTTATCCGTTTAAGAACATTGATAAGTGCTGAAAAAAGAATATTCAATTATAGATTAATCAGCACTTATCAGGATGCGGATGGCTGGGAACGAACTGGGACCCATCCGTGGAAGATGGAGGCTCTGATCCGTGATGAAGAGGAGATGGATGCCGAGTCTGCTGATCCGTGAAGCCCGGGAGGATGACGTTGAATCCTGGCTGGTCGTGGGATAAGGATGAACTCGGACAGATTCGTGAGCTGGGAGGAAGGCTGCGGATGACTGGATTACGATCGTGGGAGAGAGGAATCCGGAAGAAGATTGTGAGGATCTCGATTTGGGAAGCGGCTGAGAGGAAATCTGGGAAGAAGGTGACATGGTTACAACGCGGAGGGAGATTGAAGAGGTTAATCGTGGGATGGAGCATGGGACTGGCTTTGGGATAAGGACGGTTACAAACGGAATGAACGTGAGATCGATCCAGAAGAAGAGGAAGTTTGTTCTTGGAGTTGATCATGGAAAAGATGGGATCTGGGACTTGGTTCCAAAGCAGAGGAAGATGTGAGAGGATAACCTTGGGAACTAGCGGAAGGGATGAAGCTTGGATCTGTTCGTGGACGTAATCCGGAGGAGATTGGCTTGTCGTCAATCCGGAATGCCGGGATGCATGCGGTTGAGCAGCTGGATGATGGATGCGATCGCGGACGGAAAAAGGATGCGGAGAAATAGGGGATGTTGATGTTCTAATCTAGATTCGGTTCTAGATGAATGTTGGGGAACATGGGAGCTGGGAAGGACGTGGAGGTTTGGATTCGGCTGGAAGGAGTGGGTTGTCGATTGGCTTGGATGCTGGGGTGAATCCATAGATAAGGCGAGTCTAGATTCGGCTGATGTCTTGGTTTTGTTCGTGGGACACGGGAGCTGGGAAGGATGTGGAGGAGTTAGAAGAGAGACGCGTGGAAGAGATGTAAAGCAGGGGAGTTAATTCATGGATGATGGGATGACTTGAATGGCTGATTTCCACTGGGATGAAGACTAATCCATAGACATGATACGGGCTCAAACAGTGCAACGTGGGAGATTTTGGGAAAGAAGGTTGGAACATGAACAAGAGGTTGAACTCGATTGGATGTGGACTTGTAAAATAGTGCAGTGTGGGTTTAGGCATCATCCAATTGGGTTTGACTTGACCTGTATATATTAGGCTCGACAATATATAATCAAATCAAACTTAAATTATCTCTAATAATTTATTAAAATACAATCATGCAAGGAAACACATCTTTTATGGTTAAATTTACAAAATATGTGAATTAAAATAGTGATAAGTGCTATGAGAAAGAGGTTAATCTATGTATTATTTAGCACTTATCAATACCATAACATTGACGATATCCCTTGGCAACCAGACGGATTTTATAGGTCTACCTTTCTGTCTGCACTCCATTTTCTTTTGAATATCCACTTACACCCTATGGGTTTAATCCCTTTGGGTGGGTCAACTAATGTCCATACATCATTGACCTTCATGGATTCCATTTCGGATTGTATGGCTCCAAGCCATTTATCAGAGTCATACCTCTGCATTGAATCCATATATATGATCGGATCCTCATTGTTTTCATCAAGTTAGATAGGATTTCCGTCTCGGACCAAAAAACCGTAGTATCTATCCGGCTGACATGGTACTCTACCCGATCACCTTAATGGTGCATCTAATATGGGTTCTGGATCTGATCTAATCAAATCCGACTCAATTGGTTCAGTAGATGGTGTCGGATCTTCTACAAATTGAATTTCTCTAAGCTCAACATTAGAGCTATTTGTTCCTTCACCAAGTAATTACTTCTCTAAGAAAATTGCTCTATTGCTTACGAACAACTTTTGTTCTTCAGCAAAGTAGAAGTAATATCCTTTAGTTTATTTAGGGTAACCAACAAAGAAATATTTATCAGACTTATGTTCAAGTTTGTCTGTCTTCAAACATTTGACGTATGCCGGACACCCCCAAATTCTAAGGTGAGAGAGTACCGATTTCCGTCCCATCCACATCTCATGTGGTGTTTTATTCACAGATTTACTTGAAACCTTATTAAGTATATAACAGGCTGACTCAAATGCATATCCCCAAAAGAATATGGGCAAATCAACAAACCCCATCATGGATCGAACCATGCCTAATAGAGTTCGATTTCTCCTTTTTGACACACCATTATATTGCGGTGTACCAGGAAGAGTCCATTAGGAAAGAATCCCATTCTCTCCTAGATATGTCAAAAACTCACTGGAGAGGTATTCACCTCCTCGATCTGATCGAAGAGTTTTAATACTCTTTCCAGTTTATTTTTTTACTTCATTACGATATAATTTGAACATTTCAAATGATTCAGATTTATGTCTCATTAAAGAGACATAACCATATCTAGAAAAATCGTCTGTAAACGTAATGAAATATGAATATCCACCTCTAGCATTTGTACTCATTGGCCCACATACATCAAAATGTACAAGGGTCAATAAATCACTGGCTCATTCACCTTATCCAGTAAAAGGTGATTTGGTCATTTTACCAAGAAGGCATGATTCACAGGTTGTCAATGATTTACAATCATTAACATCGAGGAATTCCTCTTTACTTAACCTGTTCATCCTGTTCTTGTTAATATGACCTAATCTATGATACCAAAGGTAGATGATGAGAGCACAAAAGTGCAATCTACACATCACTCAAATTAGTATTATTGCTAACAAATGATTATAGAAGTGCTGTATTAATATTATATTTTTGTAGGGTGCAGGTGATCGGAAATTAAGCTAAAATGCACATTGGGTCCAAAAATATGCATCACTGCAGGTGATCAGCCAACCGCTTGTGTCAACCCCAGTTGCACACTAGAAGGAGGTCAAGATCAGCTGTCCACTTCATTGCAGCTTCAGTCTTCTACGAGCCCAGCGTGTGATCTCTCATCGCGTCCGTGCAACCTCCCAGCACCCAAATCTCATCCTGCGGCCAGCATTTCGAGTCCATCTTCTCTGCATATGAGTCCGCTTCGCCCGCGAGCCCAAGTTCATCCATCCACCATGTCATATCAAGCTCCCAGTTCCGTGATCTCAGCGCCAGCGTCTCAGGTTCATCACCCGTGATTTCGGTTCACAGCGCCTCCCAGCTCCGTGATCGTGATCCGCCCGTGAAGCTTCCATGTCTGCATCCAAGCTCCATCCGACTTCATCTAAGCGTCCACGTCCGAGTTCCTCACGAGCGCACGCCTCGTCCGCACCTCATCCCAGCATGCCACGTCCGTGATCAGCTTCCTTCATGCGTCCGGAGATCCAGCTCTCAGCCGGGATGTATGCTTCGAATGACCACCCAACCTCCCAACGTCCTGAGATCCCAAGCTTCTGCTATCAGCTCCCGGCGCCCGTGAAGCATCCTCTCACGCGCTTCAGCTTCATCCGTCCGCGTGTAGGTCGGCATCCCGTATCTCAGCATCTGTTCACGTCTGCGGCTTCCGTCTTCCTCGCAGTCCACGCGTCCCAGCTCCAACGATCAAGCTCCATCCGTCCAGGCCTCTTGAGTCCAAGATTCATCTCCAGCTTGGTGATCATCCAGCAAATCGTCCGAGTTTCCAGCATCCTGCGAGGCATCACCCGCGTCCGTGCGTCCTAACGATCCTCCTCGCACCCATCCGCCACGTCCGCGTCCGAAGATCCCGGCATCCCGTGATCTCAGCATCAGCGATCATCTCCCGTTCGCATCCATCCACTTCTTCCGGATCCACAGCTTCATCCTTCCGTCCGCGAGCATCTCTAGCCGTCCACGTCCATCCCCTTCTCCCAGGATTTCATCTCATCCGGCCATCTCCACCGCATGTCCCTCTCGGCTGGGAAGGGAAGGGAGGCTCTCGGGGGGTTTAAAAGAGAAGAAAAACAGAGGCTGCCTCAGTCCCCATTCAAAGAAAAAAACAGAGAGAGGAAACAGGGCCTCCCCTGTTTTCGAAAAGAAAAAGAAAGGAAAAGAGGAAAATGAAAGGGGGACTAATTTTTAAAATGGGTGGCTGATTTCTTAGGAGGGAGATGGAGGAACCTTTGATGTATTGCTCTTTGAAGTAAACTCTAAACTTTTGCCTTCCATGAATCATATTTACTGATATGTTTTTGATCCATGCATAGTTATTTCGTAGATAGCTCTTTAATGGATTATGATTATTGATATATGGATTGCTTTAGTATTTGATTCGTCGTAGACGTAGAAAGCACGATGAATGCTTAGAAATTGAGTTCATATGCTCATGAAACATATACCATGATTAGATCTATCCTACCATTCATTTTTAATCAAAAACCATAGAGTTTATTTCTTGGATGCAATATCATTAAGGGGGATTCCAGATCCCTACCATCTTTATTTCATTGAACTTTGTTTAGTTGCATATCATTCTTTGTTTTTAATTTCTGAAAATCAAAACACCATCTTAATCCACGAATTTATTGAATTAATTAATCTAAAATTATATTAAATAATCTAATATATATTTCGTTTCCTGAGGATTCGACCTCGGACTCCCGAGATTTTACTACTTGTGCGATTCTCCTGCACTTGGGAGAACAATTTTATTTTTGCATCAAGTTTTTGGCGCCGTTGCCGGGGAACGGCTGATTTATTAGTATAATTTTAGATTTAATCAGTATCTTATTATTTAGTCTTTTTCTTTCAAAAAAAAAAAAAATTCTGCTGTTTTTATTTCCTGCACAGTCTGCATCAAACTCTGATATCTGAGTAATCCACCGTCTGATTGCACTCAAATTTCGTCGGCTGCTGTAGGACACATGTTTCTTTCATCTGAATGGTCTGATTGATATTCGGATACTTTTACGACCATTAAAGTAATATAAACTTTGCTGCTGTCTGCTTTGAATTTTCTGTGAATCAAAATTTTATTATCATCATATCTCATTAACCCTTGTTGCTACTTGAAAATTGATAAGAACTTTAAGAAAAGATCAAGGGTAATCATTAAAAAAACAAAAAAAACAAAAAAAAAAACAAACAAATAAATAAACTCTGAAATTTTGTATGCTAGGTTGGAATAGGGACAACACTGGACGTCTGAGTCGACAACCTTTTGACAATTCCTTAGATCACATTATTGAAACTTTTTCGCAAAATCTCAGATCTGGTGAGATGGCTGATGATGTAGGAAGTCACCATGGTAATGAAGGTAGACCCCCAGTTATGACACTTCGACAATACTTACATCCCACTAGGACTAGTCAACCTTCATGCATGATTATTCCTGAAAATGTAGGACACTTTGAAATCAAACCAGGAGTAATTCAATTGCTGCCAAAGTATCATGGAATGGAATCCGAGAACCCTTATCTTCATCTTAAGAATTTTGAGGAAATTAGTATCACATTTAGAGTGCCAAATGTATCGGAAGATGTCCTTAAATTAACCTTGTTTCCTTTTTCCTTGAAGGATAAAGCCAAAACATGGCTGAACTCCTTGAGACCAAAATCGTTAGGAACATGGCATGATATGCAAAGAGAATTCTTGAAAAAATTCTTTCCCGCACAAAGGACTAACTTTTTGAAAAGGCACATTAGTAATTTCCAGCAAAAAGACCATGAAACATTTTATGAATGCTGGGAGAGATTTAAAGATTTGCTTCTCTCTTGTCCTCATCATGGGTTTGAAACATGGAGAACCATTAGTTTCTTTTACGAAGGGTTGTCCCCACAGTTGAAACAATTTATAGAGACTATGTGCAATGGTCTATTTCTGGAAAAGCAACCCGATGAGGCATGGGACTATTTAGACTCTCTCGCAGAGACTGCACAATTATGGGATACAGGGGATAGAGTGAATAAACCTTTGCCTAAGACTACTAGCATTCCACACGGGGGCCTTTACAACCTTAATACTCAGGATGATATTCAAGCTAAAATGGCAGCCCTTACTAGGAAGGTAGAGGAAATTGAACTTAGAAGGATTGAACCCGTCAAGACCGTAGAACATAACAGCGAGTGTTGTAGGATTTGCGAGATGCCTGGCCATCTCATCACTGATTGCCCCACAATACCCGCATTCAAGGAAGTCTTGCACGATCAGGCCAATGTTATGAATACCTATCAAAAATCTTTCAATAATCCTTTTTCGGGTACTTACAACCCTGGATGGAAGAACCATCCAAATTTCAGGTGGAGGAATGACCAACCTCAACAAGTATATAACCCAACTCCTCCACCTCCGCAACCTCATTATGCACACCCACCCCCTCAAAAATCCAGTCTCGAAGAAACTTTGCAATCTTTCATGCAAGGTCAAGCCAAAATCAATGATGAATTAAGAAATCAACTGACAACGCTGACCACTGTTTTAAGTGCTCAAGAGAAAGGTAAGCTACCAGCTCAACCACAACCTAATCCTCAAGTCTATGGCGGTAGTAATGCATCATCTTCAACTTCGCATAAAGAGCAAGCAAAGAGTATAATAACTTTGCGAAGTGGAAAGATTATTGACCGACCAGTCCCAGAACAAACACAAGTCATACTGGATTCTGACCCTCCCAAGACAAAAGAAAAGGATAATGAAGAAACTGAAGCACCAACATCTACTGAAAAAATTGAATGTCCTTTTCCTGCACCATTTCCACAAAGATTAAAGCCCTTGCAAAAGCTTGAACCAAACTCTGAAATTCTTGAGCTTTTTAAGCAAGTAAAAATCAATGTACCTCTTCTTGATGCAATAAAACAAGTGCCTTCCTATGCAAAATTTTTAAAAGATTTGTGCACTGTCAAGCGTCGTTTAAATGTCAAGAAGAAGGCATTTCTGGCTGAAAATGTGAGTGCAATTTTACAGCATAACATTCTTCCTAAATATAAGGATCCAGGTTGCCCAACTATCTCGTGCATCATTGGCAATTTTAGGATTGAGCGAGCATTGCTAGATTTAGGAGCAAGTGTGAATTTGTTGCCATATACGGTATATGAGCAACTCGGTTTGGGTGAGTTGAAGCCAACAACTGTGACCTTACAATTAGCTGACAGGTCAGTGAAGGTTCCTAGAGGGATTATCGAAGATGTGTTGGTCCAAGTAGACAAGTTCTATTTTCCTGTTGATTTTATCATATTGGAAACACATCCGGCTTCCAATTCACCATCTCAGATTCCGGTCATCTTAGGACGCCCATTCCTTGCAACTTCTAATGCATTGATCAATTGTAGGAATGGTGTCATGAAACTTTCTTTTGGAAATATGACCTTGGAACTGAACGTCTTTAGTATAGGTAAACAACCCAGTGATCATGAAGAAAGTAAAGAAGTTGAATGGGTTGAAACCATTGCGGAAGAATATTTGTTAAAAGAAATATTTACTGAATCGGCCGACAATGGTTTGATAGATTGGTGTTCTGAAGGTACTGCTGATGATACGGTCCCACCTATTTTAGATAACTTGGATGTCATGATGGTCAATGGGTGGAGACCAAGAATAGAGGAATTTGAATATTTGCCATCTCGAGGAGCAAAGATAGTACCATCCCATGAACAAGCACCTAAGCTCGAGTTGAAACCTTTACCGAAGGAACTCAAGTATGCCTTTCTTGGATCCGATGACACTTTTCCTATAATCATCTCATCTGATCTTGATCATGCCCAAGAAAGAAAATTACTTGGTGTTCTAAAGAATCATAGAGGAGCTTTAGGGTGGTCTATTGCAGACTTGAAGGGGATTAGCCCTTTAATTTGCACGCACCGGATATATTTGGAGGACAATGCCAAAACCACAAGGCAAATGCAACGCAGGTTGAATCCTATGATGAGAGATGTGGTTAAAGCAGAAGTCCTCAAGTTGCTTGACGTGGGTATTATTTACCCAATTTCCGATAGCAAGTGGGTAAGTCCTACTCAAGTCGTGCCCAAAAAAGCAGGTCTGACGGTAGTCAAAAATGAGCAGGGTGAGTTAGTCCCGACTCGTGTCCCCACGAGTTGGCGCATGTGTGTTGACTATCGAAAATTGAATTTGGTCACTAGGAAAGATCACTTTCCCTTACCCTTCCTAGACCAAGTTTTGGAAAGAGTTGCAGGACATAATTTTTATTGTTTTCTCGATGGCTATTCCGGATACTACCAAATCGAGATTTCACCAGAAGATCAAGAGAAGACTACTTTCACTTGTCCTTTTGGTACATTCGCTTTCCGTCAGATGCCGTTCGGGTTATGTAATGCACCTGCAACATTTCAAAGATGCATGCTCAGTATTTTTGAAGACATGAACGAGAAGTTTTTGGAAGTGTTCATGGATGATTTTTCTATTTTTGGCGATTCTTTTGATGATTGTTTACTACATTTACAAGCTGTCTTAGCTCGGTGTATAGAAAAGAACCTGATACTGAATTGGGAGAAATGCCACTTCATGGTGCCAAAGGGAATTGTCCTAGGACATATTGTTTCATCGAAGGGCATGGAAGTTGATAGAGCTAAGATTGACTTAATCGCCAAGCTACCTGCACCCAAGATGGTTAGAGATGTTAGATCATTTTTGGGTCATGCCGGATTTTATAGGAGGTTCATCAAGGACTTTAGTGTCATAGCCCGACCATTATGTAACCTCCTATCCCTTGATACACCGTTCAATTGGACTGAAACCTGTCAAGAGGCATTCGAAAAGTTGAAGTCTATGCTTAGCACTGCACCCATCGTGCGACCACCCGATTGGTCATTACCTTTTGAGATCATGTGCGATGCTAGTGACTATGCGATAGGAGCTGTCCTAGGACAACGCAAGGATAATAAGCCATATGTCATTTACTATGCAAGCAAAACTTTAAATGATGCTCAAATGAATTACACCACCACCGAAAAGGAATTGCTTGCAGTAGTATTTGCATTAGACAAATTTCGCTCTTATATCCTTGGTGCTCCTATTGTTATCTTTACGGATCATGCAGCGCTAAAATATTTACTGGATAAGAAAGAGGCTAAACCACGCTTAATACGATGGATACTTCTACTCCAAGAATTTGACATCACTATCAAAGATAAAAAGGGAGTAGAGAATGTTGTTGCTGACCATTTATCACGGCTAGTTTTTAATAACTCGGTGCCACAGTTGCCCATCAAGGACTCGTTCCCTGAAGAGCAATTGTTTGCACTTTCTACTATGCCATGGTATGCTGATATTGTAAACTTTCTTGTCACTAACCGGATGCCGGAGCATTGGGGATCGAATGATAAGAATAATTTCTTGCGTGAAGTAAGAAATTATTATTATGATGCTCCTTATTTGTTCAAGTATTGCAATGATCAAATCTTTAGAAGATGCATTCCGGAACATGAGATACAAAGTGTACTCTCTTTTTGTCATGCCAGTGCTTGTGGAGGACACTTTGCATCTAAGAAAACGGCAGCTAAGGTGTTGCAATGTGGTTTTTATTGGCCTACACTATTTAAAGATGCCCACGAGTTCTGTAGGACATGTGACCCATGTCAACGTGTTGGAAGTCTAACTCGTAGGCAAATGATGCCTCTTCAGCCCATTACTGCTATTGAAATTTTTGACATGTGGAGCATCGATTTCATGGGCCCATTCCCACCGTCTTTTGGATATGAGTATATTTTAGTTGGTGTTGAGTATGTGTCAAAATGGGTAGAAGCTGTTGCCTGTAGAACTAATGATCACAAACCTGTTTTGAAATTTCTAAAAGAAAATATTTTTTCACGATTTGGGATGCCCAAGGTTATAATTAGTGATGGGGGAAAACATTTCTGTAATAAGCCTTTTGAGATCCTATTACGAAAGTACGGTGTCACTCATAGAATTGCAACTCCTTATCACCCGCAGACTAGTGGCCAAGTAGAGCTAGCCAATCGGGAGATTAAACGAATTTTAGAGAAAACGGTGAATCCATCACGCAAAGACTGGTCTTTAAAACTTTCTGATGCATTGTGGGCTTACCGTACTGCTTATAAAACTATTCTTGGTATGTTCCCGTATCGGCTAGTCTATGGAAAAGCATGTCATCTACCTGTTGAAATAGAGCATAAATCGTATTGGGCCATTAGAAAATTAAACTTTGAACTGTCAGATGCTGGTTTCGCTAGAAAATTACAATTAAGTGAATTGAATGAAATTCGTCGGGATGCGTATGACAATACTAGACTTTGTAAAGAACGAATGAAAATTAGGCATGATAACTCAATTCTAAGAAAATCTTTTGAGCCTGCACAAAAAGTTCTTTTGTATGACTCTCGCTTACATCTGTTTTCTGGAAAGTTACGATCAAGATGGACAGGTCCTTTCATTGTAAAAACTGTTTTTCCACACGGGGCAATTGAAATTGAGAATCCACAGGATGGCAAAATTTTTAAGGTTAATGGACACAGATTAAAACCTTTTCTTGAAAATTTTGCAGATGAAGAGGACTCCTTTTTCTTAGGGGAGCCTTCTTATGACTGAACATGAAGGCCAAGGTATGTGTATATTAGTTAGAATTATTATTTTTTTCTTTTATTTCTAGTTTTCTTCTTATTTTGTAGGTCTTCTTTTCTGAAAATCAACAGCTCAAGGTATTCTTCTTCTCTCTATTATTTTCTCTATTGTCTCTCATATATAGTTTTCTTGCATTTTTTTACATTGAGGACAATGCAATGTTTAAGTTGGGGGGAGGGAAATATTTTGACAAAAAAAAAAAAAAAACTTGTTTTTTGTATTTGATTTATTCTATTACTTTCTTTTCTGAGCAAATGCACATGTATTTTCATATTGAGTGTGTACAACTATTAAGGCAAGGAACACATGCATACTATGACTGATTAGAGACCTATTATTAGATCTCCACACGTGTACTTAATGACAATAGGAAGGCCTCAGGAGTTCATATTTGTTAACTGCATTTTTGTTAGCCTTATCCATAAAAGAAGTATGAGTATCCTTGTTCGTACCATAAGATTCAGGATTTGGTTTTCACATAAAGATAGAGGTTGAATATCCCGACTAGATTACTTAGGTGCCTTATGATCCGACTTTGGTTGACCTATAGTCACGATGCAGTCACATATATAATAAAAATATTTATATGGTTCAGTCTATCATTTCTTTTCTTGCATAATTATTATTCAAAAAAAAAAAAACTTATGATGACAAGTCTGGCCTCGTGGCGTAGTCTGGTTCGAGTAATTAAGTCCGAGGGGTGTTTCACCTAATGTCTTGAGCCAACTGGATCGGGGGTCATTGACTGAAAGCTCGCTACATGGACCTTACTAGAGCCTAATGGGGTTGGATAGCTGTAGTTGTCATGTGTATTGAAAAAAAAAATGAAATAAAAATAAGCATGAATGAGTTGGTTAGGCTGAACCTAGTGACATGTGGTAATGGCTGGTTTGACTCCATTGTATTGGACCTCTGTGTACCCGGGTTGTTTAGTTGAGATTGATAGCTCTTTCTTTATATGCGAACCATTCTTGACAAATTTAGTCAACAAGTGATATTCTGAAAATTTGATGGATCAGGTTCTAATAAAGTGTAGAAAACATTTGTGGATTTGAGTAGTGCACCTAAAACTCAGGCGGTGCTCTGTTGTGGTGGAGGTATTAGTACTCTGAGAAAGTCATATGATTTGATGCAGACTACACTTTTATATTCCTTGCTTTGACGGTTGCCATACTTGAAAATATATGTCAATTAATTACATGTGTATTAGCTTAGGGTTTATTTTTATTAGAATCTCATGTCATATAATTCATGATGTTTGTGGGTAACATCCCTGAAAACCCTCACGAGACAACACTCGTCCACTAGGGTAACCTAGGGGTTTAACAGCTTGTTGCACGTGCTAAGTGCAATCGTGCTTCCTACGAAAGTGAGTACTTATCTTAATTTTATGCAATTAGTTCTAATAAAACATCAAAGGATCAACCAACACCTTTTGCACTCTCATTTTATTATCTGCTCGTTAATTGCTAGAGACTAGCAATAAGCTAGTTGGGGGGTGTGATGAGAGCACAAAAGTGCAATCTACACATCACTCAAATTAGTATTATTGCTAACAAATGATTATAGAAGTGCTGTATTAATATTATATTTTTGTAGGGTGCAGGTGATCAGAAATCAAGCTAAAATGCACATTGGGTCTAAAAATATGCATCACTGCAGGTGATCAGCCAACCGCTTGTGTCAACCCCAGTTGCACACTAGAAGGAGGTCAAGATCAGCTGTCCACTTCATTGCAGCTTCAGTCTTCTACGAGCCTAGCGTGTGATCTCTCATCACGTTCGTGCAACCTCCCAGCACCCAAATCTCATCCTGCGGCCAGCATTTCGAGTCCATCTTCTCTGCATATGAGTCCGCTTCGCTCGCGAGCCCGAGTTCATCCATCCACCATCTCATATTAAGCTCCCAGTTCCGTGATCTCAGCGCCAGCGTCTCAGGTTCATCACCCGTGATTTCGGTTCACAGCGCCTCCCAGCTCCGTGATCGTGATCTGCCTGTGAAGCTTCCATGTCTGCATCCAAGCTCCATCCGACTTCATCTAAGCGTCCACATCCGAGTTCCTCACGAGCGCACGCCTCGTTCGCACCTCATCCCAGCATGCCACGTCTGTGATCAGCTTCCTTCACGCGTCCGGAGATCCAGCTCTCAGCCGGGATGTATGCTTCGAACGACCACCCAACCTCCCAACGTCCTGAGATCCCAAGCTTCTGCTATCAGCTCCCGGCGCCCGTGAAGCATCCTCTCACGCGCTTCAGCTTCATCCGTCCGCGTGTAGGTCGGCATCCCGTATCTCAGCATTTGTTCACGTCCGCGGCTTCCGTCTTCCTCGCAGTCCACGCGTCCCAGCTCCAACGATCAAGCTCCATCCGTCCAGGCCTCTTGAGTCCAAGATTCATCTCCAGCTTGGTGATCATCCAGCAAATCGTCCGAGTTTCCAGCATCCTGCGAGGCATCACCCGCGTCCGTGCGTCCTAACGATCCTCCTCGCACCCATCCGCCACGTCCGCGTCCGAAGATCCCGGCATCCCGTGATCTCAGCATCAGTGATCATCTCCCGTTCGCATCCATCCACTTCTTCCGGATCCATAGCTTCATCCTTCCGTCCGCGAGCATCTCTAGCCGTCCACGTCCATCCCCTTCTCCCGGGATTTCATCTCATCCGGCCATCTCCACCGCATGTCCCTCTCGGCTGGGAAGGGAAGGGAGGCTCTCGGGGGGTTTATGTAACAACCCCAAAATTTTTTTTATAAAAAGGGATAGAATAGTCCTTTAAAATTAATATAAGGGGTAAAATTGGAAGGAATCAAAAGTTAATGGCATAATAGTAGATGCGTTGAAGTGTTAGGGGCAAAATAGGAAGGAATCAAAAGATAATGGCATAATTGCAGATATATCGAAGTGGCAAGGGCAAAATGGGAATTTAATAATATTAAACAAAGGGTGAATAGTGTTTTGATGTGATTTAATTAGAGGGTTGTGCTGTCGGTGGAATGAAACCGAGAGAGAGGGAGTCTCAGGCGTGAAACAGAGAGGAAAGAAAGAAAGAAAAAGAGAAGAAGAAGAAGAAGAAAGAAGAAGAGGAAGGGGATTCGAGAGGGAAAGGGATCCCGGTTGCACTTCCAGCTGAAGGGAAAAACGTAGATCTCCTTCCCCTCTACGCAAGGACTTCGATTTCCAAAAAGAAAAAGGTAAATATCCATCCCTATCTAGTCTTTTGATGACATTAGGCTATACAAAGGGTGGATATAGTCTAGAGGGGTCGGATATGGGTTGTAGAGGCGGTTAAAAGAGGAAGAATCGGATTTTGACAAATTTTTCCGGCACTACGGAAAAACTGTGTCGAAGTCCCAACTTCGGCGAATTATTTAGGGGGTCAAACGACCTTCGATAGTGATGCATGTTATCTCTTTGGAATTCTCTATGAGTGTAGAATGTTAGGTAAAAATTTCATCAAATTTGGAGTCTGAAAAGTGGATCAAACCCGGGATGAAGTAACCGGCTGTCGGTCCGGGTTACTGTTCATCCGGTGGAAAATAGGGGATTTCATGCTATAATAGAGTATTAAGCCTAGATCAAGCTAAAAGGGACCTTGTACTCATGCAAGGGAATCCCTGGTATACATAAATGATGAGTTATTTAATAGAAAAAGAAAAAAAGAAAGAAAAGAAAAGATTTAGGGAACAGGAGAGTTGAATCAATTAAAGTTCCCTATGTTATAATTGGCACGTAGATTATAGCCCTTGATACAAAACTAAATGTATTGTAAATGCATGTCACAGTTGGGCAAGAAGCTAGGGAACAAGAGGAAGAAGTCCCCTGCTGCCTACTGTAAAATTCTAGAGGCGTATCGAGGCTGTGCCAGATTGACAGGTGAGTGGGAGTCATGTACTTTGCACCATGAGCATCCTTAATTCATTTTCATGAATGTCGCCAAGTGTGAATTGATTCCACTTGAGCATATTGATTGATATTGTAGTAGATTCCTCTATAATCTTGATTCTCCATGCTTGATTATTCTGTACATGCATTTGAGGGAACATTGAGAGGAATTACGAGAGGTTGATGAGTAATCAAATTGATTCCGAATTGTGAAATGATTTCTTTTGTAAATTGATTTTATTTCCTCTATTTTAAAGACTTGTGAGTCGTAGCTTGATTATACTCTTTTATGAGTAATTAAATTGGTTCCAAATTGTGAAATAACTTCTTTTGTAAATTGATTTCATTTCCTCCATTTCAAAGACTTGTGAGTGGTAGCCTTGATTATACTCCTTTATGAGTAATTAAATTGGATCTGAATTGTGAAATGACTTCTTTTGTAAATTGATTTCATTTCCTCTATTTCAAAGATTTGTAGAGCCCATTTCAGTGGTATATTGAGTTGCATTGCACACCCTTGACCCCTCACTCCTAACCCTGATGTTAGTTTATGATTGGGTCATGATCAAGTGAGTGGTAGTCTTGATTATACTCATTTTTAGTAGAGTATTGGGAGGGTGCATTATGGCATTCATGCATGGCTTGACAGTATCTGCAGGACACCTATAGTCGATGGGGTTGAACATCGGCCTTTGTGCACATAGTAGCCTTCTGGGTGGGCGGAGCCCAGTCCCTTCCTAGGGGGGGACACGGCCCTAGGCGTAGGATCGGCCGGTCCTACGACTTATATTCTGCTTGCCGCCGGGCATAATAAGACCCCGCGAGGTGCAGTATGGCTTTCCGCGGATGTAGAATTCCCGCGAGGTGTCGTTTAGTATGTAGATGTGAGATGGATTTCTGTTCTGGATACTGGCCAGCATTTACATGATTAGTGTGGTGTCTTATCCTGCATATGCATGTGACAGTAGGGAGTTGTTGCTGGTTCGCCTGGGGCGTAAAACCCACCTTCCGACAGCTGTCTAGCATTTACATTATCGATATGGTGTCTTATCCTGCATATGCATGTGACAGTAGGGAGTTGTTGCTGGTTCGCCTGGGGCGTAAAACCCACCTCCCGACAGCTGTCTAGTGATGATTTCAGCATATTGACACCTGATTTGTATGTTCCAGCATTATGATCTGTTGAGCATATTCATGAGTAGCATATATGTTTACTTGATTATTCCATATATGCTTCAGATGAGTTGATATTGATTGTGGTGATATTGATGATTTACTCTATATTCTCTATGTTGAGTTCATGTTCATGTTGTTATTGATCTTGAGATTTCATCTCGAGCCATGATTATATTCTGTCTCATGTGCATAGTACTCTCTACTCCACTCACTGAGTATTTATATACTCACTCCCCAGTTTGGTATTTTTGATTGCAGGGCAGGTATTGTATAGAGAAGAGCAGGGTTAGAGATTGCCTGCTAGCTGTGCCGCTCCATAGTATAGTATAGTATAATGTAGATAGAGGTTTATACCCTTTTGGTGTATTATAAACCTTCTGTTGTATATAGTATATAGTTACAGTCATAGATCCTGTTGTGGATATGGGTTTGACCATGGATGGAATGGGAACCAGATTTTTATACATATGAGTTATATGCCTGAGATAATGTATTGATATATATTATCCAGGTTCATTATGTGACGGATTATGTGATTGCTGCTCTGACAGGTAGTGTGTTGTATGTATTGAGATAATCCTGACAGGTCACTATAGGAAAAGTGATCATTTTGTGCATGCATCATGCCAAAGTTTTCAAGATTTATTGATGATTGATAGGTAGTAGGGTTCTACGCGGTGGCTGGTGGCCTTATGCCTACCCACACCCTAGGACCGTCGCGGCGGCCCGCCGGGAACGGGGCGGGGGTCGTGACAAAGCTTGGTATCAGAGCAAAGGTTAAGAAGAGTCCTGTCAGAGCAATAGGGTGAGTCAGGATTAAGTATAGGATTATACTATGGAGCATAAGGTTTTTTTGTATGTTAATTTATGAGTCATTTACAATTCAGTAAAATATATTATGACTCAGTGTGTAACGACTGCCCTCTCTTTTTAACTCTTTTAGAGACATATAAAAAATACCTCCAAGGAGAGAATCTGCTCGTCCTGGAAGGAGGATGGAGCCAGATATAGCATTGGATGCGGGTTCCGCACATGTCGAGCCCCAAAGAGAAAAATCTCCTCCTGCTGATAGACGGAGGGTTGATGATCAAGGAGAGGTAGGAAGTAGAGATGCATTAATGGAACAGTTACTGGCGGAGAATCAGGCTCTGAGGGAGCAGATTGCTCGGGGGAAACCTCCTGCCCCGTCAGTAGTATCTATCCCACCTCCTGTACCCGTGCCAAGAAGTTTGGCCAGGCGGGCTCTAGATGATGAGGGGATTACTGTACAGGAGTTTCTGAGGCTCAGAACCCCGGAGTTTAAGGGGGAAGAAGGTGAAGATCCTCAGAGATTCCTGGAGGAGACTGAAAAGATGATACGGAGATTGCCCTGTTCTGATGCAAGAGCTATAGAACTTGTAGGGCTTACAATGAAGGAAGATGCCTGGGACTGGTACCAGAGACAAGTGGAGGACAGATTGTACAGTAGGAATCCTCCAACCTGGGAAGAGTTCAGGCAAGCAGTGATGGATGAGTTCTTGTCTCCGGCTGAGAGAGAGAATCGGGCTCTTCAGTTTGAGAGGCTGAAGCAGATGCCCGGAATGAGCGTATCTGAGTACGCTCGTGAGTTCACTAGATTGGGGAAGTATGCTCCTTACATCATCCCCACTGAAGCTGCCAGGATAGAAAGGTTCAGACGAGGTCTGATTTTCCCGCTTTATAATGCAGTACTGGCAGTAGAGGTCCCCACCTTGTCTAAGCTGATTGATAAAGCAAAACAGTGGGAGATCAGAAACAAAGAGGAAAGGGATGAAAGAGAACAGAGGAAAATGAGTGTGGGGAAGGAGCAAAGCAGTAGAAATAGATCTGAGGGAGTAGATCTCTCGGAGGGCCCGACGGAGCAGTCTGTACGCTCAGCTCCACCTGCCCCACGTAAGAGGAAATGGAGGGAAAGAGGTCAATCACAAGATACTTTTCTACCATCAGTACCTCATCCTCCAGTCACTATGGCCAGAACTGAATCTAGGTTCCAATCATGGCCAGTATGTAGCATATGTGGGAAGCAGCACCCTGGCAGATGCAGAATGGGTCAGGGAGTGTGCTACAGATGTGGACAGCTGGGTCATTTTGTCAGAGAATGCCCGCAGGGTGCCACCCAGCAGTTTGTGCCTTTAACATCCTACCCTTCTGTACAGATGGACAGGCCTAGTAGTAGGGGGCCTGTAGGCAGAGGCAGAGGTCAGACACCAGTGTCACAGCAGAATGCTGGACCATCTCAGCCATCAGCTCCAGTAGGTAGAGGGCAAGGAAGGGTGTTCACGGTAAATCCACAAGAGGCACAGGCATCGAATGCAGCTGTGACATGTATGCTCCTCATTGATAAGATTAAAGCTAGAGTGTTGTTTGATTGTGGAGCTACCCATTTATTTGTGTACCCTTATTTTGCTAAAAAGTTAGCTAAGGATAAGATATTAATGCATATCCCCTTAGCTATTAGTACACCTGTAGGGGATAGTATAGAAGCGAAGTATGTATATCCTACCTATGTGGTAGAGATAGAAGGTAAAACACTCCCAATTTATTTGATTCTCAATACCACACCGAGCAGAATATGAAGAGCAGATACAGTCACCCCTTTGAGTAATCAGGTAATTTACCCTTTTAAATTCGAGGACGAATTTAATATAAGGGGGGGAGGATGTAACAACCCCAAAATTTTTTTTATAAAAAGGGATAGAATAGTCCTTTAAAATTAATATAAGAGGTAAAATTGGAAGGAATCAAAAGTTAATGGCATAATAGTAGATGCGTTGAAGTGTTAGGGGCAAAATAGGAAGGAATCAAAAGATAATGGCATAATTGCAGATATATCGAAGTGGCAAGGGCAAAATGGGAATTTAATAATATTAAACAAAGGGTGAATAGTGTTTTGATGTGATTTAATTAGAGGGTTGTGCTGTCGGTGGAATGAAACCGAGAGAGAGGGAGTCTCAGGCGTGAAACAGAGAGGAAAGAAAGAAAGAAAAAGAGAAGAAGAAGAAGAAGAAAGAAGAAGAGGAAGGGGATTCGAGAGGGAAAGGGATCCCGGTTGCACTTCCAGCTGAAGGGAAAAACGTAGATCTCCTTCCCCTCTACGCAAGGACTTCGATTTCCAAAAAGAAAAAGGTAAATATCCATTCCTATCTAGTCTTTTGATGACATTAGGCTATACAAAGGGTGGATATAGTCTAGAGAGGTCGGATATGGGTTGTAGAGGCGGTTAAAAGAGGAAGAATCGGATTTTGACAAATTTTTCCGGCACTACGGAAAAACTGTGTCGAAGTCCCAACTTCGGCGAATTATTTAGGGGGTCAAACGACCTCCGATAGTGATGCATGTTATCTCTTTGGAATCCTCTATGAGTGTAGAATGTTAGGTAAAAATTTCATCAAATTTGGAGTCTGAAAAGTGGATCAAACCCGGGATGAAGTAACCGGCTGTCGGTCCGGGTTACTGTTTATCCGGGTGGAAAATAGGGAATTTCATGCTATAATAGAGTATTAAGCCTAGATCAAGCTAAAAGGGACCTTGTACTCATGCAAGGGAATCCCTGGTATACATAAATGATGAGTTATTTAATAGAAAAAGAAAAAAAGAAAGAAAAGAAAAGATTTAGGGAACAGGGAAGTTGAATCAATTAAAGTTCCCTATGTTATAATTGGCACGTAGATTATAGCCCTTGATACAAAACTAAATGTATTGTAAATGCATGTCACAGTTGGGCAAGAAGCTAGGGAACAAGAGGAAGAAGTCCCCTGCTGCCTACTGTAAAATTCTAAAGGCGTATCGAGGCTGTGCCAGATTGACAGGTGAGTGGGAGTCATGTACTTTGCACCATGAGCATCCTTAATTCATTTTCATGAATGTCGCCAAGTGTGAATTGATTCCACTTGAGCATATTGATTGATATTGTAGTTGATTCCTCTATAATCTTGATTCTCCATGCTTGATTATTCTGTACATGCATTTGAGGGAACATTGAGAGGAATTACGAGAGGTTGATGAGTAATCAAATTGATTCCGAATTGTGAAATGATTTCTTTTGTAAATTGATTTTATTTCCTCTATTTTAAAGACTTGTGAGTCGTAGCTTGATTATACTCTTTTATGAGTAATTAAATTGGTTCCAAATTGTGAAATAACTTCTTTTGTAAATTGATTTCATTTCCTCCATTTCAAAGACTTGTGAGTGGTAGCCTTGATTATACTCCTTTATGAGTAATTAAATTGGATCTGAATTGTGAAATGACTTCTTTTGTAAATTGATTTCATTTCCTCTATTTCAAAGATTTGTAGAGCCCATTTCAGTGGTATATTGAGTTGCATTGCACACCCTTGACCCCTCACTCCTAACCCTGATGTTAGTTTATGATTGGGTCATGATCAAGTGAGTGGTAGTCTTGATTATACTCATTTTTAGTAGAGTATTGGGAGGGTGCATTATGGCATTCATGCATGGCTTGACAGTATCTGCAGGACACCTATAGTCGATGGGGTTGAACATCGGCCTTTGTGCACATAGTAGCCTTCTGGGTGGGCGGAGCCCAGTTCCTTCCTTGGGGGGACACGGCCCTAGGCGTAGGATCGGCCGGTCCTACGACTTATATTCTGCTTGCCGCCGGGCATAGTAAGATCCCGCGAGGTGCAGTATGGCTTTCCGCGGATGTAGAATTCCCGCGAGGTGCCGTTTAGTATGTAGATGTGAGATGGATTTCTGTTCTGGATACTGGCCAGCATTTACATGATTAGTGTGGTGTCTTATCCTGCATATGCATGTGACAGTAGGGAGTTGTTGCTGGTTCGCCTGGGGCGTAAAACCCACCTTCCGACAGCTGTCTAGCATTTACATTATCGATATGGTGTCTTATCCTGCATATGCATGTGACAGTAGGGAGTTGTTGCTGGTTCGCCTGGGGCGTAAAACCCACCTCCCGACAGCTGTCTAGTGATGATTTCAGCATATTGACACCTGATTTGTATGTTCCAGCATTATGATCTGTTGAGCATATTCATGAGTAGCATATATGTTTACTTGATTATTCCATATATGCTTCAGATGAGTTGATATTGATTGTGGTGATATTGATGATTTACTCTATATTCTCTATGTTGAGTTCATGTTCATGTTGTTATTGATCTTGAGATTTCATCTCGAGCCATGATTATATTCTGTCTCATGTGCATAGTACTCTCTACTCCACTCACTGAGTATTTATATACTCACTCCCCAGTTTGGTGTTTTTGATTGCAGGGCAGGTATTGTATAGAGAAGAGCAGGGTTAAAGATTGCCTGCTAGCTGTGCCGCTCCATAGTATAGTATAGTATAATGTAGATAGAGGTTTATACCCTTTTGGTGTATTATAAACCTTCTGTTGTATATAGTATATAGTTACAGTCATAGATCCTGTTGTGGATATGGGTTTGACCATGGATGGAATGGGAACCAGATTTTTATACATATGAGTTATATGCCTGAGATAATGTATTGATATATATTATCCAGGTTCATTATGTGACGGATTATGTGATTGCTGCTCTGACAGGTAGTGTGTTGTATGTATTGAGATAATCCTGACAGGTCACTATAGGAAAAGTGATCATTTTGTGCATGCATCATGCCAAAGTTTTCAAGATTTATTGATGATTGATAGGTAGTAGGGTTCTACGCGGTGGCTGGTGGCCTTATGCCTACCCGCACCCTAGGACCGTCGCGGCGGCCCGCCGGGAACGGGGCGGGGGTCGTGACAGTTTAAAAGAGAAGAAAAACAGAGGCTGCCTCAGTCCCCATTCAAAGAAAAAAACAGAGAGAGGAAACAGGGCCTCCCCTGTTTCCGAAAAGAAAAAGAAAGAAAGGAAAAGAGGAAAATGAAAGGGGGACTAATTTTTAAAATGGGTGGCTGATTTCTTAGGAGGGAGATGGAGGAACCTTTGATGTATTGCTCTTTGAAGTAAACTCTAAACTTTTGCCTTCAATGAATCATATTTACTGATATGTTTTTGATCCATGCATAGTTATTTCGTAGATAGCTCTTTAATGGATTATGATTATTGATATATGGATTGCTTTAGTATTTGATTCGTCGTAGACGTAGAAAGCACGATGAATGCTTAGAAATTGAGTTCATATGTTCATGAAACATATACCATGATTAGATCTATCCTACCATTCATTTTTAATCAAAAATCATAAAGTTTATTTCTTGGATGCAATATCATTAAGGGGGATTCCAGATCCCTACCATCTTTATTTCATTGAACTTTGTTTAGTTGCATATCATTCTTTGTTTTTAATTTCTGAAAATCAAAACACCATCTTAATCCACGAATTTATTGAATTAATTAATCTAAAATTATATTAAATAATCTAATATATATTTCGTTCCCTGAGGATTCGATCTCGGACTCCCGAGATTTTACTACTTGTGTGATTCTCCTGCACTTGGGAGAACAATTTTATTTTTGCATCAGTAGACATCCGTGATATTATCTATTCTAGGGCGCTTACATAACTTGTTGTTGCCCAACAAGACAACCCAAGAGGGGGGTGAATTGGATTTTAATTAAATATTGATCAATTAAAAATATAATGAGTAATTAACTAAATCTATTGCAAGCAAATTAGTTAGTTCACTAGATGCAGTGAGTGAAGAGAGAGAAAGAGATAACAACCAATACAAACACAGAAAAGTTTATAGTGGTTCGGAGCCAATGACTCTTGCTCCTACGTCCACTCCCCAAGCCGCACTTGGGAGTTCACTATAATCCCTAGGATTACAGCCTATTGTTTTACAAGCTCACAACCCAACTTGTTGTTTTCACGAGATCACAACGAACTCGGTCAGTTTTCATAGGCTCACTGACTAGAACCATCCGATTGTTTTGGCGGGTTCATAATCAAACCCAGTTGATTTTTCTCGGTTCACCAACCACAACCTTACACCGTTGGTTTTATCTTTGGCTCACCAACAAACCTTACAATTCTTGATTCAATCCCCTGATTGAATCAAGTAAGAAAAACAAAGGTTGGGAGTTCACAAAGAAAGCTTCTAAAAAAGCAAGTGTGAGAATAATATAAGCAAAGTAGAGTTAGAAGCCCACAAACAGATTTCAGATAAGAAAGTGGGGGCTTCTCATTTTCTGAGTCTCCTCTTGAATGTGCCGAATGATGGAGGACAGTAGTAGAGCCTTGAATGCGAAGGAAGCACTTTCAGATTTGAGTTGAATGCACTTCTTCCTTCTTTTTCTTGGATTTACTCAACGGAAGCTCTTGGTGGTTGAAATGCTTTAATGCTTAGATGGAATAGCTCTCCTATTGTCTACTATTGTTCACTCTAGCTATTTAAGTGGTTCTATTCAAAAATTAGCCGTTAGAGAGTGATTTGGAGCCGTTCTGTCCAGTCTGCACATCCTGACAATATATCCGTTGGGATCGGAGTTGACTCATGCGATCTGGAGTCGACTCGGCTGTTGCTGGAGTTGACTCATGCTTTACTGGAGACGACTCGCCCGTTGTTCAGGATTTGAATTAAAGTGCTTATCCCGTCCAGAAATCGACTCGGATCAAACCTCGAGTCGACTCGCCAACATCTGGAGATGACTCGGGCACTTAGGAGTCGGCTCGTTCTCAGGATTCCAGAATCCCATCTTTCTGTTTTTCTTTCTCGAGTCGACTCGGGTATTCTTGGATTCAACTCGGCTCTCTTGAGAGGCGATTCGAGATCTTCGGGAGACGACTCGCTCTCAGAGTCCGAAAAATCGATTCTCTGTTTATTGAACTGATCTGCCTCGGAGTCGACTCACGCTTTGTTGGAGTCGACTCGGCTGACTTGGGGGTCGACTCTAGAACTCTTGGAGTCGACTTGTTCATAGGGTTTCCAAGATTGGTTCTCTGTCTTTCAGACTGCTTTCCTCTGGGAGTCGACTCGAACATAAATAGGAGTCGACTCGCCAAACGTCGGAGTCGACTCGTAACCTTCTGGAGTCGACTCGGTAACAGGGTCTAAAATTCATCGTTCTGTCTTTCTGTCTATTACCCTTTGGAGTCGACTCGGATCCGTCGGGAGTCGACTCGGCAAGCATCGGAGTCGACTCGAAACATTTTGGAGTCGACTCGCTGACAGTGTCTGAAACTCTTCTTTCTGTCTTTCTGTCTGTTCTCAGTCGGAGTCGACTCGTAGAGTATCGGAGTCGACTCGAGCTTGTGCCAGAACCTTTAAACCATCCGAAGTCAACTTGTAATCTTCCGGAGTCGAGTTGGGATGCAGACTTTGGTTCAAATTGAGTCCAATATTTATCCAAATTACTTTGAACCAAGGCTTAAGGCACTTAACTAGAAATTCACACATATTTGTTTGAAACACTAGATTGAATTTATTAATACAACATAAAATATACTCATATGCTTTGAGCTCATCAAAATCATATAGGGATTTTGTTGCCCAGATAGACAACCCAAGAGGGGGGGGGGGTGAATTGGGATTTAAAAGAATTTAGCTATTTAAAACATTGTGGATGACTAATTAATGCTTTACCCAGATGATTAATTAATTGCTATGTGCTGTGAATGAAATGAGAGTAAAGGAAAGAGACAAACAATCACAAACACAAGGATTTTATAGTGGTTCGGAGCTAACCCTTGCTCCTACGTCCACTCCCCAAGTCTCACTTGGGAATTCACTATAACCCCTTGGATTACAGCCGGTTGTTTTACAAGCTCACAACCAAACTTGTTGTTTTACGAGCTCACAACGAACTCGGTCGGTTTTCCCAGGCTCACCGACTAGAACCACCCCGATTGTTTTCCCGGGATCACAATCGAACCCTTACACACGTTGGTTTTACACTCGGCTCACCAACCAACCTCAAGACTCTTGATTCAATCCCTCGATTGAATCAAGCAAAGACAAGTTGTAAATAAAAGGGACAAATAGAAAACAAAGCTTCTCAAAAGCAGATAAGCAACAATATAAACAGAAGAGAAGTTAGAAGCCCTCAAACACGTTTGAGTTGGAGTTGAGTAGGGCTTCTCGAACTTCGGGTCTCCTCTTGAATGTGTGATCGACTTGAATGCAGGAGGAGGCTTCCTTAAATGCTGGGAAGAGGAAGTTGGATGGAGTTAATGTCGCTCTTCCCTCTTTTCCGTTGAAGAACAGGTTGCAGAGATTGAATGCTTGATTTCTTTGAGTGGAATAGTTGTTCTCTGCCTTGCTACAGTCCTCTGAGGCTATTTAAGCCATCCCCCACGGAAACTAGCCGTTAGAGACCTTTTTCTGCCCGTTCTGCACACTCTGCACAGCCTGACAATATGTCCGTTGGTGGGTTGGAGTCGACTCGCGCGATCAGGAGTCGACTCGGCTGTAGCGGGAGTCGACTCGGCAGCTGTTCCGGATTTGAATTAAAGTCGCCTCTTCGACTGGGAGTCGACTCGACTTGACCCGGAGTCGACTCGCCAACTTCTGGAGCTGACTTGGCTTTTTCGGAGTCGGCTCATCCCATGAAGTCCGTGGATCTATTTTTGAATTTGGTCCACTCGAGTCGACTCAACAATCCTGGGAGTCGACTCGGCGCTCAGAGCCCGAAATCCCGATCTACTGTCTTTTGGCTCGTCCAGTCTTGGAGTCGACTCGAACTGTTCCGGAGTCGATTCGGCTCTCAGTTTCCGAAACTTAGTCTTCTGTGTTTTTAGTGAAGCGCTGCCTTGGAGTCGACTCGAGCTGTCTGGGAGTCGACTCGAATCTCAGAGACAGCAAATTGGTCTTCTGTCTTCTTTGGGGTCGCGGTGTCTCTGAGTCGACTCGTGCAATGCGGGAGTCGACTCGAATCTCAGAGTCAAAAAACTGCCCTCTGACTTTTTCTTTGTGTACCGCTGAGAGTCGACTCTCGCTTTCTTTGGAGTCGACCTGCCAATCCTTGGAGTCGACTCGCGTTCCACAGGAGTCGACTTGAATCTCAGGGTCGAAAACCGCTCTCTGACTTTTCTGCCTGTAACTCCTTGGAGTCGACTCATACTTCTCCGGAGTCGACTCGGTAAACATCGAAGTCGACTCGCTGACAGATTTTAAGTTGATTCCTTCTGTCTATCTGTCTGTTCTCAGTCGGAGTCGACTCATAATGATCCGGAGTCGACTCGAGCCCGTGCCAGTGATCCTGATACGCTTGGAGTCGACTCGTAATATCCTGGAGTCGACTCGAGTCTCAGACTTTGGTTCAAACTGACTTCTTAACTTATCCAAAATATCTTGAACCAAGTCTAGGGACACTTAGACAAGATTTTCACTGAAACACTCAATTGAATTCATTAGTAGACAAAAGATATACTCAAATGCTTTGAGCTCATCAAAATCAAATAGGGTTTTAATCAATCACTCCACAGATTTACTCAATCACTCCACAATCTCCCCCTTTTTGATGATGACAAAATATTGAGTATTTGTAAAGTGAATTGCTCAATCAAGAAGTGAATTGTAATAAAGTTTCGAAATGAATTCAAATGTCTAGTCATTTAGTGTATCCAAAATTAAAAGGTATGAGTCAGTATACTTTGAAATTAAAGCTCCTCCTTTCATTTGGAATTATATAAGCCTTCAAATCATGCAATCAATTGTTTGGCTTATATATTTTTAATGAATTTGCTTTCTTAAAATTTTAGATTCTCCCCCTCAGTATGTGCATTCAATTTTGTTTGAATTTTCATTTAATGTTTTAAACTTGAAATTCTTAATTATAGAAGGAAAAATTTGATGATTTGTTCTTGAATATGATTCAACTAATCTCCGAATATTCTCTTGAATAGATTCTGGAGATTACTCCTTGAAGAGCTCCAACAGAGAGATAATGAGCCTCGAGGTATCAAATCCACAAAGACAAATCATATTTTGCTTAAAAAAAAATTTTTGTTTAGAGATTCCTTTTACATTCAATGTATCATATTTTCTCCCCCTTTTTGCCATCATAGCAAAAAGGTGAAGTATCAAAGAATCAATGTAGAAGCACATAACACACAAAGTCATAACACAAAAGACACAATGCTCAATTTTTCAGAAAATGACTTCAGTTCATTGATTACAAAATTTGAGTACATGATGGAAAGTTCAAAAGGACTTTAAATGATTACATAAAAGTACAAATCTAAGGACGTCTAGTAGAAGAGGATGATGCGCCCATGCTCCGCCGATGAGCCTGCATAACCAAGCTTATTTCTTCAGACACATTCCCTAGTTGTGCAATAATCTCTGAGTTCGTCGTAGCGTGTGTCTGGGTCAGTTGGGTCACACTTTCATTGATTGTGTCAAGCTTGTCTATCAATACATTTGCAAGTCTTTCTGCACCTTGACTTTTCCTTAGCAGCTCTGATCTAATATTGTCTCGCATTTGCCTCGTGTCTTCCTTAATAGCTGTAAGGCTCAAGTACTGACCCTGAACTAGACCCCTTAGACTTGACAGCTCCTCTTTTACTTCAGCTACCATCATGGAGACTGCTACTGTGGAGGGGGTGAGGTCAGTGGAGGGTGCACTGGAGGTACCCCTAAGTTTCCTCACTATATCATCCCTCCACTCTCGAAACTGTTCAGGACTAATCCTGACCTCTAGTGGCTACTGAGGTGGTGGGACTGTGGAAGGTCCAGCAGAGGTCGAGGGCTCGGTAGTGAATGAGGGACCAGCTGTGGATGGAAAGGTGGAAGGTTCTGTGAAGTGGTCCTGATCATGGTCAGAGGTAGGTGAGTGATGAGTAGTGGGCTCAGATGGTGTGGATGTGGATGACTTCCTAACCCAAGTCCCCTCCACCTTGTGGAAACCCATCCGGTGGAGAGCCCCTCACCCATATGATCGGTATACCTGAGTGAGCGAGAGGGTTCTCCCTCAGGGATAGGGACTTCTAACTCCCTAAAGATGAGTATAAAAAGCATACCGTAGGGGAGACTCAACCTAGGCTTGCCTAGGGGTTCACAGATGTAGCTATAGATAAGTTTTGGAAAGTTTAGGGAAATGTCATGTAGAATGTAGAACATCAATGCTAGGTCTTTTTCTGAGATGAAATCAAACCTACCGGTCTTAGAGAATCGAGTCCTAGAGATGATACTCAGGAGGAGTCGCATTTCAGCTGAAAGTTGATTTGCAAACACCTCCTCTATGGGGGATTGAGGTGGTCTCCGTAAGATGGCCGTAAGGGCCTCAGTCCTATCAGTGGGATTTGTGGGAGCAATTCCCTCTCGGAAGAGGTGGAGGACTCGAGCAATGAGATCCTTCGAAACAGAAATAGAGACATTTGCTATAGTCCCTTGGATACAACCGCCACCCCGTGTGACGGTCCCATAGAATTTCCTAACTAACCCTGGGTATGTAGGGAGGTCAAGGGAGCAAAAATGATCTAGGCCTTGGGCTCTAAGGTGATGCCCTAAAGTAAATCCTTCCCGGGAGAGGAAGTCGAAGTTGACCTTCCTCCCGGTGGAGACAACCCTCCCGGCGCATAGACGCGAGGGAATCGATCTAGGCAGAGAAGGAATCGGAGGTGGTGGCCTCACGGGTTCGTTCCGCACCTTGGACCACCTCTCGGCGCCGCTCGCAGTGAGAGGTCTCTTCCGCCTCGGGACGACGGCTTTCCTAGGCATTTTTGACCTAAACACGAATGAAAGGACGAAAAAAGGGAAGAAACACGGGGAAAATGATGAGAAATGGGGTCGGAGATGAGGTAGGAGACGACTCTAGGGTTTTTGAATAGTGGTGGCCGAAAAGAAAGTTTGGAAAAAATTATTTCGATTAAGGTTAAAAGATGGATTCCCGACCTCGAGTCGACTCCAGTAAGGCACGAGTCGACTCGACCTTGAGTCGACTCCTGAATATGCGCGAGTCGACTCGCCTATGAGTCGACTCTTACATTCATTCGAGTCGACTCTTACTCTAGCACATAACCAAAATCTCAGTTATTACCGCGCCAAAAGAGGGATATGGTAATCTTTAAATCTCAAGGAATGATTTGATGATCATAGATGTGGAATGCTATATCAATCGTAAATTAATGATCAAAATAAATGAATGAAGGGATATAATCAAATGAATGGGTCAATCACTCCTAACCCTCTTCTAAGAGTAGAAAATCGATCTTCACTTAATGGTTTTGTGAAGATGTCAGCAAGTTGATCATCAGTACAAACAAATTCAAGCATCACATCACCATTTAATACATGATCTCTTATGAAGTGATGTCTTATCTCAATATGTTTAGTTCTTGAGTGCTGAATTGAATTTTTAGTTAGATTTATGGCACTTGTATTATCACAATTTATGGAAATCTTATCTTGTTTAATGCCATAATCTTCAAGTTGTTGCTTGATCCACAAAATTTGAGCACAACAACTTCCGGCAGCAACATATTCGGCTTCCGCCGTAGATAATGCAACCGAGTTTTGTTTCTTACTAAATCATGAAATTAAGTTTTCTCCTAAGAATTGACATGACCCGCTGGTGCCTTTTCTATCAAGTTTACAACCAGCGAAATCAGAATCAGTGTACCCTACTAAGTTTATGCTTGATTCTTTAGAGTACCATAAGCCTATATTTTTTGTTCCTATTAGATACTTAAAAATTCTTTTAACTGCAATTAGGTATGATTTCTTAGGATTAGATTGATATCTAGCACACATGCAAATACTAAATATGATATCAGGCTACTTGCTGTAAGATATAATAGTGATCCAATCATACCTCTATACAGCTTTTGATCTACTGACTTGCCTGATTCATCTTTGTCTAGTTTGCATGATGAGCTCATTGGTGTGCTGATTGACTTGTTTCCATCCATATCAAACTTTTTGAGCATCTCCTTGATATATTTAGCTTGATTGATGAAGATCCCTTCCTTAGATTATTTGATTTGAAGTCCGAAAAAGTAGTTCAATTCTTCCATCATGCTCATCTCAAATTCACTCTGCATTAATTCAGCAAACTCTTCGCAAAGATGATTGTTAGTGGCACCGAAAATTATATCATCTACATAAATCTGCACTACTAACTTATCTTTATTTTTCTTCTTCAAAAATAGGGTTGTGTCTACATTCCCTCTAGAAAATTTATGGTCTAATAGAAATTTGCTAAGTCTTTCATACCATGCTCTAGTGGCTTGTTTTAGACTATAAAGTGCTTTATTTAATTTGTAAACATGGTTGGGGTATTGATAATTTTCAAAACCAGGAAGTTGTTCTACATAAACCTCCTCATTAATATACCCATTCAAGAAAGCACTTTTTACATCCATTTGAAATAATTTAAAATCTTTATAACATGCAAATGCTAGTAACAATCTAATTGCCTCAAGTTTAGCCACAGGAGCAAAAGTCTCATCAAAGTCTATACCTTCTTCTTGATTATAGCCCTTTGCTACTAGTCTAGCCTTGTTCCTAACCACAACTTCATTTTCATCAAGTTTATTTTTGTGTATCCATTTAGTTTCAATTATTGAGTATTCAGAGGGTCTTTCAACTAAGTTTCATACGTTGTTTCTATTGGGTTTCCCAGTGCCCTAGGGCGCAGCGGAAGATACGGGATTATAAAATTTTTTTATAAAACCCATTATATGAAACCCTAATAAGCCAAGATCGCCTTAATAGTATAACCAAATAATGTAGAAAATATAATCTTGGTATAGAAGAATACCTATCACGCTATATCCAATATGACTGAAGATGTCCTAAGGTGCCCAAATGTTCACCCTCCGATGTTGATCCACACAGGAATGGGTTCAAGACTCTAGCTCCACCAAAACTTGATTCTAATTGTTCAATCCTTCCAAAGGATTTAATTGGCTGATTTTCCTTCACTTCCTTCTTCCTTTCTACCTCTAAAACATTCACTAGCCTTTTTGTCCTAAAGAAGACCCTCTTGTCTTGGGTTAGGACAAAAGAGAGAGGCTTGTAAGAAAGAAGGGATAAGGGAGAGAGAAGGAGAGGCTTTTTCTTGGATGATCTTTAGCACCCCAAAGCACCTCCTTATTTATAAGAGATGGAGGGATGCATCATAAAGGGATGCATCCCATCCACACACCTCATCATGATGAGGCATGTGCCAAGAGAGGCATCCCATCATGATGGGGTGCTAAGGAGAAGGGTGTATCAACTTCTTTCTCATGTCTCCCTCTTAAATCCTGATGATCCAAGGGCCCAAATGCAGTGAACCAAAGCCAACGGTCCAGATCTAGGCACCATCTAATGGTCCAGATCAAGGCATCATCATCCAGGGTGCCATCCGATGGTCCAGAAGCAAGATGCCATCACCGATGGTCCAGATTCAGGCGCTGAGCAACGGTTCAGATCTTTCATCCAGAGAGCCATCCAGTGGTCCAGATTCAGGCGCTGAGCAACGGTCCAGATCTTTCATCCAGAGAGCCATCCAGTGGTCCAGATTCAGGCGCTAACCAGTGGACCAGATCCTTCATCCAGGAAGCCATCCAATGGTCCAGATGAAGGCGCCAACCAGTGGACCAGATCCTTTATCCAGGAAGCGATCCAATGGTCCAGAAGTGAAGGCCCTATCAAACCCAATCCAATTGGGTTTAACCAACTTAAAGAAAACATTAAACCTAATCACATCAAGTCTAATTAAAGCCAAATGGGTTCCAACTCTTGGCTAACCCATATTAGGTCATGATCTAATCATATTAGATCAACCTAACCTAAGAATCAGATTCGAATTTAATTTGAATCAGGAGCTAGGGTTTGCAACACGTGCTAGCATGTTCATCTTGCAAACATGATCTAATCCAATTAGACCCTTGATCAATTCCCTTGTGTGTGACCCATTGGGTTCCTTATCTTAGCCAGCAGTAGGTGCAGGTGCAAGTTGACCTAACCTGATTAGAATACCTCTAATCCAATTTAGGTTCAATTTAGTGCTAAACCTGACTTAGCAATCAGAACCTTTCTGATGCTTTGATCTAATCAAACTCTTTGATCCGATCAACCCACAAGACATGATTGACGTCTAGCAATGTATCATGTCTACCCGGAAGATGAGGAATGTATTGGACAAATCCAAACATACCCTTCAGTGGCAAGTTACTGTGCAATTCAATCCCTCAGTCATACTACATCCTGAATAAGTGCATGAGTATGGATCAATATCAAACTCAATCACTTATTCATGTCTCTCTCAATCTTTTATATGATAATTCAAACAATGAAACATTAGAAACTCTTTCTAATATTCATTTTGCTTTGATCAAAGGCTTCTTGAATCATCATAAGATTAGAGTAAGTTGGATGTTACCTTCTCTTACTAGAAGTGACTGATTCCTTGTTGACCTACTCACAATCTTCGTACAAAATCCACCATATCCAGAATACCCCGTACACAACGCAATGTCGTGAATAAGGGTAAACCAAAACATAGCTTCAAGTGCACAAGGTACCATGGTGATCTCAGGTCTAAGGATCACTTGCACAACTCCCACTATGAGAACCATCTTTTGATAATTAAGTAAGAATCCATTAGATGTTTTCATGGCTGGTCATTTCAGTGAACTCATTCCTCTAATGAGCACCCACATCTTTGTATTAGTGTCTCACACAAGTGATTGTGAGATCAATCACCCTCTACATTGAGCATACATAAGATGTGCCAGTCTTTTCGGTAATATTGATCCCCGACTCAATATACCAATTTGACTGGGAATATTCTAAATTAGGATTTTAGGATTTTAGGTCTCACTGGTATGATCTCATCATAACCCTAAAACTAATGTCCTAATTTATGGGGTTCATCATCCAATAATAAAATAGATAAGCAGCAAATGATGAAACACAATGCCTTTATTGATATATACGAGTGTCAAAGTACATGATTTGGAGGATTACAAAGAGAAACCCATCAAATGATTGGCTTATAGGGCATCTACTCTTTCAATCTCCCACTTGCACTAAAGCCAATCGCCCTTATATTTTAACCCCATAAAATCGAGGTGACGATTGAATTGCTACTGTGGTAGAGCTTTAGTAAATGGGTCTGCTATATTGTTCTTTGTGTCTACTCGTTCAATCTTGACATCTTGTCTTTCGATTATCTCTCGAACAAGATGGAAGCGTCTCAAAATGTGCTTGGATCTATGATGAGACCTTGGTTCCTTAGCCTGTGCAACAGCTCCAGTGTTATCGCAATAAACTGGGACTGGTCCGGCATGTTGGGGTATGTGGAGACCTTTGGTGATGAAGAGAATTGAAGGAAAATCAATTCTGCATAGTTTTCTGTCTGGCGGACTGTCGGAGTCGACTCGAGCTTCAATCGAGTCGACTCGGGAATAGTCGAGTCGACTCGAGGTCTGTCGAGTCGACCCGAGAGGAGAAAGCCGCAAAAACCATGTTTCTGTCTAGACTGTCAGAGTCGACTCGAACTACAGTTGAGTCGACTCGGAGCATCGTCGAGTCGACTCGAGATACAGTGGAGTCGACTCGAGATCGTGCCAGTTAAACTGGAAGTTGTTCAGACGTGCCAGAGTCGACTCGGACTTCAGCCGAGTCGACTCGGGCTCGCGAAAAATCGTACGGACGATTTTCTTTTGGTGTTTTTGGTGGCGTTTCGACGGCTATGATCATCTGAAGGTCTTGAGACTATATATAGGACTCATGAGAGCCCTAGGGTAAGGTTATTTGGCCGTATATTTGAGAGAGACTCTTGTTTGTGAGGCTAGGGTTCTAGAGAAGAAGAGGATTGGGATCCTACTTCTTGTGCAAAGGGAATTCTGTGTGAATCTCTTGTAGATCGATCGCTTGTGATCGTTCGGGTGTGTGCTATCTCTGTAATCAGTTCATCCTTATTGAGATTTGGAGCGGTGGAGGACGTAGGCTATTTGTAGCCGAACCTCGTTACATTTTGTGTTCGCTTTGCTATTTTCTTCCTTCTTCTTCCTTTGATCTTTGATAATCCGTTGCGGTGCTCAAGTGTTTTATCCTACTGATACCACGGGGTAATCTTTTGCCCTTCGTAGGCGGAGCGAAGAGGTGATCCTTGAGTCCGGAGTCGAGGGAGCGAGAGAGTGCTTATCCGTTTGTATCTCTCTTGCTTGTCCGACGTCGGTGGCGGCGCTGGTGTGAGTGGGTTCCGGTGCGGGGCGCCGACAACAATTGGTATCAGAGCTATTGGTTATTCTGCAATGGCGGATGAAGGGAAGTTGCGAATTGAGAAGTTCAATGGCACGAACTTCGGGTTTTGGAAGATGCAAATAGAAGATTACCTTTACCAGAAGGATCTCTATTTACCTCTTGGAGGTAGAGCAAAGAAACCAGAGAAGATGTCCGATGAAGACTGGGAGGTCCTCGATCGGAAGACGCTCGGCACCATCAGATTGTCACTTGCATCCCAAGTGGCATTCAACATCAAAAACGAGAAGACGACGATGGAGTTGATGGCAACATTGTCGCGGATGTACGAGAAACCCTCAGCATCAAACAAGGTATTTCTCATGAAGAGGTTGTTTAATCTTCGTATGAAAAATGGCGGCAGCGTAGCAGAATACCTCAACGAGTTCAATGGACTCACGGCCCAGTTGGAGTCAGTGGAGATTAGTTTTGACGATGAGATTCGGGCATTGCTAATCCTCTCCGGATTGCCTGATAGCTGGGAGGGCCTGGTGATGGCGGTGAGCAACTCTTCGGCAACGGAGAAGTTGATTTTTGATGACGTTGTGGGAGTGCTTCTGAGTGAAGAAGCAAGAAGGAAATCTTCTGGAGCTACGAAGTCGTCTGGAAGTGCACTAAACACCTCTGACCGGGGAAGACAAAAGAAGGACGGTCGATTTCGAAGCGACTCGAAATCGAGATCCAGCAGGTCTCGAGCACCTCAGAACAAGGGAGCGAAGTGCTGGAACTGCGGGAAGACGGGGCACTTTAGGAGGGATTGCAAATCTCCTAAAGGGAAGCAAGGCGACCACTCCGAAGGAGTCAGCAAGGATCTGGCAAATCTTGCTGAAGACGGTGATATAGATGCCCTCGTTCTATCTTTGTCTACCTGTGACGAGTCTTGGGTGATAGACTCGGGCGCGTCTTTCCATGCTACATCCCAACGGAAGCTTCTTGGAGGATATGAGAAGGGAGACTTTGGCAAAGTCTACCTAGGGGATGGAGAGCCTTGCACCATACAAGGAAGGGGAAGCGCGGAAGTGAAGTTGGTTTCTGGATCTTCACTTGAGCTTGAGGACGTACGGCACGTACCTCAACTGCAGAGGAATCTGATTTCTGTTGGACAGTTGGCGAGCCAGGGGTACAAGGCTACTTTCACAGCTGATCAGTGGAAGATATCCAGAGGTTCGTTGATGGTGGCTAGTGGCAAGAAGGTTGGGACACTTTATGTCACCAACGGCACGGAGAACTCTATTGGAGTTGTTGCAGCAGATGTGGACACCAAGTTATGGCATTGTAGACTTGGGCACATGAGTTATCAGGGACTGGAGGTGATGCACCAGTTGGGAAAGCTGCAGGGTCTCAGGAGTGTTGAGATGGACTTCTGTGAGGATTGTGTTCTCGGAAAGCAGAAGCGTGTTTCATTCAACAAAGAAGGTAAACCTCGGAAGCAAGAAAAGCTAGATCTCGTGCACACGGACGTGTGGGGGCCTGCACCAGTTTCTTCCATTGGTGGATCTCAGTACTATGTTACTTTTATTGATGATGCTACCAGGAAGCTTTGGGTGTTCTTCTTGAAGCACAAGTCAGAGGTATTTGGGGTCTTCAGGAGATGGCAGGTGATGGTAGAACTCGAGACAGGAAAGAGGTTGAAATGCCTGAGATCGGACAACGGTGGTGAGTATTGTAGCAGGGAGTTTGAGGACTACTGTGCAGATGCTGGGATCGTCAGGCAAAGGACAGTTCCAGGAACACCACAACAAAATGGAGTTGCTGAAAGGATGAACAGAACAATTAATGAGCGTGCCAGGAGTATGAGGATACATGCTGGATTGCCACAGCAGTTTTGGGCGGAAGCAGTTAACACTGCTGCCTACTTGATCAACAGAGGGCCATCAAAGAAACTTGAATTTGGGATTCCTGAGGAAGCATGGACAGCGAAGAAGATTGATTTGGCGCACTTACGAGTATTCGGTTGTACCAGTTATGTTCATGTTGATTCCAGTCAAAGAAGCAAACTAGACGCCAAATCAAAGAAGTGTATTTTCGTTGGATACGGAGGTCAACAGTTTGGGTACCGGCTTTGGGATCCCGAACACAAGAAGATCATTCGTAGTAATGATGTGGTATTCAATGAGAAAATGCAGCAGAGCACTGAATCAGAAACAAAACCTGTTGAGCCGTGTTTTGTGGATCCTGAAGAGGAGTCTACAAATTTTGGTCAGAAGACTCAGTCAGAGCAAGAACCTGAAGCATTGGCACCCCCTCCACAACTAAGAAGGTCCACTCGTAGTACTCATGGGAAGCCTCCTCAAAGGTATGATGGGACTCTTAGTTATTTGCTGCTCACAGATAATGGCGAACCTGAATGCTTCACGGAGGCATTGGAGGTTGATACCAGGAAGGAGTGGGAGTTGGCCATGGATGATGAGATGAAGTCATTGGAGCAGAATCAAACGTGGGATTTGGTGGATCTGCCCAAGGGGAAGAAAGCACTGTCAAACAAATGGGTTTACAGGCTGAAGGAAGAGCAAGGCGGGAGGAAGCGATACAAGGCCAGGCTGGTTGTAAAAGGATTTCAGCAGAGAGCAGGTATCGACTTCACAGAGATCTTTTCTCCTGTAGTCAAGATGAGTACTATTCGAGCGGTGCTGAGCATGGTGGCAGTAGAGGATCTTCACTTAGAGCAACTTGATGTGAAGACGGCCTTTCTCCACGGAGATCTCGATGAGGAGATATATATGCAGCAGCCGGAGGGATACATTGCAGCTGGCACGGGTGACTTAGTCTGCAAACTAAAGAAAAGCCTCTATGGTTTGAAACAGGCACCCAGACAATGGTATCTCAAGTTCGATAGTTACATGCTTGAGATAGGATACAGGAGATGTCAGGAGGATCACTGTTGCTACTTCCGGGACTTCGGTACATCTTACATTATCTTGCTATTGTATGTTGATGACATGTTAGTTGCAGGAGCTAGCATGCATGAGATTGCAAAATTGAAGCTGAAGCTGTCAAGAAAATTTGCAATGAAGGATCTAGGAGCAGCAAAACAGATCCTTGGGATGCGGATCAGTAGAGATAGGTCTAAACATATCCTCAGACTATCTCAGACGGAGTACATCAGCCGAGTACTCAGGAGATTCTGCATGGAGGGTGCCAAACCTGTTGGCACACCGCTGGGTGCCCATTTTAAGCTCTCAAAAGGGCAAAGTCCGAAGACGCGGGTGGAGGAGCTCAATATGTCAAAAATCCCGTATGCATCGGCAGTGGGGAGCTTGATGTACGCTATGGTGTGTACGAGACCAGACATTGCTCAAGCAGTGGGAGTTGTGAGTCGCTTCATGAGCTGCCCAGGCTTGGAGCATTGGCGCGCAGTCAAATGGATACTGAGGTATCTGAAAGGCACTGAGCACATGTCATTGTGCTATGGAGGTTCTGAGATCCGGTTACAGGGCTATGTGGACTCAGACATGGCAGGGGACTTGGACGGCAGGAGAAGCACGACAGGGTACTTGTTCACCTTGGGCAGTGGAGCCGTCAGTTGGATTTCCAGGTTGCAACCAGTTGTTGCATTGTCGACTACGGAGGCGGAGTATGTGGCAGCCACAGAGGCGTGCAAGGAACTAATATGGCTTCAAGTCTTGATGAAGGAGCTTGGGAAGGAACAGAAGGATTACATGTTATATTCAGATAGTCAAAGTGCAATTCATCTGGCAAAGAATTCAGCTTTCCATTCAAGGACGAAGCATATTGACATACGGTACCACTTCGTGAGGTCATTGCTCGAGCAGGGACTCGTCAAGTTGGAGAAGATTCATACAAGTCAGAATCCTGCAGATATGTTGACGAAGGTCGTCACGGTGGAGAAGCTGAGGAGTTGTTCAGCTTCTGCTGGTCTTCATGCTTGAAGACGTTGAGGAGGCATCGTACCTATTTCACTAGGATGATTTAGTTTCAGTGGGAGCACAGAGGAGAGCCAAGTAACAAGAGGATATACCCAAGGTCTCCAAGTGGGAGATTGTTGGGGTATGTGGAGACCTTTGGTGATGAAGAGAATTGAAGGAAAATCAATTCTGCATAGTTTTCTGTCTGGCGGACTGTCGGAGTCGACTCGAGCTTCAGTCGAGTCGACTCGGGAACAGTCGAGTCGACTCGAGGTCTGTCGAGTCGACCCGAGAGAAGAAAGCCGCAAAAACCATGTTTCTGTCTGGACTGTCAGAGTCGACTCGAACTACAGTCGAGTCGACTCGGAGCATCGTCGAGTCGACTCGAGATACAGTGGAGTCGACTCGAGATCGTGCCAGTTAAACTGGAAGTTGTTCAGACGTGCCAGAGTCGACTCGGACTTCAGCCGAGTCGACTCGGGCTCGCGAAAAATCGTACGGACGATTTTCTTTTGGTGTTTTTGGTGGCGTTTCGACGGCTATGATCATCTGAAGGTCTTGAGACTATATAGGACTCATGAGAGCCCTAGGGTAAGGTTATTTGGCCGTATATTTGAGAGAGACTCTTGTTTGTGAGGCTAGGGTTCTAGAGAAGAAGAGGATTGGGATCCTACTTCTTGTGCAAAGGGAATTCTGTGTGAATCTCTTGTAGATCGATCGCTTGTGATCGTTCGGGTGTGTGCTATCTCTGTAATCAGTTCATCCTTATTGAGATTTGGAGCGGTGGAGGACGTAGGCTATTTGTAGCCGAACCTCGTTACATTTTGTGTTTGCTTTGCTATTTTCTTCCTTCTTCTTCCTTTGATCTTTGATAATCCGTTGCGGTGCTCAAGTGTTTTATCCTACTGATACCACGGGGTAATCTTTTGCCCTTCGTAGGCGGAGCGAAGAGGTGATCCTTGAGTCCGGAGTCGAGGGAGCGAGAGAGTGCTTATCCGTTTGTATCTCTCTTGCTTGTCCGACGTCGGTGGCGGCGCTGGTGTGAGTGGGTTCCGGTGCGGGGCGCCGACAACACGGCAATCTCAGGAACTACACCCAGCTCTGTGATGAACTTCTTCATCCAGACTGCTTCCTTAGCAGCTTCACTAACAGCTATGTATTCTGCCTCAGTAGTTGAGTCAGCTACAGTTTGCTGTTTGGAACTTTTCCAACTCACAGCTCCACCATTCAAAGTGAAGATATATCCAGAGATTGACTTGCTATCATCTGGATCAGATTGAAAGCTAGAATCTGAATAGCCTTCTAGTTTCAATTCTGATCCTCCATAAATCAGAAAAACATCTCTAGTCCTTCTCAAGTATTTGAGAATGCTTTTCACAATTTTCCAATGATCCTCCCCGGGATCTGCCTGAAATCTACTTACCATACCCAAGGCATAAGCTACATCAGGCCTGGTACATAACATAGCATACATGATCGACCCTACTGCCGAAGCATAGGGAATAGAACTCATTCTATTCCTCTCTTCAGATGTCTTAGGAGACATCTTCCTAGAGAGTTGTATGCCATGTCCTATGGGTAAGAAACCTTTCTTACTTCCATCCATGCTGAACCTCTTCAGCACATTATCAATGTACCTAGACTGGGACAAACCTAGCATCCTTTTAGATCTATCTATATAGATCCTTATACCAAGTATATAGGATGCTTCACCCAAGTCTTTCATGGAAAATTTCTTTGATAACCAAGTTTTGACCGATTGCATCATTGGAACATCATTTCCAATGACCAATATATCGTCCACATATAATATCAAGAAGACAATAGCACTCCCACTAGTCTTCTTGTACACACAAGGTTCATCTATATTTTTAATGAAGCCAAACTCTTTGACTATCATGTCAAAATGGATGTTCCAACTCCTAGATGCCTGCTTTAATCCATAAATGGATTTCTTAAGCCTACATACTTGATTTGCTCTCCCTCTTGAGACAAATCCCTCTGGCTGTGTCATATAAACCTCTTCCTCAAGGTGACCATTAAGAAAGGCAGTTTTGACATCCATCTGCCAGATCTCATAATCATAGTATGCAGCTATAGCAAGCATAATCCGAATAGATTTGAGCATAGCTACTGGTGAAAAAGTTTCATCATAATCAATATCTTGTTTTTGCCTGAAACCTTTTGCCACTAGCCTGGCCTTGTAGGTTTCTACTTGGCCATCAGCTCCTATCTTCTTCTTGTATACCCATTTGCACCCTATTGGAATCACTCCCTCAGGTGCATCAACCAAAGTCCACACTTGGTTTGTATACATAGAATCTATCTCGAATTTCATGGCGTCCAGCCATCTGTCAGAGTCCCTACTCTTGACAGCTTCCGAATAGGTCAGAGGGTCATCGTTATCAATGATGTGGGCTTCATCATTCTCAATGATAAATCCATACCTCTCAGGTGCATTTCGCACTCTTTCTGACCTTCGGAGAGGAGTAGTGTGTAGTGGTTGTACCTCTTCCATGGGTACATCTGGTTGAGGATTATTATGTGTCTCACCTTGTAGGTCTTGAACTTCATCAAGTTCAATTCTTCTATCCTTGCCCTTTTCTAAGAAAAACTCTTTTTCCAAGAAAGTGGCATGCCTAGCAACAAATACCTTTTGTTCGATAGGATCATAGAAGATATATCCTAAACTGTCTTTAGGATAACCTACAAATGTACACTTGTCCGATCTAGCACTTAGCTTATGTCCAAAATTTCTTTTGACATAAGCATGGCAACCCCATATCTTAAGATACTTAAGATTAGGTTTCTTTCCTTTCCATATCTCATATGGAGTGCTAGATACAGACTTAGATGGTACTCTATTTAATACTAATGCAGCAGTTTCTAGGGCATGTCCCCAGAAGAAAATTGGAAGATTTGTGAAGCACATCATGGACCGTACCATATCTAATAAGGTACGATTCCTTCTTTCAGCTACACCATTTAATTGTGGCGTATATGGAGGTGTCCATTCAGAGAGTATACCCTTTAATTTAAGATAGTCTAAAAATTCACTAGAAAGGTATTCTCCTCCTCGATCAGATCGAAGGATTTTAATACACTTTCCAGTTTGTTTTTCGACCATACTTTGATACTCTTTAAATTTATCAAAGGCTTCAGATTTATGTTTCATTAGATACACAAAACCGAACCTTGATAAGTCATCAGTAAATGTAATGAAGTAAGAGTATCCATCTCTAGCTTGAGTTGACATAGGACCGCACACATCAGTGTGTACGAGTTCTAACAACTCACTTTCCCTTTCTCCATGTCCCGAGAATGGAGACTTGGTCATTTTACCCATAAGACAAGATTCACAAGTTCCTAATGATTCAAAATCATAAGGGTCAAAGAATTTATCTTTATACAACTTATGTAACCTTGTCTCACTAATATGACCTAATCGGTAATGCCAGAGGAGGGTATTATTAATATTTTCTCTTTTTCTTTTATTATCTTTGCCAATATGAAACATAACATTATTAAGACATAATACTAAAAGACCATTTTCCATAGTGCCATGACAATAATACTCATTAGATAAAGAAATAGAGCAACCATTGCTCTTTCCATTTATTTCGAATCCTTTCTTAAGCAACAAAGAAATTGAAATTACATTTCTAATGATTTTTAGCATAAAATAACAGTCTTCTAGCTTCAAAAACTTTCCGGAGGGTAGCTCTAGTATGTAGGCGCCAACAGCTTCAATCTGGATGGATTCTCCTCCAGCGCCATATAGCTCGAAGTCACCTTTCTTCAGTCTTCTAATTTTCTGCAGTCCATGCAAAGATTTGCATATGTGAGAACCACAACCGGTATCCAATACCCATAAATTAGAATCAGAAGAACTTAATGTCATATTGGCATGTAATAAAAACATACCTTTTGATGCAACACTTGCATCAGGCTTCACACTTGCAAGAAAGCTCTTGCAGTTCCTTTTCCAATGCCCCATCTTGCCACAGTGGAAACAAGTACCGGGTCCAGAGATTTTCTTTCCCTTCTTCTTTTTGATGCGACTCTTAGGGTTTAGTTTTTTCTTTGAACCCTTGTTGCCCGACTTCTTCTTTGAGCTCTCACCAACAAGAAAGATTGGACCCTTGTCCTTCTTGATGTGAGACTCTGCTGTTTTCAGCATATTTAGAAGCTCAGGCAGGGAGGAATTCAGTTTGTTCATGTGATAATTCATGACAAACTGCGAGAATGAGTCGGGTAGTGATTGCAGGATCAAATCCTGACTGAGCTCACTGTCCATAGCAAAACCAAGTTGACTTAATCGAGTGATTAAGTCTATAACCTTTAAACAGTGGTCTTGCACAGACGATCCCTCGATCATTCTAGCACGGAACAACTATTTAGATATGTCATATCTAGCAGTTCTACTCTGCTCACCATATAACTCCTTCAAGTTAAGGAGTATGGAGTGAGTATCCATGCTATCATGCTGCCTCTGCAATTCATTATTCATAGAAGCAAGCATGATACATTTGACAGTCAAACTGTCATTTTTCCACATACGATATGTGGCCAATTTCTCCTCAGTTGCATCTTCCCCTGCTGACCCTAGGTCAGGGGTTTCAAGAATGTAGGAAAGTTTTTCTTGTGTGAGAACAATCTTTAAATTTCTCAACCAATCCACATAGTTGGGACCAGTCAATTTGTTTGTATCTAAGATACCTCTAAGTGAGAGTGAAGATGCCATTTTTGCAGAATTAATCTATAATTACAAAGAACACTAATATAAGCAGACCAATCATGATGACATGTATTCAATCAGACAAGAACTTTTATCTAATTGTTACTCCCACTATTTTTATCGAATATCATAACCCTCAAGTATGATGAACGAGAAAATACTAATTTTCTTAGTGGGGTTGAGATCCAAATTCCTTATAAAAGACCTTGTGGAAATCACAACAAGCCCTTATAAGTTCAAAGGTAGGAAACTCTTTCCAATTACATCCCATGCAATTTCCAACTTTATTCTGTCCTCTAGCACACATATAGTCTTGTGGGAATCACAACAAACTATTGTGTCTAGTTAAGTCAAACCCTTCATTTTTATACAGTCATATTTGAATAATGCTGCCCTTGTGGGAATCACAACAAGGCAACATATTAAAATATGCCATATGCATCATATGCACCAAGATATTACAATATCAATCCCTAATACTAACCTTGTGGGAATCACAACAAGCTAGCGTAGATATTGACATAATAATATCTAAGCATGAAGGAAGGACCTTTATAGTGTTATATCAGCAATTAGCTTTTTCATGGAGGTCAATCAAATAGTTGGCCAGGTAAGCAGATGGGAGGCTCTCCTTACTTAGTAAGGTCCTAATTAAATAACCACCTGCAGCCTCTTTCCTCGACACCAACTTAGTCAATTGATTCAGAATGGCTCAGCTTAAAGCAATTAACACTACGACTTAATTATGAATTTAGTGAGGGCTTTCAAATAGTAGTATCTTACTAACATTAAGCTCAACCATAAAGGACAATCAAATAATTGGCCAGGAAAGCAGGTGGGAGGCACCCCTCACTCAGAGAGTGAGGTCCTAATTAAGTAACCACCTGTGGCTTCCTTCCTAGACACCAACTGAGTCGATTGTTCCAGAATGGGTCAGCCCAAAGGATCATATCAAGTTTTTCAGAGCTATAGGTAAACTTCTCAACAATAGGTTTATATTTTTCAAGTTCTTTTGTTAAGTTCAGTTTTTCTATTTTTAGTAAGTTTAAATCTTTTGTAAAGTTATCTTTTAGAGTTTGATTGCTATTTTTAAGTTCTGAAATTTTCTTAGTTAGTCTTTCTTTATCTTTAATTAAGATACCAGTTTTTTGAGTTAGCAATTGGTTGCTTGTTTTAAGTTTTAAGTTTTCTTTTATGATAGAGTCCTTATCTTTAATTAATTTATCGTTTTTATGAATGTAGGATTGATTAGTTAGCTTCAATTCTTTGTTTTTAAGGTTTATTGACCTATATTCATCCATTAGTTCATTAAAGGCATCATACAATTCTTCAAAGGTAAAATCTAAATGTGTTTTAGATGTTACCTCATTTCCGTTTGCCATAAAGCAGAAATTGGCCTTTTTCTCTTGTTCCTCTTCCGATGATGATGATGATTTATCGGAGTCAGTCTTGGTGGTGACAAGAGATTTCTTCTTCTTGTACTTGTTGCCCTTTTTCAGCAAGGGGCAGTCGGCTCTGAGATGACCGGACTTCTCGCATTCATAGCATCCGGTTCCCTCACTTTTCTTTTTCTTACCTTTATCTTGTAGAAGGAACTCGAGGAAACTCTCTTCTTATGGAAAGGCTTTTTTCTATTGATGAATCTTCTGAATTTTCGCACAAGAAGAGCTTCTTCATCATCTTCCTCATTGTCTTCTTCTTCACTGCTGCTACTGCAAGAAAAATCCTTGTTAGAAGAAGTAGACTTGAGGGCAATTACCTTTTTCTTATGGAAGAATTCTTCTTCGCTGTGTCGTTTCATTGTGAGCTCATGTGTCATTAGTGATCCAAGAAGCTCCTCGAGTGGCAGCTTGTTCAAGTCTTTTGCTCTTGGATTGCCGTGACCTTGGCTTCCCATGACCTTGGTAAAGAGCGAAGAATTTTTCTGACAAGATCACTGTTAGTATAACTTTTGCCAAGGCTTTTTAAGCCGTTGACAATATCAGTAAATCTTGTGAACATGCAAGAAATGGTTTCATTAGACTCCATTTTAAATAGTTCATATTTGTGTACTAGCATGTTAATTTTAGATTCTTTGACTTGATTTGTGCTCTCATGGGTCACTTCAAATCTATCTCATATTTCTTTTGCAGAATTACAAGTAGATATTCTATTGAATTCATTAGGGTCCAAGGCACAATAAAGAACATTCATTGCTTTGGCGTTTAGTTGTGCCTTCCTTTTATCATTATCATCCCAATCTTTTTCAAGCTTGGGTATAGCAATGTTATCAACATAGATAGAAGGAATATATGGTCCATTAATTATGATGCTCCAAACATCATAATCTTGGGCTTGGATAAATATCCTCATTCTACCTTCCAATAGGTATAGTTAGGTCCATTGAACAATGGAGGCCTATTGGTGGATTGCCCCTCACTAAGGAAAGATCCAAAAGGGGTTGTCATCTTAATCTTTAACTCTTTTTAAGGATTGGAACACCAATCGATATAAGAGCACCTGCTCTGATACCACTTGTTGCCCAAGAAGACAACCCAAGAGGGAGGATGAATTGGATTTTAATTAAATATTGACCAATTAAAAATATAATGAGTAATTAACTAAATCTATTGCAAGCAAATTAGTTAGTTTACTAGATGCAGTGAGTGAAGAGAGAGAAAGAGATAACAACTAATACAAACACAGAAAAGTTTATAGTGGTTCGGAGCCAACTCTTGCTCCTACGTCCACTCCCCAAGCCGCACTTGGGAGTTCACTATAATCCCTAGGATTACAGCTGATTGTTTTACAAGCTCACAACCCAACTTGTTGTTTTCACGAGATCACAACGAACTCGGTCAGTTTTCACAGTCTCACAGACTAGAACCATCCGATTGTTTTTTCGGGTTCACAATCAAACCCAGTTGGTTTTTCTTGATTCACCAACCACAACCTTACACCGTTGGTTTTATCTTTGGCTCACCAACAAACCTTACAACCCTTGATTCAATCCCTTGATTGAATCAAGTAAGAAAAACAAAGGTTGGGAGTTCCCAAAGAAAGCTTCTAAAAAAGCAAGTGTGAGAACAATATAAGCAAAGTAGAGTTAGAAGCCATCAAATAGATTTCAGATGAGAAAGTGGGGGCTTCTCGATTTTTGAGTCTCCTCTTGAATATGCCGAATGATGGAGGATAGTAGTAGAGCCTTGAATGCGAAGGAAGCACTTTTAGATTTGAGTTGAATGCATTTCTTTCTTTTTTTTTCTTGGATCTACTCAACAGAAGCTCTTGGTGGTTGAAATGCTTTAATGCTTAGATGGAATAGCTCTTTTGTTGTCTACTACTGTTCACTCTGGCTATTTAAGTAGTTCTATTCGAAAACTAGCCGTTAGAGAGTGATTTGGAGCCGTTCTATCCAGTCTGCATATCCTGACAATATATCTGTTGGGATCGGAGTCAACTCGTGCAATCTGGAGTCGACTCGGCTATTGCTAGAGTCGACTCATGCTTTACTGGAGACGACTCGCCTGTTGTTCAGGATTTGAATTAAAGTGCTTGTCCTATCCTGGAGTCGACTCGGATCAAACCTCGAGTCGACTCGCCAACATCTGGAGATGACTCGGGCACTTAGGAGTTGGCTCATTCTCAGGGTTCCAGAATCCTATCTTTCTGTTTTTCTTCCTCGAGTCGACTCAGGTATTCTTGGAGTCAACTCGGCTCTCTTGAGAGGCGACTCGAGATCTTCGGGAGACGACTCGCTCTCAGAGTCCGAAAAACTGATTCTTTATCTATTGAACTGATCTGCCTCGGAGTCGACTCGCGCTTTGTTGGAGTCGACTCGGCTGATTTGGGGGTCAACTCTGGAACTCTTGGAGTCGACTCGTTCACAGGGTTTTCGAGATTGGTTCTCTGTCTTTCAGACTGCTTTCCTCTAGGAATCGACTCAGACATAACTAGGAGTCGACTCGCCAAACATCGGAGTTGACTCGTAACCTTCTGGAGTCGACTCGGTAACAGAGTCTAAAATCCATCGTTTTGTCTTTCTGTCTGTTACCCTTTGGAGTCGACTCAGATCAGTTGGGAGTCGACTCGGCAAGCATCAGAGTCAACTCAAAATATTTTGAAGTCGACTCGCTGACAGTGTCTGAAACTCTTCTTTCTATCTTTCTGTCTGTTCTCAGTCGGAGTCGACTCGTAGAGTATCGGAGTCGATTCAAGCTTGTGCCAGAACCTTTAAACCATCCGGAGTCAACTCGTAATCTTCCGGAGTTGACTCGGGATGCAGACTTTGGTTCAAATTGAGTCCAATACTTATCCAAATTACTTTGAACTAAGGCTTAAGGCACTTAACTAGAAATTCACACATATTTGCCTGAAATACTAGATTGAATTCATTGGTACAATATAAAATATACTCATATACTTTGGCATTTAGTTGTGCCTTCCTTCTATCATTATCATCCCAATCTTTTTCAAGCTTGGGTATAGCAATGTTATCAACATAGATAGAAGGAATATATGGTCCATTAATTATGATGCTCCAAACATCATAATCTGCGTTTACTCAATCAAAATCAAATAGGGGTTTACTCAATCACTCCACACTTGTACATTACATTAACAGGCTGTGATAATATGTAAATCTCATTACTCAATTGTCCATTCATTACAGTAACACCATTCATAACGATATCACAGTAATTTTTTTTATTGAAATCTCATAACCGTTGATGGCCAAAAGGCCTACAAAAATTACATTCAATAGAAAAGGAGGACAAAATTGACAGTCATTTAAGACTATTATTTGAGAATTGAATATAAGTTTCAAAATTCCTAAAGCTAGAACTGAAACTGATCTTCCATCTCCAACATTTAGGAACCTTTCGCTTTCTTCAAATCTCTCACTGACATGTATTCCCTACAACGAATTATAAATATTAAAAGGACTTCTGGTATCCAATACCCAGGTCGAATTATTACAAATTGAAAAATTACAAGGTGTTATCATATAAGTACCTTGATCTGCAACTGATTGCATCTTTTTCTTTGGCCTATTCGAGTCAAGAGAGGCATTGTACTGAGGACAGTTTCTCTTCCAATGCCCTTGCTTCTTACAATAGAAGCACTCTGCCTTACTCTGATCAGCCTTCTTCTTCTTAGTTTGAGTCTGCTCAGCACGATGCACCTTTTTTTTGATTTTTATTTTTCTTCTTCCCTTTCTTAAAGAGACCACGACCCTTGGATGAACTTCCCACTAAGTTCACCATCTTCTTAAGAAGTTGGTGATCATTCTCAAACGTCTGTAGTAACTCCAACAATTGGTGATAATTCACTACAGATTTCGTCATACGAAAATGAGTGAGAAAAGGATGGTATGATCCAAGCAATGAGTTTAGTATGGCATCCTTCCCCAATTGATCATGAAGGGGAAAGCCAAGAGAACTTAGATGCTCGATTAACTCAATCATGTACAGTACATGATCAGTTACCGAGATCCCATCTTTCATTCGGGCGCTGAAGATGGCACAACTAGTTTTGTGCCTCTCAACGTCGTTAGGAACGTCGAATAATTCATTCAACACTTGAATGATATCTTTCGGCTACGTATTCTCAAAATGCCTACTAAACTCATCACTCATTGCTGCCAACATGATGCATCAAACAGTGATTCGGTCACTGAGCCACTTCTGATAAATGTCTCTGGCCGATCTTGATGCATTAGTAGCGGGCTGCTCTGGTGCTGGATCCGTTATCACATAAAGGATCCTCTCATGCTCTAGCACTATTTTCAGTTTCCTATGCCAATTATTGAAATTTAGACCAGTCAACTTGTCATTGTCCAACAATGAGCGAAGTGACAAATTAGTGGTCATTTCTGCATAAAAAGAAAATTTGGCTATTAATATATGAATTGACTAAACTCAATAGACTTGGACTTTAGTCTAAAGATACTCCCACTATTTTATACAAATTGGTAGCCTCTACCTCCTATTCGAAAAATTACTCCTAATTCTTTAGTGGGCACTAGAACCCAATAAATCACATATAGGCCCGAGTGTGGCTCGGCTAATCCATATGCACCTATTGGTAGGTTCTAAACCAGTTGCTTCACCAAGAAACTTCTAGTGATAATTTTACCCTAGGTTCTTCGGCAGGCGTGTGGCGCCTCCACCGAATACCCTAGTTAGGTCCAACCATTAAATGATAGGGTTCAATCTAATCAACTAATAGACGACCAAGCCCGAGTGTGGCTCAGCTCACCTAACCGCCTATTGAAGACACACTCAACTCATCATATATTGAATGATAATTTCAATGCTTAATAAGTACCAGGCGTGTCGCGCCTCCAATAATTATCAAAACATTGGACCCATTATCACCTAACTTAATGGGAGGCTATGACCTAGTTATCCCATAACCATTTCATTTTAAGAACCTAATAATTTTAGAGATTTTCATAATTAGGATAGATGAGAAGATCCGGTTAGTCTAATTTCTCCCACTGACTTCACCAAATCAGATTAGACTCAAACCGGTTAAGGAGGCACCTAAATCAGTCAAATTGATTTTTCTTAAGGCATGGGTCAACTCGAATCATTAAGTGATTCAATCAAAATGTGATTGACCATGTCAGCCAGGTAAGTGAGATTGATGGAAGGAATATACCATTAACTCGACAAAGACGAATTAGTGCGAGTAGCTCCCAATTAAAAAACACCAATCAAAACTGCCAAACTTACCTTAGACATCGACTGGTTAATCAATTTCGATTTGATTACTCAAATGACTCGGGCTGTACCTTTGAGCCTAAATCAAGTTCCATCTTGGTCTAATCAAAGACATGGATTTGATCCATCTACAACTATTGTAAATTGACCTAGAATTTTCTTGACCTAATCTAGTTACTACTTAATTAGATTTGATTAATTAATTCTATTTGTCTATGTATGATTCTAACCTTAGGTCTAACCCAATCCTAAAAACTTGATTCAAGCTAACCCATATGCCCAAAGAATTATGCAATGTCAGTTAATTGAGTTACAATTTTATTTCATAACACTTAATTCTCAATTAAGTTTAGACTTATGAAAGTTTTGATCATTGCATATTTCTTTTTAATTACATATTAATTTCAATCTTTCAGTTCTTAAAATATATTTTCAGATCTGAGTTTTTGTAATTAATGACATGTAATCAATTTTAATTCATGTTTAAATCATTATGATTTATGTTCATGCTGTTAGATGTATTCCCTAGAAGCCAATCTGGCTGACACATTGTTAATTCTAGGGACATAATTTTGTACTTGACTATTTATTATTGAATAAATAAAAGGCATCTTTTCATTCATATTATTTATGTGTCTATGAATCGTCCAAAAAATTAATAAGATGATGATGCATATTCTCAAGAGTTGAGAATTTGAGCCATGTATCATTAGTGATTATTTTCTAAATGCTCCTGATCGATGGATCATCACGAGGACGGTGATCGATCTGATGAGATCAGTGTACAGATTACTTTCCTTATGGATGGACGAGACTCGAGTCCACAGTGTAGCGACACTGAAGTAATAGTGCAGGTGCTTGTTAAGAACAAGGGTACTGAGCGTGACCAATACAAGAAGTCACTTGGATGTCTATCCACTCGTCGGTGACTTGCTTGATGTTCAAGTAGTATGACTGGTCCTTTGACCTGCGGTGCTTCAGCTACTCACAGTGAGGTTATTGTAGTTTGACTACACGTATACATGGTCTCTAGTCATATGGGTCCTTGTAGTGTAGATTGGCTGCATTAAGTTTACTGTAGGAGTAGGGTATGCACTTACATGGAATCTATCGACCTTGATAGAAGAGGAGTGATCCTATGTGATTTGTTAGACTGAGTTCTAAGACCTTGGCCGGGGCACTAATATAAAGTGGAGAAAGAGTTTTCCACTAACGAACTCGAGTCGAATAAATCTTGACATATGACAGACGAAGGGGTTTGACAAGTTATCCATGACCTCCGGTCTGTAGGGATCCACGATAGTAGGACTGTATCACACGATAACTGCACCTAGAGGTTCATCATTCTATTCTACTGGGTAGCCACTACATGCTGCTAGGTGTCACTGGTGGATGGTGGGACTCACAGGGATTATCTCGATGATCGATAAACCCTAATGAGTAGAGTTGGAATCGTTCCAATCCATTGAAAGGAGTTTTCAATGATATTGTGATAGAGATCATAATATATCTCACTATCAGTCAGAGTAGAACCTATGGGGTCACACACACTAGAAGTATTGACCGATCCGATGGTTGAATCGTGATTAAGAATCACAAGTAATCAATTCGATTGATATTCAGTTGAAGAAGGAACAAAGGGAATTAATTAATTGGACTTGAAACAAGAGTCCTACTTCGATTAGGATTCCTAGAGTCCTAATTGGATTAGGACTGGAAATCCTAGTTGGAGTAGGACTGAGATTCCTACTTGGAATAGGATTCCTATAATCCTAATTAGATTAGGAGTTTTGAATTAAAATTAGATTCCTACTTGGAGTAGGATTCCTAGAGTCCTAATCAGATTAGGACTTCGGATTCAAATAGAGTCCTAATTGGATTAGGATTAAAATTAAATATGTCCTAATTTGGATTAGGGTTTCTTAAGTCACAATTAATTATTAATCTAATGAATCAATAAGACTCCTAATTGGATTAGGATTGAAGAGTTCAATTGAGTCAAAATTGATTTAAGTTCTAATTGGATTAGGAGTTACCTAGATTGGATCCAAATTGGTTCACCCTTGGGCTAAGCCTAATTGGATTAAGGCTTGACCACATTAGGGCATCCAAAACCTTACTTAATGAGGATTAGGGCAACACAAGAGGAGGGGCTCACACCCTTCCCCTTTTCTCCTCCTTGGTGCGGCATGAAGAGAGGGGCCGGCGCCCCTCTTATGGAAGAGTGTCAAAGGGCTCCTAACGTGTAGGAGCCCTAGATGCTATTTAAGAGGAGGCCTTGGGGGCTGACCTAATTTGAGTGAATCCCTCTTCTCCTCAGCCGTGGCCTCCTCCTCCTTCTCCTTGGTTTTCAGCCGCAAGCAAGGGAAGCAAAAGACAAGGTGTTGGCAGTCCCCTTCTTCCTCCTCCTTGGTTCCAACGCGGGAAAAAGGAAGTGGGCTGCAGGGGCTTCGTTCCTCTTCTTTTCTTCATCCTTCTTCTTCCTCCTCTCAAGCATATTCAAGAGTTGAAAGAAAGAGAGGAGATCAGCCATCAAAAGTGATCTCTGCAAGGGAGCTAGCACCCCGGGGAGATAGAAAGCTTGGATCGGTTCTCTGCTTCGTGTGGATACCCGTAGAGGCCGGGCACTTGAACGGCTTCAAGCGAACCTCCATCCTAAACCACGAACTTCAGTTTGCGGTGATCATCTACCCGCACAAGGTGAAGATCTGATCTTCTAAAGGTTTTAAAAGTTTTTAATCCTTATCTATCTACGAACGGTTTTTGAACAACGTTCATGCGATGAACGGTTGATCCCGCGCATGCCTCTTCCACTGCATCTGAATTTTTTAAAATTTCAGCGGCATGATCGGGGTTTTCTAACAGTGGTATCAGAGCCTAGGCATCGTAGATTAAGGTAAGGATTAATTATTAATAGGCTTAATAGATCTGAAAATTGAATGATCATGCATGCTGAAAATTTTCTGCATGCAGATTTTTCTAGGGTGCTGATTTTTGCATGCTGATTTTTATGTGATAAAAAGATGATTCTAATTGCATTGTTAATGGGATTACAAAGTTTAGAATCATGATTAGCATGATCAGCAACCTATGTCATGAGATAATCAGTTAGTTTTCAGATCTGAAAATTATAATTGCTGCATGTGGTGATGATCGTAGGATTCAAACTCTTTTGGTATTAAATGTAAAGACCTGCGATGTGATCTGCAATGTCATGTAATTTTTTAGATGCTTGCATGCATCTTATTTGATATTTTGTGAGGCCTGCGTGCCTCCTAAAAGAAGATGTAATTTATTATTATTTTTATTTTACATCTGGTTGTATTTCTATGATGTGATGTACGTCAACAATCAAGTTGAAGACAAGGCATGAGATGAACAGGGATCTAAGCGGTTGATGGCGATTGGATCAAGAGTTGGTCAAGGATCGAATCAAGGAGGCTTGGAACCAATTCAAGAGTCGAAGACCAATTGATCGATTGACGTGCATGTGCTTGTAATACGACCTAACTAGAATCCATGATCATCACCTATTTAAAGTTTAGCTTTATTTTGATGCTGCGATTATAACTGCCTGTGATGTGCCGTTTGCATGTGATGTGAAAAAAAGCCGGGTAGATAGGTTTACATGTGATGTAACAAACCCAATTGAGACCTAAATTAAAACCTCCTCAATCAAGTCGAGACTGAACCAACATGAGCAAGTCATATTAGATTAATTGATCTAATTGGTGTCTAGGAAAGCATGAAAGGTGGTTACTTAATTAGGACCTTACTCTCTAAATAAGGGGAGCCTCCCACCTACTTACCTGGCCAATTGTTCGATTACCTCTTATGAAGAGCTCAAGTTGTAAACACTAAGACCTGATTAACCAATATTAAGTCAATAGGTCTTCCACTGTAGTAGAGCTACTAAGGCCTTTCTGATGTTGATTTATCTCGGCTGGATACAGTGGTCAAGTTGCATCGGGGGGCTGGACCTCTCTATAGACATGAGATGTTGTAGGGTAAAGGTGGGGTTGGGCACCAATAACTGTTAGGTGAGGACCCAATGACGACTTTATTTCTACGGTTATACGGTGGGTCTGACTTAACTAAGAAATGGAACCAATAACTGTTAGGTGAGGTTTTCATAGCTTAGAGACCAAGTAGCACTGCAACATGCTTGAGAAGCATTGTACAAGAGTTGTACATTCATCAATCTATGTGTCACCAATAACTGTTAGGTGAGGTGGCATGTAAATTGGTGGGACCGCAGTACCCACTAAAAATCCTAGTCATGTGGGATTTCTGTTTTCCTACCAGAGGAGTGTGAGGAATTCGAGAAAATAGTGGGAGTTACATTTGTTCTAAAAGACCTTAGAACAGATTAGGATCAAGTACAAAAGTCTAACTAGAATCTTTACTCTCTGAGGATTATAAAGTCAGCTTCTAGACTCTTAACTCATAGAACAACCGTTTGACCAAACCCAATTATAAAGATTGGCTCAGCAAATTTCAAAAAATAGTTTTGAATTGTGAGAAATTCGGATATATGCTAGACCATGGAATCCCCGTGTTACCAATCCGTCCGATCATTGATCAGCGTAAGACGCTTGTTAAGTGGACGAACAATGACAATAAAGTTAGGTGCTCCACAATGGCATCCATGTCCAATGAATTACAATGCTAGCATGAGAACATGAGACTGCCAGGGACATATTAAATCACCTACAAGAGTTGTATGGTGATCAGAGTCGCGCAGCATGTTTTGAAGTGACCAAGAGGCTCTTTAAGACAAAGACGCATGAGGGGCAGTCTGTCCACGATCATGGTTTGACCATGATAAAGGACTTGAAGAAGCTTGAGAAGCTCGGCATGACCATGCACAAGGAATTGCAAACGGATTTGATCCCACAATTCCTTCTAGCTTCATATGAACAGTTTATAGTAAATTACCATATGAACAAGATTGTATGCACCAAAATAGAATTGTTGAATAAATTGGTAACTAACTTAGGGACCTTGAAGAAGTTCAAGGGGCATCGTTTCGCTGTCAAGTTGGCTTCTACTTTCAAGAGAGAGTCTATTTGGAAGAAGAAGAAGCCTGCGAAGAAGCAGAAGACTAAGAAAACACCAAGTTAGGAAGTTCCAAGAAAAAGGCCAATTGCAAGGAAAAGTGTTTCCATTGCATAATAGACGGCCATTGGAAGAGAAACTGTCCTACATACATGGGAAGCATAAAGAACATGAAGGGTGACAGACCTTCAGAAGGTTTGTCAGATATGCTCAGGATACTTAGGGACTGTTACCTATTGCTAGCAGAAATTTGATTTCTGTATTTTATTTAGCACAGAAAGATTTTTATTTATTTGAAAATTAAATTGATTCAAAATGGTTTTATGATTGACAGTCTCTATCACATACATATGGATGTATCTGTGAATATATCTGAGCAAACAGTGAATACCATAGGATCTAATAGATCCAAAAATGAGATAACTCTAAAGTATTTATGGCACCTCAGGCTTGGCCATATAGGAGAAGACAGAATAAACAAATTGGAGAAACATGAGCTTTTGGGCTCATTGACTTTCGAGTCATATTTGATTTGTGAATTCTGCCTTCGAGGAAAGATGGCCAAATTATCCTTTGTAGGACATAGGGAGGTCCACTGAAATACTTACCCTAGTACACACTGATGTGTGTGGCCCATTCGATGTGCAGGCTAGGGGTTGTAATTTTTTACTTCATTTTACCGATGATTACTCACGGCATGGATATGTGTATGAGACGCAAATATGAAACTTTTGAAAGGTTCAAAAAGCTTAGATATGAAGTAGAAAAATAAGCACAAAAACTCATTAAGGTTCTTCGATCAGATCGAGGAAGTGAATACCTTAATAGAGAGTTCCGTGATTATCTCAAGGAGAATGGTATAGTTTCATAATGGATTCCTCCTGGTACACCTCAGCTCAATGGAGATCAGAGAGGAGGAATCGGACTCTATTGATATGGTCCAGTCCATGATGAGCTTCACTGATTTACCCTTGTTTCTTTAGATAGATGCCCTATTTTCAGCTATTTACTTGTTGAATAGAGTTTCCTCTAAATTCCTTCCTACCACACCATATGAGATATAGCATGGTAAGAACCAAGTCTTGGTCATCTCAAGATTTGGGGATGTCCGGCCCACGTCAAGAGACTACAGGCGGACAAGCTAGAGGCTAGGACCATAAGTGCTCGTTTTATATGATATCCTAAAGAGTCATTAGGATACAATTTTTCGTCTCAGAGGATCACAATGTGTTTGTGAGCCGTCATGCCATCTTCTTGGAAAAACAGTTTATCCTTGATAGAGGCAGTGGGAGGAAAATTGAGCTTGAAGAGAAAGTCTCTGAAAAACAACGAGTCATGGATCCTATCAAACCCATTCATACAGAGCCAGTACACGATGTCCCTCAACCACTTCGCAGATCTAGTAGGGTCTCCCATCCTCCCGATAGATACTTAGGTATACTACAAGAGGATACCGAGGAAATGTTCCTAGTGGGAGATAGGGATCACACGCAGGATCCCAAAACCTACGACGAGGCGATATCTGATATCGATTCCGAGAAATGGTTGGAAGCTATGAAGTCAGAGTTAGACTCCATGCATTCCAACCAAGTCTGGACCTTAGTAGATCCACCAGAAGGTATTGTACCTAATGGATGTAAATGGATCTACAAAAGAAAGATAGGTTCGGATGGAGAGGTAGAGACCTATAAAGCAAAGCTTGTGGCGAAAGGGTATAGTCAACGCGAAGGCATTGACTATCAGGAGACCTTTTTACCTGTAGCCATGCTGAAATCCATCCGAACATTGCTTGCCATTGCAGCATTTCATGATTATGAAATCTGGCAGATGGATGTGAAAACAGCTTTTCTGAATAGATATCTTGATGAAGACATCTATATGGAACAGCCTTTGGGTTTCACTTCCAGTGATGGAGATCACAAGGTCTGCAAGCTGCAAAGGTCCATCTATGGACTAAAGCAAGCATCTCGGAGTTGGAACACTCGTTTCGATGACGCAATCAAAATGTTTGATTTCATCAAAAATGAAGAGGAACCGTGTGTTTACAAAAGGGTTAGTGGGAGTGCTGTTGTATTTCTCGTACTGTACGACATCCTCCTGATAGGAAATGATATTCCCATGCTAACCTCGGTCAAGGTCTGGTTGTCAAAAAGGTTCTCCATGAAAGACCTTGGAGAAGCATCCTATATTTTGGGAATAAAGGTCTATAGAGATAGATCTAAAAGGATGCTTGGCCTATCACAGAAGATGTACATAGAGGAAGTGCTGAAAAGGTTCAGCATGGAAAACTCTAAAAGGAGTCTCTTACCCCTAAGGCATGGAATAAATCTCTCCAAGAAGATGTGCCCCAACACATCTGAAGAGATTCAACGCATGAGCAAGATCCCCTATGCATCAGCGATAGGGAGCCTCATGTATGCCATGCTATGTACATGACTTGATATAGTACATGCTGTGAATGTCACGAGCATATGTCAATCAGATCCAGGCAAGAAGCACTGGATAGCTGTGAAGAACAGTCTTAAGTACTTGAGAAGAACTAAGGACATGTTCTTGGTCTTTGGAAGAAGATCAGAGTTGAAGGTAGAAGGATGCACACATATTGATGATAGAAAGTCTACATCAGAATATGTGCAATGGTGGTTCAGTAAATTGGAAGAGTTCCAAACAACCGATCATTATAGATTCTAACTTAGAAGCTGAATGTTAAGCCGTCTCTAAGGGTGCAGTGGAAATCTTTTGGTTTAAAAGGTTCATTGCATAGTTAGGTGTAATGTCATCAGATGTCATAACACTCTACTGCGATAACAAAAGGCACCATAGCACTAGCTAAGGAGCCAAAGGTCTCACCAGAAATCGAAGCACATAGAGCGGCAGTTTAACCTAATAAGCGACTACCTCGAAAGAAAATAAGTAGAGGATCAGAGAGTAGACTCCACAGAAAATGTGGCGGACCCATTCACTAAGCAGCTAAGTCGGCAAAAAACTAAAGCGCATCTTGAGAAGATGGGGCTTAGGTTTATGGCTGATTGGCTTTAGTGCAAGTGGGAGATTGTTAGATGTATGCCCTAGAAGCCAATCTGGCTGACACATTGTTAATTCTAGGGACATAATTTTGTACTTGACTATTTGTTATTGAATAAATAAAAGGCATCTTTTCATTCATATTATTTATGTGTCTATGAATCGTCCAAGAAATTAATAAGATGATGATGCATATTCTCAAGAGTTGAGAATTTGAGCCATGTATCATTAGTGATTATTTTCTAAACGCTTCTGATCGATGGATCATCACGAGGACGGTGATCGATCCGATGAGATCAGTGCACAGATTACTTTCCTTATGGATGGACGAGACTCGAGTCCACAGTGTAGCGACACTGAAGTAATAGTGCAGGTGCTTGTTAAGAACAAGGGTACTGAGCGTGACCAATACAAGAAGTCACTTGGATGTCTATCCACTCGTCGGTGACTTGCTTGATGTTGCAGTAGTATGACTGGTCCTTTGACCTGCGGTGCTTCAGCTACTCACAGTGAGGTTATTGTAGTTTGACTACACGTATACATGGTCTTTAGTCATATGGGTCCTTGTAGTGTAGATTGGCTGCATTAAGTTCACTGTAGGAGTAGGGTATGCACTTACATGGAATCTATCGACCTTGATAGAAGAGGAGTGATCCTATGTGATTTGTTAGACTGAGTTCTAAGACCTTGGCCAGGGCACTAATATAAAGTGGAGAAAGAGTTTTTCACTAACGAACTCGAGTCGAATAAATCTTGATATATGACAGACGAAGGGGTTTGACGAGTTATCCATGACCTCCGGTCTGTAGGGATCCACGATAGTAGGACTGTATCACACGATAACTGCACCTAGAGGTTCATCATTCTATTCTACTGGGTAGCCACTACATGCTGCTAGGTGTCACTGGTGGATGGTGGGACTCACAGGGATTATCTCGATGATCGATAAATCCTAATGAGTAGAGTTGGAATCGTTCCAATCTATTGAAAGGAGTTTTCAATGATATTGTGATAGAGATCATAATATATCTCACTACCAGTCAGAGTAGAACCTATGGAGTAACACACACTAGAAGTATTGACCGATCCGATGGTTGAATCGTGACTAAGAATCACAAGTAATCAATTCGATTGATATTCAGTTGAAGAAGGAACAAAGGGAATTAATTAATTGGACTTGAAACAAGAGTCCTACTTCGATTAGGATTCCTAGAGTCCTAATTGGATTAGGACTGGGAATCCTAGTTGGAGTAGGACTGGAATTCCTACTTGGAATAGGATTCCTATAATCCTAATTAGATTAGGAGTTTTGAATTAAAATTAGATTCCTACTTGGAGTAGGATTCCTAGAGTCCTAATCAGATTAGGACTTCGGATTCAAATAGAGTCCTAATTGGATTAGGACTAAAATTAAATATGTCCTAATTTGGATTAGGGTTTCTTAAGTCACAATTAATTATTAATCTAATGAATCAATAAGACTCCTAATTGGATTAGGATTGAAGAGTTCAATTGAGTCAAAATTGATTTAAGTTCTAATTGGATTAGGACTTACCAAGATTGGATCCAAATTGGTTCACCCTTGGGCTAAGCCTAATTGGATTAGGGCTTGACCACATTAGGGCATCCAAAACCTTAGTTAATGAGGATTAGGGCAACACAAGAGGAGCGGCTCATGCCCTTCCCCTTTTCTCCTCCTTGGTGCGGCATGAAGAGAGGGGCCGGCGCCCCTCTTATGGAAGAGTGTCAAAGGGCTCCTAACTTGTAGGAGCCCTAGATGCTATTTAAGAGGAGGCCTTGGGGGCTGACCTAATTTGAGTGAATCCCTCTTCTCCTCAGCCATGGCCTCCTCCTCCTTCTCCTTGGTTTTCAGCCGCAAGCAAGGGAAGCAAAAGACAAGGTGTTGGCGGTCCCCTTCTTCCTCCTCCTTGGTTCCAACGCAGGAAAAAGGAAATGGGCTGCAGGGGCTTCGTTCCTCTTCTTTTCTTCATCCTTCTTCTTCCTCCTCTCAAGCATATTCAAGAGTTGAAAGAAAGAGAGGAGATCAGCCATCAAAAGTGATCTCTGCAAGGAAGCTAGCACCCCGGGGAGATAGAAAGCTTGGATCGGTTCTCTGCTTCGTGTGGATACCCGTAGAGGCCGGGCACTTGAACGGCTTCAAGCGAACCTCCATCCTAAACCACGAACTTCAGTTTGCGGTGATCATCTACCCGCACAAGGTGAAGATCTGATCTTCTAAAGGTTTTAAAAGTTTTTAATCCTTATCTATCTACGAACGGTTTTTGAACAACGTTCATGCGATGAACGGTTGATCCCGCGCATGCCTCTTCCGCTACATCTGAATTTTTTAAAATTTCAGCGGCATGATCGGGGTTTTCTAACACATGCATCACATATACATAACTATATGAATTAATACAAACAACATATATGTTATGTATTTATTTTTTTACTTTTATTTTCAGATCTGATTTGTTCATTAAAATCAGAGATCATATGAATCATAAATTTTATTTAGATCTAATCTAAACGATATTATGATTTCAGATTTATTCATGTTACTAATCCTAACACAAACATGCATCATATACATCCAAAATTTCAGATCTACTTAATCATGCATAATCAGCAATTAAATCAATAATAAAAAGCACTTTAGATCTAATTTAAATATGTTAATGATTTTAGATTTAATTGTAAGAATTAAAACATAAAAGTTTAAAAACGAACCTGGCTCTGATACCGCTGAAAGTGTATCTTAGGTTCTTCGGTGTTTAGCATGCTGAATTTTTTTTTTGGAAAACCATGGCTGAATCTCGATCGGGTTGCCTACGTACCCCTTCACAAGGGGGATCAAGCCACACGTAGCTCTTTTTGAGTTTCAAAAATGCAGAGAAAAAATGAATCAAATAATTTAATTCATGCATGCTTACAAGATCAAATCTAGAAAGCAGCACATTAAGAACACATAGGATTATGCTGGAATCGTTTAAACAATTATGCTAAAACTTTTATGTATGATTAACTATCAGATCTGAAACTTAAGAACTCTATTCCAATTAATCTCTAAATATTAATCGAATGGATTCTGGAGATATCTCCATGAGAAGCCCCAAAAGAGGGTAAAACCTCGGAGAATCGGACCTACACCTTGACACCATAATAAATGATTAATGCTAGAATAATACCTTTATGATGGATGAAAGTTGTGGATCTGATTTTTGACTTCGCAGCCATGCACACGAATGGCCTTTACGAGAAGTTCATGCGAAGCTCTGAAGGATCTTCTTCCGTAACAGTGCTAGCAGTTGCTGAACACCTGAAGGCTGAAATTTGCTCGCCGGGATTCAATCAACTCTTGATCAATCGTCTTGAAGTAGATGGAGATGAGGTTTGTAGGAGAAGTAGAGGATTCAGATCTGATCTTGAATCTTCCAGATATTCACCTTGAAAAACCTAGCTAAAATGGAGAAGGAAGAGGAGAAGGAGGCATGTGAGGAAGAAGTCTACAATGCAATGTGTAGCCGGTGCCCATTTTTGACCCCTTTTAATGGCATTCGAATTTTATTCAAAATTAAAAAATTAGCTCCTGAAATCCTTCTTTAGTTGGTGCATGCAATGGAATAGGAACAACCCAAATCAGATCTCAACCAAATCTGATTTAAATTCAAACTTTAAACACATGCGCAAGGGGAGAGTGATGCAAAATTCCATGCGGCAAGGCAAAAGACTTCATATTTTCGAACTCACCTCTTGAAATTCGAATTTCAATCATTCAAAAACTCATATGCCACCTTGGCTGATGGTTTGAGTGATTAAAATCATTTAACACATTGCTTAATGTTTGAATTTAAATTCAAACACCAAGCAATGTCGCCAAGTGTCAAGCAATGAGTTCATGCGCCATGCATTAATTTTGGGTTATTTAAAATTCATGAAATCCAATTCCATGTCACCACTAATTGCCACATCATCTGAAACTAATCCTCTTGTGTTTCACCTAATCAAATTTGGTCAAACCTGGATTAAAACAAAGCAATTTGGTTGAACCCAATCTAATCAGGTTAGGCCCTGATTGAGCTCAAATTGAATCCAATTCAATTTTGGCTCATCCAAACTCAATCAAATTGAATTAATTACTTTGTGTTGCACCTAATCCAATTAGGTTAATCCCCAATTAAGCACAAATTAATTTAAAATTAATTTGATCAGCTTAAGTTCTTTTGGTTCTGACCTAATCCAATCAGGTCAAAATCCTGATTGAGCCCAAAGTTGAATCCAATTCAATTTGGCTCATCGTTAGCACAATTACTCAATAAAATTGAGTTTATTAGTAATTTAATTACTAATTAATCCTCCAATAATTACTTTAATTATTTTATAAGATAATTTACCAATCAAATTGACCAAATTACCCCTGAATGATTCTTAATCGTTCATCAACCTTCTTGATCAATCAGAAAACTTCTATGCGTGTGACCTCATAGGTTCGAACCTAAGCTGGTAGTACAGGAATGACTTCCTGCACTAATCGATGTGACCATCTAGCAATGATACCTGACATCCGAATAGGCCGAATATATGCGAAGCAAATATTCTAGAACCCTGGACCATGGTTACTGTATAATTCATCCCTTTGACTCCTAATGCCAGGATGACTTAGAGCTCACTGTCAACTCTATAATTTGTATATCTATTATGTGATTAACTTTAGATATCCCATAACTCCTCACTGGAATTATCCTGGCCAAGATTTTGCTAAATTAATCACAAGATATTATCTCCTATTTTTAGGAGGGGTCAATTCCATCTTGACTCACAACTGACTACGCAAGTACTTGACTGCACCCAGTGACCTTCCGTCATTGAATTAGAAATTCAAGTAGTCTGATACCAAAGTACAATAAGTTGCTTGTTAATCACTGTGGTGATTTCAGGTCTGAGAGATACTTATATCCATATCCACTCGAAACATCTCTCGATAGTAGAGTGTTCCAGAATTGGTCACGTTCAGCGAAATATACTCCTACACTTCACCTGTGTGGCATACCAGTGTCTCCACACTCCTTGGTTAAGAGGATAACCAACGTATATGTCACACAACGACCTAATCTCGATAATGCTATCATCCTTATAACAATATATCATTTGGTCGCGAGCTTGTTTAAGGACTCGAAGATAAATTCTCCTTTATCATTAATAAGTCTTAAGGACTTCATCATATAAGAGTTCATTTGAAGATGTAAAATGATGAATAATGCCAAAAAACACTTTATTAATTTGTCAATTCATTTACAAAATCCAATCATCAATATGTTGACGATTGACATTTAGGATATAATTCCCAACAGGCGGCCCTCCTACTTCCTCCATTTGGTTCCAATATGAAGAAAAATAAAAAGACTGCGAAGGGCTTTTCTTCTTCTTCCATAGAACCAACATTCTTCTTCTTCCTCCCTTAGGCATTCAAGAGTTGATTCAAAGGGAGGTCTTCAGCCATCCAAAGCCATCTCTGCAAGGGAGCTAGCACCCTAGGAAGATACGAAGGCTTCGATCGTTTCACTACTTCGTATGGATACCCGTAGAGGCCGGACGTATGTGCGGCTTCCATCGAACCTACAACAAATCCACGAATATCAGATTTGCGGAGACCATCTACCTGCACAAGGTGAAGATCTGATCTTTCTAATAATGTAAAATTGTTTAAAAGAATTTAATCCTAATCTATCTACAAACGATGTTTTACAAATAAGTTCTTGCGATGAACGAAATCTCGCGCACGCCTTTCCGCTGCGCATTGAATTTTCTAAAATTTTCTGTGGCGTGCGAGGGATCCTAACATCTACACTCTTTTGTTAAGAGGACAACCAACGATATGGCACACAACGATCTATTCTTGATAATGTTATTGTCCAAGTAATAGCATGTCGCTTGGTCGCGAATCCTCCTTTATTTTTTAAAAGAGTCCTAAGGACTTCATCACATCATAGGAGTTCAAAAAGATGTATAGAATATATGCGATGAATAATACCAAATAACCTTTTATTAATTCATTAATTCATATACAATTCAATCATCAGTAGGCCGATGATTGACTTTTAGGATACAATTCCCAACAATTCCCACTTGGACTAAAGCCAATCGGTATAGTATCGTATACCCATCTTCGACTTATGATCATTGAACTCTTTAATGCCGAGGAATTTAGTAAATGGGCCAGCCAAATTTTTCTTCGAGGTTCTCTGCCTCGCACACTGAGTCAGCCACAGTATTCTGCTTGGAACTTTTCCAGCAGACAACACCACCTTTTAGGGTAAATATATAACCCGACACGCTCTTGCTATCATCTCGATCTGACTGGAAACTGGAATCAGTGTATCCTACTAGTTTCAAGTCAGTATCACCGTAGACAAGCCACTGGTCCTTAGTATTTCTCAAATACTTATGGATGGTTTTTACAACCTTTCAGTGGTTGTTACCTGGATCAGACTGGTATCTACTCACTACCACTAGTGAATATGCCACGTCTGGTGTAGTGCATGTCATGGCAAATTAATCATGCTGAACCTTTTCAGCACAGTATCAATGTACGTGGATTGGGACAATCCAAGCAATCTTTTAGATCTATCTCTATAAATCTTCATACCTACGATATAAGATGCTTCTTCCAAATTCTTCATGGCAAATTGAGATGAAAGTCAAACTTTTATTCCCTGTAATGCGGGGATGTCATTCCTGATTAAGAGAATATCATCTACATACAAAACAAGAAATACAATCACTAAACCATTTGCCCATTTATAAATGCAAGGTTCTTCTTCATTCTTAATGACGCCATACGTTCTGATCACCTTATCAAAATGTATGTTCCAACTCCGAGAAGCTTGCTTTAATCCATAAATGGATCTCTGAAGCTTGTACACTTTAGATTCATCTATAGATGTAAAACCTTCAGGTTGTATTATATACACTTCTTCTTCTAAATCTCCATTTAGAAATGTGGTTTTTACATCCATCTGCCAGATCTCATAATCTAAATGTACTGCTATCGCAAGCATAATCCGAATAAACTTGAGCATTGCTACAGTAGAAAATGTCTCATCATAATCAATACCATAATGTTGACGATATTCCTTTGCAACCAGGTGGGCTTTATAGGTCTCAATCTTTTCGTCTGCACCCCTTTTCCTTTTGAAAATCCATTTACACCCTATGGATTTTATTCCTTCGAGTGGGTCAACTAATGTCCATACATCATTGTCCTTCATGGACTCCATTTCAGTTGCATGGCTCCAAGCCATTTATTAGAGTCATACCTCTGCATTGCATCCATATAGGTGACCGGATCCTCATCATTTTCACCAAGTTCGATAGGATCTCCATTCCGGACCAAGAAACCGTAGTATCTATCCGGTTGACGTAGTACTCTTCCTAATCGTCTTAATGGTGCATTTATAATGGGTTCTGGATTTGATCTAATCAACTCAGATTCTAAACGTTCAGTGGTTGGTGTCGGTTCTTCAACATGTTGAATTTTTTTAAGTTCAACATTAGAACTATTACTTCCTTCTCCAAGGAATTCCTTCTCTAAGAAGACAACTATATTGCTGATGAACAACTTTTGTTCTTCAGCAAGATAGAAATAATAACCTTTAATCTCTTTAGGATAACCGATAAAGAAACATTTGTCATACTTGGTTTCAAGTTTGTCTGCTTTCAAACGTTTAACATAAGCCGAACACCCCCAAACCCTAAGATGAGAAAGCATCGGTTTCCATCCCGTCCACATCCCCAAAAGGATATGGGCAAACTTGCAAACCCCATCATGGATCAAACTATGTCTAACAGGGTTCGATTTCTCCTTTCTGATACTCTATTGTATTGTGGTGTACCAGGAGGAGTCCATTGGGAGAAAATTCCATTTTCTCCTAGATATGTCAAAAACTCACTGGAGAGATATTCTCCTCCTCGGTCTGATCGAAGAGTTTTAATACTCTTTCCAGTTTGTTTTTCTACTTCATTACGATATAATTTGAACATTTCAAATGATTCATATTTATGTCTCATTAAATAGACATAACCATACCTCAAAAAGTCATCTGTGAACGTAATGAAATACGAGTATCCACCTCTGACTTTTGTGCTCATTGGCCCACATACATCAGTATGTACAAGGGTCAATCAATCACTGGCTCGTTCATCTTTTTCGATAAAAGATGATTTGGTCATCTTTCCAAGAAGACATGACTCATAGGTTGTCAATGATTCACAATCATTAACATTGAGGATTCCTTCTTTACTTAACCTGTTCATCCTATTCTTGTTAATATGACCTAGCCTATGATGCCAAAGGTAGACATCTGTGACATTATCTATTCTAAGGCGCTTAGTTGACTTGTATATTATATTAACAGGCTGTGACAATAAATAGATGTCATTGCTCAATTGTCCATTCATTACAGTAACACCATTCATAATGATATCATAAGAACATTTCTATATTGAAATTTCATAACCGTTCATGGCCAAAAGGCCTACGGAAATTACATTCAATAAGTACGTAGGACAATAGTGACAATCACTCAAGACAACTACATGAGAATTGAAATCAAGTTTGAGATTTTCTAAAGCTAGAACTGGAATAGATCTTCCATCTCCAACATTCAGGAATCTCTCGTTGTTTCCAAATCTCTCATTTACCTGAAGTCCTTGCAACAAATTGTATATATTAAACGGACTTTCAGTATCTAATACTCAGGTCGAATTATCACATATAGAGAAATTACAAGGTGTTATCATATAAAAATCTTGATCAATAACTGATTGCCCTTTTCTCTTGCTTGGCCTGTTCGGATCAAGTGAGGCAAGGTACTGAGGATAATTCCTCTTCCAATACCCTTGCTTCTTATAGTAGAAGCACTTTGCCTTACTTTGATCAGCCTTCACCTTCTTGGTCTGACTTGGCTTAGCGCGTTGCACCTTTTTCTTTTGATTCTTATTTTTCTTCTTCCCTTTCTTAAAGGGACCACGACCCTAGGACGAACCTCCCACTAAATTCACCGACCCTTTTAGAAGTTGGTGATCCTTCTCAAACATTTGTAGTAAACCCAACAATTGGTGATAATTTACTACCAATTTTGTCATATGAAAATGAGTGAAAAATGGACGGTATGAACCAGAAAGAGAGTTCAGTATAGCATCCTTTCCCAATTGATCATGTAGGAGAAATTCGAGAGTGCCTAGGCGCTCGATTAAGTCAATCATGTACAATATATGATCGATCACTAAAGCCCCGTCCTTCATACGTGTGTTGAAAATAGCATAACTGGTCTTATGCCTTTCAACGTCGTCAGGAATACTGAAGGAATTGTTCAACACTTGAACAATTTCTTCAGGCTGCGCATTCTCAAACCTATGACTGAACTCGTCGTTCATCGCAGCGAGCATAATGCAATGGACAGTGATACAGTCACTGAGCCACTTCTGATAAGTGTCTCTGACTGTACCCCGTGCATTAGCAACGGGCTGCTCAGGTGCTGGATCTGTTATCACATAAAGGATCCGTTCATGCTCTAGCACAATCTTAAGTTTTCTAAGCCAGTTGTTAAAATTAGGTCCAGTCAACTTGTCATTATCCAACAATGAACGAAGTGATAAACTAGTGGCCATTTCTGCATAAAAAAAATCGGCTATCATTATATGAATAGACAAGACCCTAAAGACTTGGACTTTAGTCTAAAGATTCTTCAACTATTTTATACAAATTTGTAGCCTCTACCTCAAATTCGAAGAATTATTGATAGTCAACTTTAAAGACCACGGAATAGCACGTATCTAGTAGGATAGTGATTACAGGTATCGATCCACAGGGGTTGGGGTATAGTTGTTTTCTAAATAAAATATTTAAAAAGGAGAATTTGTAAAGGAAATTCAACTAAGAAATTTAATGAAAATGCAATTGAAGTGATATCAGTGTGAGAGGACCTAGGGCAAGAAATTCACCACTAACATCGGAACAAGGATTATTTATATTTTAATTTATTCTTGGATTAACATGCAAATTGGCTACAAGCCTAATAAGCATTTGAATAAAATCTCACAAAAGTAATTTAGGCATAATCCATCTTCAGTTGGCATGAAATGTCTACCCTAATCTAAGGTGGCAGCACATCGCATCTTCCTTAAGCATGGACTATCTTATTTTTACTTCAATGATCATGAAGAATAGTTGTATAAACTTCATATTTAAAATCACAGAAATTAAACATGAAATAAAAGAAGATATTCATTAAAAACAATAAGTTCATACAACTCCAAGAATATAAAATTAAAAATATAAAACCCATGTCCCTTTGTTAGGGCTGCATCCAGCCCTAGTGAAGATCAGCCTTCCATGAAGTTGCGGGCGGCAGCAGCAGCACAGCAGCGGGCTCCCATTTGCATCATGATCAGCTTCCTTTCTTCCTCCCTCAGCACTTCATTCTTATTTTTTTATATACATGGGAAGTTATTCCCAAAATATCCATACCTCTCTCCCTCCTCTGTTTTTTATTTCTATGGGACTCGGCCTGTCAAGAGATTGATGGGATCAACCCCCCATGGGGGAAGAGGGAATGCCCCCAGGTGGGGAAGGAGGAATGCCCATCTCGGTTCATGCTGGGCCTTTTTATAGGCTGCGACTCCCTATCTCCTCCCCTGTTTCGAATGTAGATAAGGATGAAGACATGGTGGGATAAGGTTGCGGGATGAAGATAGAGCTGATCCGGGAGTTGCGATAATACTGGAAAGATACTGAGAAGATCTCGGATTAGAAGAAGAATTCTGTTTTGAGGCAGGGGATGATGCTGATGAAGCTCACGGTTGAGAGGACTTGATCCTTTGATGCGGATGCTAAGAATTGCTGGGAAGAGCGCATAGGTGTTGGCTTGATCCGTGATGAAGGGGGAACGCACGTAAACGGGATGAAAGATTTCCTAGGGAGGATAAACTCAAGAAAGATAGGAACAGAGGATTCTTCCGTGATCAATATGATTAATCCGAATGGGAGGTAGTTTGGATTCGGTTGGCAGTTGATGGGAAGATTAAGCTTTGTTCTGTTAAAACAGGGGATACATGGGCGGCTGAAAGCCATTGCGAACGGGAGGAAGGGCTTACGGGATGCTGTGAATCCTGGGAAGATAAAGTCGAATCGAGAACAATGCGGGATGAAGGTGAATCACGACCGAGATGAGGCTGAACTAAGAAAGTAGGGGATAAGCTTGGAGGGATTCACGGAATGGTTGGAAAGCGGTGACTTATCCGTGGATGAGATTTGATGCAGCTGGTGGATGCTGGATATGAGAAGGAAGCAGAGGATTTTTTTGGATGCAGAATAGGGGAGTTGATCGAAAGAAGAAAGACGTTGGGAGATTCGGATAAGGATGGAATGGCGTGGAAGAAACAGGATGGGGTGAAGTTCGGATTCGGAGGTTGGGAGGAAGTTGGGATCTCGGGATGAAAGGGAACTGCTCCTTGTTTTCGTGAAGGGAAGTCGGTCACGGTTGTGAAGTGATCTGGATGAAGTTCGGCTGGGAGATGATTCTTGAATCGCGGACGGGATGGAAGACACGCGGAGCAGAGGAGGAAGGCTGGGATGGATTACATCCGTGGATGAGGTGAATTGATGAAATATGATCTGGTGACGCGGAACAGGGGAGAGGTGTTGCGAGATACGCGGGGCGGACGTATGAAATTTGGGACTTGAACGGGATGATAGGCTTGGTTTTGTTCGTGGGACCCGAGAACTGGAAAGTGACGTGGAAGCTTGATCTCTAAGCATTTAAAGGATGACGTGGACACGGGTTCAGCTGCAAACGCGACCTGTACACATTAGTTCAGACATCATCCTAATTAGTTCGACGTAACCTGCACACATTAGACTCGACCAATAAAATCAAGCAAACTCGAATTATTTCTAATAATTTATTAAAATGCAATGATAAGGGGGAATGAATTTTCTTATGTTTAAATTTAAAATATATGCGTAAAAATAATGATAAGTGTTATAAGTAAGATATTAATTCATGCATTATTTAGCACTTATCACACCCCCAAACCTACATTTTGCTAGTCCTCGAGCAAAATAAAAACTAACTCACTTTCGCAAGAATCGCGATTGCATTTACCGTATGCAATAAGGCTTTAAACCCCTAGGTAGCCCTAGTGGACGAGTTTTGTCTCATGAGAGTTTCCGGCTCAGATACCCACAAACTGTTGTCTCTACCCAAAGAGTTTATTGTTTTATAAAATCTAACTTCAAATGCATAAGTACCAAGAATTTCAAACGCACACAAAGTTTTAATTACTAAGTCAGCCCAAATCTTAGGTCAGTATGCAACTTAAGTTGAAGTCATTAAGTTTCCGTTAGAGAATTGTAAGGCTAATTTATACTTGGGTGCTCGGTGATATCTGGACCATACACAAGCTAAGGCTTTAGATTCTCCAAAATACTGCTAAAACTAGTAGTTTTCAAGAATTGGTCAGATAAGACATAATCACTGATTCAAAATCATCCTATCTTGCAGGATTTCGAGAGTTGTGGATGTTTACTTTAATACCTCATGGGCTTTATCTATAATATTCCAGTTTACTCGAATGTTTACAATGATGGCTTTCACACTATCATCTTTTTCAAGGTCAATATTATTATTTTTTTAATATATTTTTTTATTTTTTTTATTTTGTATTTATAAATAAATTACGCACTTTTACTCTTGTAATGATTCCTCCGTGTAGCGAGCATTCAGTCAACACTCCTACACCAGATGGTGTAAGGTGTTGGGCATCAAGACTCCCCTACGGACCTATGCTCGGGTTCCTCATACAAGCCCGCTGACCTTTGACAATAGGTAGCCCTTTTCGATGTACCTAACTAAATTCACTTCTTCTTCTTTTTTTTTTTTTAACATAGGATAATAGTGAATTAGATAGGAATGATTCATCAGGACTCAAGGTTGCTACCAGACTTAACAACATAATGTTGAACCTAACCCTTAGAAGTGCAGGCCATACGTGTTGTAAAATTTCAAAGTAAAAATTATCTTACAACTTACTAAAAGAACTTTAATAAAAAGAAGTCAAATTGTCTTACTTCTGACTAATCATTGGGCTTGTTAGATTTTATATACTTTGTGTGTTTATCATTTCGGCACTAAGGCACGGAAATTAGGTGTTTTTTTTATAGGTAAATCTTATTCAAAAATGCGAAAATGCGAAAAATTTCTTCAAAAATTTCAATCTTATACCCCCCAACCTAGACCAAACATTGTCCTCAATGTTTTTTTTTTGAATATTATATTATTATTTTTATTATTTTTTTATATTTTTTTATATTTTAAATTTTTTTTTTATTTTAGTTTGGACGAAAATATGATGCAGATGGAAAATAGAAGCATTTTACCTTAGTTGCATCAGTAATATGAGGACTCCTGCTAAGAAATTAGAAAATATGTAATAAAAAATGCAAAAATGTCCTACGAAAATTGGGTTGCCTTCCAACAAGTGCTAAGTTTAACGTCTTTAGCCAGACATAGTACATCCTTAATTATATCATACCGGGTATAGTTGATTCTAATGTTCTGATCTCAGCTCGAATATTCCTTAGGGTTCGTTCTATTTCAGGGTCAAAAGGTAATAGTTCAGGAGATCTGGAACGACACCCTAGCATGCACCAATACTCTTCTGATCAGTCACGTATAGTTAAGCATGCACTAAAAGAAAAACACATCAAATCCTTGTATTTGCCCTAAAATCACTAGACAGCTCCTAACTGGTTTGAAGAGGGCACCTAAGCCTCCAATCCGGTCTAATGAACTTAGTTGACCAGGTAAGCTCCCAGGTAAGTGGGGGGGTCACGATGCATTCGCAAAGGTCCCACTTAAAAACCACTTGCCTCGAACAGATGAACTGTCTCCCTTAAGGGACAAAGCTTGCCTAGACATCAACTGAGCCACAGAGCGAAATTGGTGCAACTTTCGGTGATCTTCGTCCTATTGAGCTCGAATGTCCCTAGGGGCCAACGTCTAATTGATTTTAATTAAAGTGATAGCTATGTGAGAATTGATTCACCTAATTTGGGCAAGAATCTGGTAATGAAATCCAGTTCTTATCTTGTTGGGGTGATTGCCCTTACTATGTGCGGATTAATTGGTGTATGTGTATCAAGCATGCATTCACACTTTTTGCTGAATTTAAAATCAAACAATCACCGTAATATTTCAGGCTAATTGGAAATCAATTTAAATAAGAAAGGTTCAGATGTTACCAAAGAAAATTTTTCCAGCAATTTTTTTATTTTAAAGCAAACCTCTACAGCCTTCCTTTTCCAGCAATTCCCTTTTTGATCGTCCCAGATGTCCTCTTCGATTTCTGATCAAGAAAAATCAAAAATTAGTAAGAGAGAGAAAGGAGATAAGAAAAGTAGCCAAAATAGAAAATATTTTTATTTTATTTTAGATATATAGATTTTTTAAAAGTTTTTTTTTTGAAAGTTTTTTTTTAATGAAAAGAAAAATAACTATGTTAACAATCTCCGGCAACGGCGCCAAAAATTGATAGTCAACTTTAAAGACCACGCAATAGCACGTATCTAGTAGGATAGTGATTACGGGTATCGATCCACAGGGGTTGGGGTATAGTTGTTTTCTAAATAAAATATTTAAAAAGGAGAATTTGTAAAGAAAATTCAACTAAGAAATTTAATGAAAATGCAATTGAAGTGATATCAGTGTGAGGGGATCTAGGGTAAGGAATTCACCACTAACATCGGAACAAGGGTTATTTATATTTTAATTTATTCTTGGATTAACATGCAAATTGGCTACAAGCCTAATAAGCATTTGAATAAAATCTCACAAAAGTAATTTAGGCATAATCCATCTTCAGTTGGCATGAAATGTCTACCCTAATCTAAGGTGGCAGCACATCGCATCTTCCTTAAGCATGGACTATCTTATTTTTACTTCAATGATCATGATTAATACAACCATTGAGGGAATATCAAATTAATAATTCAGTTTAATGTGATACATCACTAATGAATACGACACCCTCGATACATTCATGATATATTAAGAGAATGAGATCAAGACGTCTTCCAATGATTGACAACGAGATAACATTTGTAGTAGAAAAGTGATAGAGAACTCTTAATTCTAATTCAGCAAAGTTTCAAGTGAAAAATACTCTTAAGGGCAAAACAATAATTTTCATTGTTAAGGGTATGTAGCTCTATTGTGGCATGCATTCAAAATTGCTTGAAATATGTTTCATTAATTATATGAATTAGTCTAACCTTAAGATGCAGGAAAGTATGGATTGAGTCGACCCCAACTTAAGTGGAGTCGACCCTGGCACACCTTGGAACCATCTGGCACACCCCTGCAAAAATAGCACAGATCCCAATGTATCTTTGAGTCGACCCCATGTATCTTTGAGTCGACCCCAAAGAACTTTGAGTCGACCTCAGCTTCAAGCCTCAAGAAAATAACTCTCTGGAATTTACTGAGAGGGCCGACCCCAAGTTTCCTTGAGTCGACCCTAGATGGAGCCGACCCCAGGAACACTTGAGCAGACCCCAATGGAGCCGACCCCAACTGAACATGAGCTGACCCTAAGGATATATGCTCAAAACCACGTCTCTGGAATCCCTGAGAGGGTCGACCCCAATGGAGCTTGAGTCGATCCCACTGTAGCATGGGTCAACCCCAAGAAAGGTTGAGTCGACCCCAGTAAAAACAGCCGAAAATGCAAGGTTCTATGGTTCCTGAGAAGGTCGACCCCACTGTAGCAGGGGTCGACCCCAGTGAAGTTTGAGTCGACCCCAGAGTGAGTTGGGTCGACCCCAAGTCTAACGAATACTAAGTTGAGTCGACCCCAGGAAAGTTTGAATCGACCCCAGCACGGGCAAGGGCATAACGGCTAGTTCTGCAGAAGTACTTTTTCACCTTCCAACGGCTAGTAACGGCTAGTTTTTCAAATCTAACCAATGGGGAGTGACCAATAGAGGTGGGCAAGTATTTAAAGTGACACTATTCATCAGAGGAAGCATCTTTTGCTAAGAAATCAATAGTTCATTCAAGTAAAAGCAAGCCCTAGCATCCTTCATCAAGGTTCTCCATTTAAGTCTCAAAAAGGAGGTGACTGAGCAATCTAAGTGTGCATTCAACAGCTCCACTAAACCATTGTGAAGTGAAGTAACCTTGGCAAAGAAGAGAAGAGCATCCTCAAAGCGATAACTATTTCTTATCTCTTCTATTAGTGTAAAATTGTTATGTTTGCTCTTCTAGGAGTTTCAAACTCTTTCTACTTAATTACTTTGTAAGATTTGTTGGTGAGCCCGTAAAACCAACGGTGTAGGTTGTTGGTGAGCCTGCAAAACCAACATAGGTTTTTGGTGATCCCGAAAAACCAAAGTGTAAAGATTTTTGGATTGTGAGCCCGGAAAACAATCCAACTGTAATCCGCAGGATTATAGTGAATTTCCAAGGGGATGCTTGGATAGTGGACGTAGGTGCTTAGAAGAGCACCGAACCACTATACTTCTTGTGTGTTTGTATTGTGCATTGTTCTAACTTTACAACACGCACTCAATTAATATTAACTAAACCACTCACTCATCAATTAATTTAATTAAGGGATTGAAAAATTTAGAAAAACCAATTCACCCCCCCTCCCTCTTGGCTTGTCGCCTTAGGCAGCAGAGAGTTTGTGAAGAAAATTAAACTAAGAAATTTAATAAAAATGCAATTGATAATGATATGAGTAGAAGGAACCTAGGGCAAGGAATTCACCACTAATATAGAAATAAGGGTTATTTGTAACTTATTTCATTCTTGGATTATTATGCAAATTGGCTACAAGCCTAATAAGCATTCGAATAAAATTTCACAAAAATAATTTAGGCATAATCCATCTTCAGTTAGCATGAAATGTCTACCCTAATCTAAGGTGGCAGCACATCGCATCTTTCTTAAGCATGAACTATCTTATTTTTACTTCAATGATCATGAAAAACTTTTGTATAGACTCCATACTTGAAATCACAGAATTTAAGCATGAGGTAAAAGGATATTTATTAAGAACAAGAATGTCTATACAATTCCAAGAACATGAAATTAAATAAACAAAACCCGTCTTCCTTTGTTAGGGCTGCATCCAGCCCTAGAGAAGAGCTCAGCTTTCCATGGAGTTGTAGACGACGGCAACAGTGCAGCAGCAGGCTTCCATCTATTTGTTCATTCTCCCTGGAGACTCCACTGAAAACAGCTCCCTCTCAGCACTTCCTCATTTCTTCTTATGGGAAGTCATTCCTAGAATACCCCAAAAATACTCTCCCTCTTGACTCCATGCTGTGTACACGACCTGATATAGCCCTTGCTGTGAGTGTCACTAGCAGATATCATTCGAATCTAGGTGAAGAGCACTGGACAGCTGTGAAGAATATTCTTAAGTACTTGAGAAGAACTAAAGATTTATTCTTGATCTTTGGAGGAGCATCAGAGTTAAAGGTAGAAGGGTACATAGATTCAGACTTTATGACTGATATCGATGATAGAATGTCTACATCTGAATATGTGTTCTTGTGCAATGGTGGTACGGTGAATTAGAAAAGTTCTAAACAACCGATCATTGCTGATTCTACTATGGAAGCTGAATATATTGCCACCTCTGAAGCTGCTAAGGAAGGCTTCTGGTTCAAAAAATTCATTGCGGAATTGGATGTAATGTCATCAGATGCCATACCACTCTACTGCGATAATAATGGCACCATAGCTCTTGCTAAGGAGCCAAGGTCTCATCAGAAGTCAAAGTATATAGAGCGGCGCTTTCACCTCATACGCGACTATGTTAAGAAGAAATATATCGAGGTGTAGAGAGTAGACTCCGCAGACAACGTGGCGAATCCGTTCACTAAGCAGCTGAGTCAGCAAAAGACTGAAGCCCACCTTGAGAAGATGGGACTTAGATATATGACTGATTGGCTTTAGTGTAAATGGGAGATTGTTAGATGTATGCCCTAGAAGCCAATCTGGCTGACACATTATTAATTCTGGAATATAATTTTGTACTTGACTTCATTATTATTAAATAATAAAAGGCATCTTTTTCATTCATATTGTTTATGTGTCTGTGAATCGTCCAAGGAATTAATAAGATGATGATGCATATTCTCAAGAGTTGAGAATTTGAGCCATGTATCATTGGTGATTAATTTCTAAATGCTCCTGATCGATCGATCATCACGAGGACGGTGATCGATCCTATGAGATCAGTGCACACATTGCTTTCCTTGTGGATGGACGAGACTCGAGTCCACGGTGTGGGGACACTGAAGTAATAGTGCAGGTGCTTATTAGAGAACAAGGGTACTGAGCGTGACCAAGACAAGAAGTCACTTGGATGTCTATCCACTCGTCAGTGACTTGCTTGATGTTGCAGTAGTGTGACTGGTCCTTTGACCTGCGGTGTTTCGGCTACTCACAGTGAGGTTATTGTAGTTTGACTGCACGTATACATGGTCTCTAGATATATGGATCCATGCAGTGTAGATTAGCTACAGTAGGTTCATTATAGGAGTAGGGTGTGCACCTATATGGAATCTATCGACCTTGATAGATAAGGAGAGATCCTCTGTGATTTATAAGACGGAGTGCGTAAGACCTCGGCCGGGGCAGTATACATAGTGGAGAAAGAGTTTTTCACTCTCGAACTTAAATCGAATAAATCTTGACATATGACAAACGATGGGGTTTGACGAGTTGTCCATGACCTCCGTCCTGTAGGGATCCACGATAGAAGGACTGTATCATACGATAACTGCACCTAGAGGTTCATTATTCTATTCTACTAGGTTGCCACTACATACTGCTAGGTGTCACTTGTGGATGTTGGAACTTACGGGCATTCACCTGATGATCGGTAGACCCTGACGAGTAGAACTGAAAGTGTTTCAATCCACTAAAAGGTGTTTCAGTGATATTGAGATGGAGATCTCAATATGTCTCATTACCAGTTAGATTAGAACCTACGAGGTCACACACATTAGGGGTTCTGATTATTAGGATTGTCGAATTGTGATTTGGAATCACAATGTCAATTGTCAATAAGATTGATGTTCGAAATAACCCACTAAGAGTTAGTGAGTTAAATGGAAGAATTAAATAATTATAATTAAATTATAATTAAGTCTTTTATTGCTGATTAATTGAGTCAAATTATGTTGGATCTGACCCAAAGAAATTTGACTCAAATCCTAGTCAAGAGTTGGCTAGATCGAGTCCCTAAAAACCCTGCCTAATTCAGCCTTTTTCCTATTATTGGAGCCTTCCTCTTGATGCCTTATTTTGAGGGGTCAAAATAGGCAAAAGGGGGCAGCCAATAGGGCAAGGAGTGGCGTGGCACCCTCTCCTTCTTTGCTTTCAGCCGGCACCCCTTAATTCTTTCCAAGAATCAAGGGGCCATCCAATTAAAAAAAGGGAGGCACCAAGGAATCCTAGTGGGACTAGGACCCTTGGCGCCTAGGGTTTTGAACCCTATAAAAAAGGAGCCCCACGCCCCAAGTTTTTCAAGAATTCTTCTCCCAGGCGTGGGGCAGCAATGAGGAATTTTTTGGGATTTTTAAATCAGCAAGGAGAGAATCAAAACAAAGAAAGCATTTCTTCTTCCTTTTAAGACTGCACAAGGTGGGATCCTTGTGATTTCTTCCTCCTTCTTCTTCGACATCCAAGAGAGATTTTTGCAAGGAGCTAGTACCCCGGTGAAGCCCCATCTTTGATCTTCAGCAATCTCGTGTGGATACTTGTAGAGGCCGCACGTGCGGCTACAAGGAACCAAACCACGATCATCGGTTGCGGTGTTCTTCTACCCGCACAAAGGTGAAGATGAGATCTTCATTTGAATTTTTAGATTTCTGATTTGCTGGTAGTTTAACAATTCATAATTACTTATTAGATCTTAGTTTAGTCCCCATCTGAATTCAAAAAGGTTCTGAATCGTTCTAAATTAGAAAATTTTTGAATTCACCCGATCCTGTTCTGGCGTATGCGATGCACCAGGCCCGGCATGCGGATTCCGCCGCGATCGTCGCGCCGCTGTGGGGAACACCAACAGACAGTCTCAAAAAATTCATCTAGGTGTTTATATGGGTCTTCGTTGGTGAGCCCATAAAAAGATGGGAGCATTTGGATCATACTAGACTTTATTTCATATTGTACAGCTACTACCTCAGGTAATCGAATGCAAGATGGAAAAGTGTAAATGGTGGGAGTAAAGTACTCCCTCAAGAGTTTTGGTTGTTCTTTAGCCATTTCAAGAGGTGGGGATGATTCTAATGTTTTGGTTCCAGCTCGAATATTCCTAAGGGTCCGTTCTATTTCAGGGTCAAAGGATAATAGGTCGCGTACTCTAGAACGACTCTCTTGCATAAACTAATACTTGATCAATCAAGCATGCAGTAAAAGAAAAATACATCAAATCCTTGTATTTGCCCTAAAATCACTAGACAGCTCCTAATTGGTTTGAAGAGGGCACCTAAGCCTCCAATCCGGTCTAATGAACTGAGTTGACCAGGTAAGCTCCCAAGTAAGTGGGGGGGTCACGATGTGTTTGCAAAAGTTCCACTTAAAAACTACTTGCCTCGAACAGATGATCTGTCTCCCTTATAGCGACAAAGCTTGCCTAGACATCAACTGAGCCGCAAAGCAAAATTGGTGCAACCTTCGGTAATCTTCGTCCTATTGAGCTCGAATGTCCCTAGGGGCCAACGTCTGATTGATTTTAATTAAGCTGACACTATGTGAGATTGAGTTCACCTAAGTTGAGCAAGAGTCCGGTGATGAAATTCGGCTCTTATCTTGTTGGGGTGATTGCCCTTACTAAGTTTGGATTAATTGGTGTATGTGTATCAAACATGCATTCACACTTTTGCTAAAATTAAAATCAAACAATCACCACAAAATTTCAAGCTAGTTGGAAATCAATTTAAACAAGAAAGGTTTAGAGGTTACCAAAGGAAATTTCCCCAGTAATTTTTTTTTTAAGCAAACCTCTACAGCATTCCTTTTCCAGCAGTCCCTTTTTTGATCGTCCTAGATTTTCTCTTCGATTCCTGCTTAAATAATTCCAAAAGAAAAATCAAAAAATAGTAAGAGAGAAAAAGGAGATAAGAAAAGTAACAAAAATAGAAAATATTTTTATTTTATTTTAGATATATATTATTATTTTTTTGAAAGTTTTTTTTTAAATGAAAAGAAAAACAACTATGCTAGCAATCTCCGGCAATGGCGCTAAAAATTGATCGGTTCTTTCAATTTCAAAAGTAAACCATGCAATAGCACGTATCCTGTAGGATAGTGATTACGGATGTCGATCCACAGGGATTGGAGACAAGTTATTTTTCTTAATTAAATAATTAGTTCAAAGGGCTTAAGCTAGAGTAAAAAAAAGAATTTTAAGTTATCGATTAATAAGAACTAAAAAGTAGGATGAATGCAACAGTAAAAATATTTTATGGAAAGAGATGTTTAGGGTTAGAATCCACCGATGGATTCGTAAGTGTGATGCTTTCAATGACTTAGATGCGTGTATGATCTGATTGCTTTTAACTACAAGTTAGGGCAATCATACAAAAAGTTGAAATCTAACCCACAGTATGAGTCATCTAAGCCTGATACAAACCATCTTCTCTAAGGATAGGCATGGTCTGTCCTATTTAGCATGATTCATCTGATGATTAATTTCTCAAAGATAAATCTGGTAGTTGCATAACAATCTCCTCCAAACCATAGGTATTGGATTCGATTTCGATAAACTAGATTAATTCATGCAAAGGCTTTCTACAAGATAAACATCTTACACAAATTAAACAAGACATTTCAAGATCATAATTTTATTAAATATGCAACTGTCTTACAATGCTAAAAATCAAAGAAATGCAACATAAATACTCATCCACGACTTCATCAAACCCCTAAACCAGGGTTCAGCCACTCATGATGCTCGGCGACTTTAGTCGGTTTGCTGAGATGCTCCACGCCATCCGCCTCAAGTCCTTCCCCCCTTTCGCTAATTGATCTGCTCCCAGCCTCCCTCTATTCTTTTTTTTATTCTTTCTTTCTCTTCAAAACAGAGCACTCCCTGTTTTTCATTTTCTTTCTTTCTTCCCTTTCAAAACAGAGCATCCCCCTCTCTTCCCTTCAGCCGATGGCCACCCTCCTCCTTATATAGACTCCACCTTGAAGCCAACGATGGATCGCGTGGAGAGGATCGTCCGGGGTGCTCATTTGGGAAGGGAGAATGGATCACAGGCTGTTGATTCTCGGGCGTGATGCTGGAGGGCAGATCATGAACGAAGAGGATGAAGGGGGTCAATCCGTGGGAGAATGGCCGGATCTCGGGAGAAAGGCGTGATCTGTGGAGCGCCGGACTGATTGCAGATGGCCGGATCAATGGAGCTGGCCGCTGGGATTCTGGGAGGTTGACGTGCGGACGGAAGAAGATGAGATGGGAGGCTGAGATGCGTTGTGGAACGGGTGTTGTGGGATCGACGGAAGGAGAAACGGATGCTGGGATTTCCTTCTTTGTGTGCCGGATTGGAAGCGGGAATCCTTGGACGCATTACTCGTGGAAGCTTGATCCATGGAAGCTGAATACGGACGGGAGAAGAGGAGCTGGCCGCGGGATCGATGGAATGGAGCTGGGAGGAGTCGATCACGACTTGATGGGCATTGGGAGATTGCTGGGTCGGAGGCGTGCTGCTGGATGCGCTGGATCGTTGATCACGGACGACTGGGAAGAGGGGCTGGCCGCGGGATCGATGGGAGGACACCGTGGAAGATGGACGGTCGTGATGCACTGCGGGAGGAAGAAGAAGAACAGTGAAATGAGTTTATTTTTCGTAACACTGTTCATATGAACAGTGTTTTCACGGAACACTGTTCATATGAACAGTGATTTCAGCATGAATAGTAATTTCAGGAAAAGTTTCTTTTCTTTGTGATGAAGTGAGAGTGGGAATCTCTATTCCGGAAGTTGTCTGAAGTTGGGTGCATGCATGGCAGCTGGGCATTGGGCTAAAATCCACTGTTATTGAACTGAGACGTGTCAGCTGGTATGCTCGGAAGGCGGGAACATGTGAATTATTTACTTCTTACCATATACTAAATTTATTTCAAAGATTGTTCAATTTTATGGTAAAATAAGTAGTTATCCGTTTAAGAACATTGATAAGTGCTGAAAAAAGAATATTCAATTATAGATTAATCAGCACTTATCAGGATGCGGATGGCTGGGAACGAACTGGGACCCATCCGTGGAAGATGGAGGCTCTGATCCGTGATGAAGAGGAGATGGATGCCGAGTCTGCTGATCCGTGAAGCCCGGGAGGATGACGTTGAATCCTGGCTGGTCGTGGGATAAGGATGAACTCGGACAGATTCGTGAGCTGGGAGGAAGGCTGCGGACGACTGGATTACGATCGTGGGAGAGAGGAATCCGGAAGAAGATTGTGAGGATCTCGATTTGGGAAGCGGCTGAGAGGAAATCTGGGAAGAAGGTGACATGGTTACAACGCGGAGGGAGATTGAAGAGGTTAATCGTGGGATGGAGCATGGGACTGGCTTTGGGATAAGGACGGTTACAAACGAAATGAACGTGAGATCGATCCAGAAGAAGAGGAAGTTTGTTCTTGGAGTTGATCATGGAAAAGATGGGATCTGGGACTTGGTTCCAAAGCAGAGGAAGATGTGAGAGGATAACCTTGGGAACTAGCGGAAGGGATGAAGCTTGGATCTGTTCGTGGACGTAATTCGGAGGAGATTGGCTTGTCGTCAATCCGGAATGCCGGGATGCATGCGGTTGAGCAGCTGGATGATGGATGCGATCGCGGACGGAAAAAGGATGCGGAGAAATAGGGGATGTTGATGTTCTAATCTAGATTCGGTTCTAGATGAATGTTGGAGAACATGGGAGCTGGGAAGGACGTGGAGGTTTGGATTCGGCTGGAAGGAGTGGGTTGTCGATTGGCTTGGATGCTGGGATGAATCCATAGATAAGGCGAGTCTAGATTCGGCTGATGGCTTGGTTTTGTTCGTGGGACACGGGAGCTGGGAAGGATGTGGAGGAGTTAGAAGAGAGACGCGTGGAAGAGATGTAAAGCAGGGGAGTTAATTCATGGATGATGGGATGACTTGAATGGCTGATTTCCACTGGGATGAAGACTAATCCATAGACATGATACGGGCTCAAACAGTGCAACGTGGGAGATTTTGGGAAAGAAGGTTGGAACATGAACAAGAGGTTGAACTCGATTGGATGTGGACTTGTAAAATAGTGCAGTGTGGGTTTAGGCATCATCCAATTGGGTTTGACTTGACCTGTATATATTAGGCTCGACAATATATAATCAAATCAAACTTAAATTATCTCTAATAATTTATTAAAATACAATCATGTAGGGAAACACATCTTTTATGGTTAAATTTACAAAATATGTGAATTAAAATAGTGATAAGTGCTATGAGAAAGAGGTTAATCTATGTATTATTTAGCACTTATCAATACCATAACGTTGACGATATCCCTTGGCAACCAGACGGATTTTATAGGTCTACCTTTCCGTCTGCACTCCATTTTCTTTTGAATATCCACTTACACCCTATGGGTTTAATCCCTTTGGGTGGGTCAACTAATGTCCATACATCATTGACCTTCATGGATTCCATTTCGGATTGTATGGCTCCAAGCCATTTATCAGAGTCATACCTCTGCATTGAAGCCATATATATGATCGGATCCTCATTGTTTTCATCAAGTTCGATAGGATTTCCGTCTCGGACCAAAAAACCGTAGTATCTATCCGGCTGATGTGGTACTCTACCCGATCACCTTAATGGTGCATCTAATATGGGTTCTGGATCTGATCTAATCAAATCCGACTCAATTGGTTCAGTAGATGGTGTCGGATCTTCTACAAATTGAACTTCTCTAAGCTCAACATTAGAGCTATTTGTTCCTTCACCAAGTAATTACTTCTCTAAGAAAATTGCTCTATTGCTTACGAACAACTTTTATTCTTCAGCAAAGTAGAAGTAATATCCTTTAGTTTATTTAGGGTAACCAACAAAGAAATATTTATCAGACTTATGTTCAAGTTTGTCTGTCTTCAAACATTTGACGTATGCCGGACACCGCCAAATTCTAAGGTGAGAGAGTACCGATTTCCGTCCCATCCACATCTCATGTGGTGTTTTATTCACAGATTTACTTGAAACCTTATTAAGTATATAACAGGCTGACTCAAATGCATATCCCCAAAAGAATATGGACAAATCAACAAACCCCATCATGGATCGAACCATGCCTAATAGAGTTCGATTTCTCCTTTTCGACACACCATTATATTGCGGTGTACCAGGAAGAGTCCATTAGGAAAGAATCCCATTCTCTCCTAGATATGTCAAAAACTCACTGGAGAGGTATTCACCTCCTCGATCTGATCGAAGAGTTTTAATACTCTTTCCAGTTTATTTTTTTACTTCATTACGATATAATTTGAACATTTCAAATGATTCAGATTTATGTCTCATTAAATAGACATAACCATATCTAGAAAAATCGTCTAAACGTAATGAAATATGAATATCCACCTCTAGCATTTGTACTCATTGGCCCACATACATCAGAATGTACAAGGGTCAATAAATCACTGGCTCATTCACCTTATCCAGTAAAAGGTGATTTGGTCATTTTACCAAGAAGGCATGATTCACAGGTTGTCAATGATTTACAATCATTAACATCGAGGAATTCCTCTTTACTTAACCTGTTCATCCTGTTCTTGTTAATATGACCTAATCTATGATACCAAAGGTAGACATCCGTGATATTATCTATTCTAGGGCGCTTACATAACTTGTTGTTGCCCAACAAGACAACCCAAGAGGGGGGTGAATTGGATTTTAATTAAATATTGATCAATTAAAAATATAATGAGTAATTAACTAAATCTATTGCAAGCAAATTAGTTAGTTCACTAGATGCAGTGAGTGAAGAGAGAGAAAGAGATAACAACCAATACAAACACAGAAAAGTTTATAGTGGTTCGGAGCCAACTCTTGCTCCTACGTCCACTCCTCAAGCCGCACTTGGGAGTTCACTATAATCCCTAGGATTACAGCCTATTGTTTTACAAGCTCACAACCCAACTTGTTGTTTTCACGAGATCACAACGAACTCGGTCAGTTTTCATAGGCTCACTGACTAGAACCATCCGATTGTTTTGGCGGGTTCATAATCAAACCCAGTTGGTTTTTCCCGGTTCACCAACCACAACCTTGCACCGTTGGTTTTATCTTTGGCTCACCAACAAACCTTACAATCCTTGATTCAATCCCCTGATTGAATCAAGTAAGAAAAACAAAGGTTGGGAGTTCACAAAGAAAGCTTCTAAAAAAGCAAGTGTGAGAATAATATAAGCAAAGTAGAGTTAGAAGCCCACAAACAGATTTCAGATAAGAAAGTGGGGGCTTCTCATTTTCTGAGTCTCCTCTTGAATGTGCCGAATGATGGAGGACAGTAGTAGAGCCTTGAATGCGAAGGAAGCACTTTCAGATTTGAGTTGAATGCACTTCTTCCTTCTTTTTCTTGGATTTACTCAACGGAAGCTCTTGGTGATTGAAATGCTTTAATGCTTAGATGGAATAGCTCTCCTATTGTCTACTATTGTTCACTCTGGCTATTTAAGTGGTTCCATTCAAAAATTAGCCGTTAGAGAGTGATTTGGAGCCGTTCTGTCCAGTCTGCACATCCTGACAATATATCCGTTGGGATCGGAGTTGACTCGTGCGATCTGGAGTCGACTCGGCTGTTGCTGGAGTTGACTCATGCTTTACTGGAGACGACTCGCCCGTTGTTCAGGATTTGAATTAAAGTGCTTATCCCGTCCAGAAACCGACTCGGATCAAACCTCGAGTCGACTCGCCAACATCTGGAGATGACTCGGGCACTTAGGAGTCGGCTCGTTCTCAGGATTCCAGAATCCCATCTTTCTGTTTTTCTTCCTCGAGTCGACTCGGGTATTCTTGGATTCAACTCGGCTCTCTTGAGAGGCGATTCGAGATCTTCGGGAGACGACTCGCTTTCAGAGTTCGAAAAATCGATTCTCTGTCTATTGAACTGATCTGCCTCGGAGTCGACTCACGCTTTGTTGGAGTCGACTCGGCTGACTTGGGGGTCGACTCTAGAACTCTTGGAGTCGACTTGTTCACAGGGTTTCCAAGATTGGTTCTCTGTCTTTCAGACTGCTTTCCTCTGGGAGTCGACTCGAACATAACTAGGAGTCGACTCGCCAAACGTCGGAGTCGACTCGTAACCTTCTGGAGTCGACTCGGTAACAGGGTCTAAAATTCATCGTTCTGTCTTTCTGTCTATTACCCTTTGGAGTCGACTCGGATCCGTCGGGAGTCGACTCGGCAAGCATCGGAGTCGACTCGAAACATTTTGGAGTCGACTCGCTGATAGTGTCTGAAACTCTTCTTTCTGTCTTTCTGTCTGTTCTCAGTCGGAGTCGACTCGTAGAGTATCGGAGTCGACTCGAGCTTGTGCCAGAACCTTTAAACCATCCGAAGTCAACTTGTAATCTTCCGGAGTCGACTTGGGATGCAGACTTTGGTTCAAATTGAGTCCAATATTTATCCAAATTACTTTGAACCAAGGCTTAAGGCACTTAACTAGAAATTCACACATATTTGTTTGAAACACTAGATTGAATTTATTAATACAACATAAAATATACTCATATGCTTTGAGCTCATCAAAATCATATAGGGATTTACTCAATCACTCCACAATCTCCCCCTTTTTGATGATGACAAAACATTGAGTATTTGTAAAGTGAATTGCTCAATCAAGAAGTGAATTGTAATAAAGTTTCGAAATGAATTCAAATGTCTAGTCATTTAGTGTATCCAAAATTGAAAGGTATGAGTCAGTATACTTTGAAATTAAAGCTCCCCCTTTCATTTGGAATTATATAAGCCTTCAAATCATGCAATCAATTGTTTGGCTTATATATTTTTAATGAATTTGCTTTCTTAAAATTTTAGATTCTCCCCCTCAGTATGTGCATTCAATTTTGTTTGAATTTTCATTTAATGTTTTAAACTTGAAATTCTTAATTATAGAAGAAAAAATCTGATGATTTGTTCTTGAATATGATTCAACTAATCTCCGAATATTCCCTTGAATAGATTCTGGAGATTACTCCTTGAGGAGCTCCAACAGAGAGATAATGAGTCTCGAGGTATCGAATCCACAAAGACAAATCATATTTTGCTTAAAAATTTTTTTTTGTTTAGAGATTCCTTTTACATTCAATGTATCATATTTTCTCCCCCTTTTTGCCATCATAGCAAAAAGGTGAAGTATCAAAGAATCAATGTAGAAGCACATAACACACAAAGTCATAACACAAAAGACACAATGCTCAATTTTTCAGAAAATGACTTCAGTTCATTGATTACAAAATTTGAGTACATGATGGAAAGTTCAAAAGGACTTTAAATGATTACATAAAAGTACAAATCTAAGGATGTCTAGTAGAAGAGGATGATGCGCCCATGCTCCGCCGATGAGCCTGCATAACCAAGCTTATTTCTTCAGACACATTCCCTAGTTGTGCAATAATCTCTGAGGTCGTTGTAGCGTGTGTCTGGGTCAGTTGGGTCACACTTTCATTGATTGTGTCAAGCTTGTCTATCAATACATTTGCAAGTCTTTCTGCACCTTGACTTTTCCTTAGCAGCTCTGATCTAATATTGTCTCGCATTTGCCTCGTGTCTTCCTTAATAGCTGTAAGGCTCAAGTACTGACCCTGAACTAGACCCCTTAGACTTGACAGCTCCTCTTTTACTTCAGCTACCATCATGGAGACTGCTACTGTGGAGGGGGTGAGGTCAGTGGAGGGTGCACTGGAGGTACCCCTGAGTTTCCTCACTATATCATCCCTCCACTCTCGAAACTGTTCAGGACTAATCCTGACCTCTAGTGGCTACTGAGGTGGTGGGACTGTGGAAGGTCCAGCAGAGGTCGAGGGCTCGGCAGTGAATGAGGGACCAGCTGTGGATGGAAAGGTGGAAGGTTCTGTGAAGTGGTCCTGATCATGGTCAGAGGTAGGTGAGTGATGAGTAGTGGGCTCAGATGGTGTGGATGTGGATGACTTCCTAACCCAAGTCCCCTCCACCTTGTGGAAACCCATCCGGTGGAGAGCCCCTCACCCATATGATCGGTATACCTGAGTGAGCGAGAGGGTTCTCCCTCAGGGATAGGGACTTCTAACTCCCTAAAGATGAGTATAAAAAGCATACCGTAGGGGAGACTCAACCTAGGCTTGTCTAGGGGTTCACAGATGTAGCTATAGATAAGTTTTGGAAAGTTTAGGGAAATGTCATGTAGAATGTAGAACATCAATGCTAGGTCTTTTTCTGAGATGAAATCAAACCTACCGGTCTTAGAGAATCGAGTCCTAGAGATGATACTCAGGAGGAGTCGCATTTCAGCTAAAAGCTGATTTGCAAACACCTCCTCTATGGGGGATTGAGGTGGTCTCCGTAAGATGGCCGTAAGGGCCTCAGTCCTATCAGTGGGATGTGTGGGAGCAATTCCCTCTCGGAAGAGGTGGAGGACTCGAGCAATGAGATCCTCCGAAACAGAAATAGAGACATTTGCTATAGTCCCTTGGATACAACCTCCACCCCGTGTGACGGTCCCATAGAATTTCCTAACTAACCCTGGGTATGTAGGGAGGTCAAGGGAGCAAAAATGATCTAGGCCTTGGGCTCCAAGGTGATGCCCTAAAGTAAATCCTTCCCGGGAGAGGAAGTCGAAGTTGACCTTCCTCCCGGTGGAGACAACCCTCCCGGCGCATAGACGCGAGGGAATCGATATAGGCAGAGAAGGAATCGGAGGTGGTGGCCTCACGGGTTCGTTCCGCACCTTGGACCACCTCTCGGCGCCGCTCGCAGTGAGAGGTCTCTTCCGCCTCGGGACGACGGCTTTCCTAGGCATTTTTGACCTAAACACGAATGAAAGGACGAAAAAAGGGAAGAAACACGGGGAAAATGATGAGAAATGGGGTCGGAGATGAGGTAGGAGACAACTCTAGGGTTTTTGAATAGTGGTGGCCGAAAAGAAAGTTTGGAAAAAATTATTTTGATTAAGGTTAAAAGATGGATTTCCGACCTCGAGTTGACTCCAGTAAGGCACGAGTCGACTCGACCTTGAGTCGACTCCTGAATATGCGCGAGTCGACTCGCCTATGAGTCGACTCTTACATTCATTCGAGTCGACTCTTACTCTAGCACATAACCAAAATCTCAGTTATTACCGTGCCAAAAGAGGGATATGGTAATCTTTAAATCTCAAGGAATGATTTGATGATCATAGATGTGGAATGCTATATCAATCGTAAATTAATGATCAAAATAAATGAATGAAGGGATATAATCAAATGAATGGGTCAATCACTCCTAACCCTCTTCTAAGAGTAGAAAATCGATCTTCACTTAATGGTTTTGTGAAGATGTCAGCAAGTTGATCATCAGTACAAACAAATTCAAGCATCACATCACCATTTAATACATGATCTCTTATGAAGTGATGTCTTATCTCAATATGTTTAGTTCTTGAGTGCTGAATTGGATTTTTAGTTAGATTTATGGCACTTGTATTATCACAATTTATGGAAATCTTATCTTATTTAATGCCATAATCTTCAAGTTGTTGCTTGATCCACAAAATTTGAGCACAACAACTTCCGGCAGCAACATATTCGGCTTCCGCCGTAGATAACGCAACCGAGTTTTGTTTCTTACTAAATCATGAAATTAAGTTTTCTCCTAAGAATTGACATGACCCGCTGGTGCCTTTTCTATCAAGTTTACAATCAGCGAAATCAGAATCAGTGTACCCTACTAAGTTTATGCTTGATTCTTTAGAGTACCATAAGCCTATATTTTTTGTTCCTATTAGATACTTAAAAATTCTTTTAACTGCAATTAGGTATGATTTCTTAGGATTAGATTGATATCTAGCACACATGCAAATACTAAACATGATATCAGGTCTACTTGCTGTAAGATATAATAGTGATCCAATCATACCTCTATACAGCTTTTGATCTACTGACTTGCCTGATTCATCTTTGTCTAGTTTGCATGATGAGCTCATTGGTGTGCTGATTGACTTGTTTCCATCCATATCAAACTTTTTGAGCATCTCCTTGATATACTTAGCTTGATTGATGAAGATCCCTTCCTTAGATTATTTGATTTGAAGTCCGAAAAAGTAGTTCATTTCTTCCATCATGCTCATCTCAAATTCACTCTGCATTAATTCAGCAAACTCTTCGCAAAGATGATTGTTAGTGGCACCGAAAATTATATCATCTACATAAATCTGCACTACTAACATATCTTTATTTTTCTTCTTCAAAAATAGGGTTGTGTCTACATTCCCTCTAGAAAATTTATGGTCTAATAGAAATTTACTAAGTCTTTCATACCATGCTCTAGTGGCTTGTTTTAGACTATAAAGTGCTTTATTTAATTTGTAAACATGGTTGGGGTATTGATAATTTTCAAAACCAGAAAGTTGTTCTACATAAACCTCCTCATTAATATACCCATTCAAGAAAGCACTTTTTACATCCATTTGAAATAATTTAAAATCTTTATAACATGCAAATGCTAGTAACAATCTAATTGCCTCAAGTTTAGCCACAGGAGCAAAAGTCTTATCAAAGTCTATACTTTCTTCTTGATTATAGCCCTTTGCTACTAGTCTAGCCTTGTTCCTAACCACAACTCCATTTTCATCAAGTTTATTTTTGTGTATCCATTTAGTTTCAATTATTGAGTATTCAGAGGGTCTTTCAACTAAGTTTCATACGTTGTTTCCGTTGGGTTTTCCAGTGCCCTAGGGCGCAGCGGAAGATACGGGATTATAAAATTTTCTTATAAAACCCATTATATGAAATCCTAATAAGCCAAGATCGCCTTAATAGTATAACCAAATAATGTAGAAAATATAATCTTGGTATAGAAGAATACCTATCACACTATATCCAATATGACTGAAGATGTCCTAAGGTGCCCAAATGTTCACCCTCCGATGTTGATCCACACAGGAATGGGTTCAAGACTCTAGCTCCACCAAAACTTGATTCTAATTGTTCAATCCTTCCAAAGGATTTAATTGGCTGATTTTCCTTCACTTCCTTCTTCCTTTCTACCTCTAAAACATTCACTAGCCTTTTTGTCCTAAAGAAGACCCTCTTGTCTTGGGTTAGGACAAAAGAGAGAGGCTTGTAAGAAAGAAGGGATAAGGGAGAGAGAAGGAGAGGCTTTTTCTTGGATGATCTTTAGCACCCCAAAGCACCTCCTTATTTATAAGAGATGGAGGGATGCATCATAAAGGGATGCATCCCATCCACACACCTCATCATGATGAGGCATGTGCCAAGAGAGGCATCCCATCATGATGGGGTGCTAAGGAGAAGGGTGTATCAACTTCTTTCTCATGTCTCCCTCTTAAATCCTGATGATCCAAGGGCCCAAATGCAGTGAACCAAAGCCAATGGTCCAGATCTAGGCACCATCTAATGGTCCAGATCAAGGCATCATCATCCAGGGTGCCATCCGATGGTCCAGAAGCAAGATGCCATCACCGATGGTCCAGATTCAGGCGCTGAGCAACGGTCCAGATCTTTCATCCAGAGAGCCATCCAGTGGTTCAGATTCAGGCGCTGAGCAACGGTCCAGATCTTTCATCCAGAGAGCCATCCAGTGGTCCAGATTCAGGCACTAACTAGTGGACCAGATCTTTCATCCAGAGAGCCATCCAGTGGTCCAGATGAAGGCGCCAACCAGTGGACCAGATCCTTTATCCAGGAAGCGATCCAATGGTCCAGAAGTGAAGGCCCTATCAAACCCAATCCAATTGGGTTTAACCAACTTAAAGAAAACATTAAACCTAATCAAATCAGGTCTAATTAAAGCCAAATGGGTTCCAACTCTTGGCTAACCCATATTAGGTCATGATCTAATCATATTAGATCAACCTAACCTAAGAATCAGATTTGAATTTAATTTGAATCAGGAGCTAGGGTTTGCAACACGTGCTAGCATGTTCATCTTGCAAACATGATCTAATCCAATTAGACCCTTGATCAATTCCCTTGTGTGTGACCCATTGGGTTCCTTATCTTAGCCAGCAGTAGGTGCAGGTGCAAGTTGACCTAACCTGATTAGAATACCTCGAATCTAATTTAGGTTCAATTTAGTGCTAAACCTGACTTAGCAATCAGAACCTTTCTGATGCTTTGATCTAATCAAACTCTTTGATCCGATCAACTCACAAGACATGATTGACGTCTAGCAATGTATCATGTCTACCCGGAAGATGAGGAATTTATTGGACAAATCCAAACATACCTGTTACGGGGGAACTTAGCCACCATGCCCCACGTGACCGGCACGCGCGCCCGGGAAGACTACGGCTGCCCCTTGATCCAGCAATCCGACCTCGGGTCGGATATATTCGGCTCCGCAGCCCGACCCCGAGTCGGCTGCCCCTTGATCCAGCAATCCGACCTCGGGTCGGATATCTTCGGCTCCGCAGCCCGACCCCGAGTCGGCTGCCCCTTGATCCAGCAATCCGACCCCGAGTCGGCAATCTCTGACAACAACAGACTGTTCCCCTGAGGCACGCCGCGGCCCCCTGCTCCACTACTCCCTGCAACGGCCGTATCCGATGCTGTTTCACGATCCCCTGTAACAGCCGTACAAAGCGGAACTCCACTACGCCCTGCCATAGCCGTACCCAGCGCTGCCCCACGACGCCCTGTAACGGCCATGTCAGTGGCAACCCCATCGCGCCACACGATGACCAATCCCCAAAAGAACCCCCCAGCCTGGTATATATGCGGCTGGGGGGGAAGGGGGAGGGTAAGCAAGATTTTTCAGAGTATCATCTTACCTGCTACCTCTCCTTCTCCTTCGATCTTCCCTAACTTGATCGTCGGAGGGCCCCCACTACCCCGGTGGTGGTGCGAGGCTTGCTTGCAGGTTTCCCGGCGGAAGATGGAGCGCAACCGAAGCAATTCCAAGGGAACCCCGTTCACACCGCTGTGCCAATCGTTCTCGGTTTGAACCCCCAGCAACAGTTGGCGCTAGAGGAAGGGCCCGGATCTCAGAGCGATCGTAATGGCACGGCGAGGTGGTCGTGGAGCTTCCAATGCTTCCGGTCGCGAGGCCTCTCACGCCTCTGGCCGGAAGGCCGCTGCATCTCCAACACACTCTCAGCAACACTCCACCTCCCCACCGCCCGTTCAGACGGTCGAAGCCGCCCAGTTCGACCAACTAACCCAGCAGGTTCGCACCCTCGCGGAGGCGGTGCAGAATCTGCAGGGTGCGATTTCCCGGGCGCCGCAGCGGGCTCAGGAGCCGCCGCGGCCTGAACATTCGCCTGTCCTCCTCAACCCGCGCTCCTTCCTCTCCCATGGAGATGAGCGCCGGCGCGAGGAGGATTCTCGAGCACGCTCCATTCTGCCGGGACCTTCCCACTGGAGCCGTGCGGGGTCCGAGAGGCGGGCCCGGGCGCGTTCCCAGACCCCCCAATCCTCGAGGAACCCGCGCTCCAGTCGGTCCCCCTCTCGCCGCTCCTTGTCTCCCACCCACCGGTCGCGCTCCCTGGACCGGCGGGTGGACGATCTCCACCGACAACTCCAGGTCCTGAAGGGCCATTCCAAAGATCCCTTCGCCGACTTAGAGATCTCCTCCCAGCCGGCGCTTGCCTCGAGGATCCTGCGAACCCCGAATCCGCCGGGGTTCAAAATGCCGGCGATCGAGCCCTATGACGGGGCGGCGGACCCGCAGGATCACGTCGAGAGTTTCAGGACCCTTATGCTCCTCCACGGAGCATCAGATCCCCTTCTCTGCAAGGCTTTCCCGGCAACCCTCCGTGGCCCGGCGAGGGCATGGTTCGCCGGGCTGGAGGCTGACTCAATCCGGTCCTTCGACCAGTTCACTCGCCTCTTCGTCACTCATTTCGCCGTCAGTAGCCGGCGGCGACTGGTCTTCGACTCCCTCTTTGATGTCCGGCAAAATGAGGGAGAAAGCCTGCGGGATTATCTTACCCGCTTCAACAGGGCTACGCTGGAGGTCCGGAGCCTGAGTCAGGAGGTAGCTCTTTCAGCCCTGAAGCGTGGCTTCCGGAAGGGCAGACTCACCTTCTCCCTGGACAAACGCCTGCCGCAGAGCTTCCCAGAGCTGTTGTCCCGGGCGAACCAGTATGCGGACGCCGAGGAGGCGGCCGCCCACCGGAGCAAGGAGGCCGCCGAGATCCCTCCAAAGCTTGGGAAGAAAAGGCGGAAAGAGGCACGCCAGAGGAGGAGCCCGACGCCCCAGCGTCGGCGCAGAAGCCCGTCGCCGGCGAAGAACCACGGCGCCCCACGCCCTCGTTCTCCGCCCCGACGTTTCAACCGGTACACCCCTCTCCTGACTCCCCGAGCCAAGATCCTTATGGAGATCAAGGGGCGGGAGGACCTCCCGGCCCCGAGACAGATGCGGAAGATCCCTGGGAAGAGGCCCTCCCGGGCGTACTGTGAGTACCACCGAGACCACGGCCACGACACGGAAGACTGCTTCCAGCTTCGGGACGAGATCGAGGTTCTCATCCGCCGGGGGCGTCTCGGTCGATATGTGAGCGACCGACGTCCCCCCGCAGACCCGCGTCCGGCCGACCCGGCTCCTCCGGGGCCTCGGGAGCAGAATCGACCCGTTGCGGGCGTGATCCACACTATCACTGGGGGCTGCCCCCGACCCGTGAGGAACGCAGGGGGCTCGACGGAGGCGTCGGGGGCGGCCGTCGCAAAGAGGCAGAGGGTCGGCAACGTAATCACTTTTTGTGATGAGGATGTAAAGGGGGTTCAGACCCCCCACGATGACGCCATGGTAATCTCCCTCACCATGGCAAACTATGATGTAAGGCGTGTTCTTGTGGATAGTGGAAGCTCAGCTGATATCTTGTTTTACGAGGCCTTCCAAAAGCTGGGCTTGTCCAGACAATTGTTGCACAAAATGTCCACCCCCCTCGTAGGATTCACCGGTGACGCTGTCCCGGTGGAAGGTGTCGTTGAGCTGCCTGTGACTGCGGGCGTCGCACCCGCAGAAGCCACGGTGCGACTCGGGTTCTTGGTCGTCCGTGTTCCCTCGGCTTACAACGCTATCCTCGGACGACCCGGGCTAAACGCCCTTCGTGCGGTGGTCTCCACGTACCACTTGCTCATGCGGTTCCCCACGACGGTCGGGATCGGGGAGGTCCGAGGTGACCAACCGACCGCACGGCAATGTTTCTTAGCGACCCTCAAAGGAAAGAAGCCCGCAGAAGCCCTAAGCGTCGAGTCCCTTGATGCCAGAGATGAGGTGGCCTTGCGGCAGGGGGAGCCGGCCGAGGGTGTGGTCGAAGTTCCCCTCGAGGAAGGCCGCCGGGGCCGGGCGGTCCGGGTCGGCGCCAATCTCGACCCGGGAGCTCGGGCCCGGTTGGTGGAATTCCTCCGAGCCAATGCCGATGTATTTGCCTGGTCGGCGGCCGATGTACCTGGGATCGACCCGGAGGTCATCTCTCACGCCCTCAACGTCGACCCGACCCACCGGCCAGTGAAGCAGAAGAAGAGACACTGTGCCCCGGATCGGATCCGGGTGATCGACCAGGAGGTAGACAAACTCTTGGAGGCAGGATTCATAAGGGAGGTGAGTTACCCCGAGTGGCTGGCAAATGTCGTACTTGTCCGGAAGGCGAGCGGAAAGTGGAGGATGTGCGTCGACTATACCGACCTGAACAAGGCGTGCCCCAAGGATAGCTTTCCGCTTCCGCGGATAGACCAACTGGTCGACGCGACTTCCGGACATCAGCTGCTGTCTTTCATGGACGCCTTCTCCGGTTACAACCAGATAATGATGGCCCCACAGGACGAGGAGAAAACTGCCTTTATAACAGACCGGGGGCTGTACTGCTACAAGGTAATGCCCTTCGGTCTGAAGAATGCTGGCGCCACTTACCAGCGCCTCGTCAACAAAATCTTCAAAGAGCAAATCGGCCGGAATATGGAGGTGTACGTGGACGATATGCTGGTGAAGAGCCGCCAGGCAGACCAGCACATCGTGGATCTGGAGGAGACTTTCACCATCTTGCGGAAGTTTCGCATGAAGCTGAACCCAGCGAAGTGCGCCTTTGGCGCTTCGGCCGGGAGGTTCCTCGGTTTCATTGTCAACCAGCGGGGTATCGAAGCCAACCCGGACAAAATCAAGGCCATCCAAGGTATGTCCCCTCCGACCAAAGTGAAGGAGGTTCAGGAGCTCGCTGGAAGGGTCGCCGCGCTCGGACGATTTGTGGCAAAATCGGCCGAACGCTGCCAACCATTCTTCAAGGTGTTAAAACGCCCGAAAGACTTCCTCTGGACGGCCGAATGTCAAGCAGCATTCGACCAGCTCAAGGAATACCTGGCGTCTCCTCCCCTGCTGTCCAAGCCGCAAGAAGGGGAGATGCTCTACCTCTATCTGGCGGTCTCCCCAATCGCGGTCAGTGCGGTGCGGGTTTGGAAAGAGGCAAAGCTCCAGAAGCCCGTGTACTACATCAGCCGGGTCCTACGGGATGCCGAGGCACGGTATACGAAGGCTGAAAAGATCGCCTTCGCGCTGCTGACCGCGACCAGGAGGCTCCGCCCCTATTTCCAGGCCCATTCTGTCACCCTCTTAACTGATCAACCACTACGACAGATCCTCAGCAACCCCGAGAATGCGGGACGGCTGGTGAAGTGGGCAATAGAACTCGGTGAGTTCGACATCCGCTACCAGCCTCGGCCCGCCATCAAGGCCCAGGTGCTCGCGGACTTCCTCGCTGAGTGCACGGTGCAGGTGGCGGAACCTAGACCGCCGGAAATGCCCAGCCTCGACCTCCCGACCTGGATGCTTCACATCGATGGGTCGTCGAACCCCGAGGGTGGAGGTGCCGGGCTGGTCCTTACCAGTCCTGATGGAGTGATAGCCGAGTATGCCTTGAGGTTTGGATTTCCAGTGACCAACAACGAGGCGGAGTACGAGGCCCTAGTCGCGGGACTCAAACTCGCCGGGGAGCTCGGCATCCGGCGTTTGAAGGTCTTCACCGACTCCCAGCTGGTGGTCGGGCAGGTCCGTGGGGAGTTCGAGGCCCGGAGCCTGACCATGCAGAACTACGTCCGGAAGGTACAAGCACTCATTCTCGACTTCGGCAGCGTCGACCTCCAGCAGGTCCCCAGAAGCGAAAATGACAGGGCCGACAGGTGTCCCGCTTGGTGGGCGCAGAGGCGCGCAACCTGTCGAGGGCAATCTACCTGGAGACCCTGGATGCCCCGAGCATCGGCAAGGCTGGGGCGGTGATGGCGATTGATCCGGAGCCATCTTGGATGGACCCGCTCGTCGCCTACCTCGCCGAAGGGATCCTCCCTGAAGACGAAGATCAAGCTCGGCGACTTGTCAGGAAGTCCGCCCACTACGTACTCTATGAAGGGAGGCTGTATCGGACCTCGTTCACCGCCCCCCTCTTAAGGTGCCTCCGCCCCTTGGAGGCGGCCTACGTCCTCGGCGAAGTCCACGAGGGCGTCTGCGGATCGCACTCGGGGGCTAGGTCCTTGGTGCACAAGATCATGAGGCAAGGTTATTATTGGCCTACCTTGTTGGAGGACTCAAAGGATCACGTACGGAAATGCGACGCCTGCCAGCGCCACGCCAACGTCCAGAGAGTCCCTTCTGTCCCCTTGGCACCAATCACCGCACCCTGGCCCTTCTCACAGTGGGGAATGGATATCCTCGGACCGTTCCCCGTCGCTTCCGCCCAGCGGAAATTCTTGATTGTTGCAATCGACTACTTCACCAAGTGGGTGGAGGCGGAGCCGCTGGCCACTATCACGGAGGCGCAAGTCCGAAAGTTCGTAAAGAAAAACATCATTGTCCGATTTGGGGTACCCCGGGTCCTCATCTCGGATAATGGTCGACAGTTCGACAACAAGCATTTCCGTGACTTCTGCGAGGAGTTCGGGATCGAGCATCGGTTCACATCTGTGTCGCATCCCCAAACCAACGGTGAGGCCGAAGTGACAAATCGGACAATCCTCCAAGGAATTAAGGCGCGAATCGGTCGGACGAGGCAAGCTTGGGTCGAAGAACTCGAGAACGTCCTTTGGGCGTATCGGACCACGCATCGGAGCCCTACCGGGGAGACGCCTTTCGGCCTAACCTATGGCACGGAAGCGGTCGTCCCCGTGGAGCTCGGACTCCCCTCGTCTCGGGTGGCCGCGCACCGACCCGAGGCCAATTCGGAGCAGCTCCGAGGGAACCTGGACCTCTTGGAAGAAGCGAGGAAAATGGCGCAGGTCCGGATGGCGATGTATCAGCGGAGGGTGGCCCGGTATTATAACTCCAAGGTCCGACCAAAACTTTTCAGAATCGGAGATCTGGTGCTAAGGCGGGCCAAAGCATCTCAGCCCGCGGAAGGTGGGAAGCTGGCGCCAAATTGGGAAGGCCCGTATAGGGTTCGCTGGGTAAACCGACCTGGCTCTTACCAGTTGGAGGCACTAGATGGTCGAAAAATTCCAAGGAGCTGGAATTCCGCTAACCTGCGGGTATATTACCAGTAGAAAGACAAAGCCAGAAAGACAGCTCAAAAAATATATAGTTCTTTTCATTTCAATAATTCCTGGTTACAATGGCGTGTTCGTGTGATTACAAAGAATTCCCAGAGGGGGATTGGGGATTAAAGAAACTAAGGAAGAGGTGGGGACTCCGTGGAGCTGAAGATCTGGGATCCCGAACCCTCCGCCCGAAGCAGCTGCAATCCCACTGGCCGTGGGTGCTTCCCCCCGGAGGCGCCATTGACGCCTCACGCAAAAGACGAAGAGCCGGCGCGGACAAAGAAAAAGTTCACACTGCTTCTAGAGGAACGCCACCTCCAAGGGATATTCCGGTCCTCCCCAGGAGAAGGGGAGGAAAGGAATATAAGGGAGAAGAGCGCGAGGAGGCGTGATCTCGGATGAAACGCCTAGAGAAGAGTTCCACCGGGGAGAATCCTCCCGTTGATCCCAGATGAAACGGCTAGTTGGTGGAAGTCGCGAGGGGCGCGCCTCCCGTTCCTCCGGCTGGGATTTCCCAGCCACGCGCCGGAGAGGAGGTCCACGATCCATGGCAACCTGAACAGCTCCGGCTTGGCAGGCTCCACCGCACCTGCGCTTATATTTATAGCCAAACTGTGGCCCCCCGGTCGTTCCGATGCGGGTGGCTCCAATAAATGCGGGCACATCGAATCCGGAGCCGTTCCGGCTCTCGAGGTTTATCCCCCCACGATCTCCTAGGCATCATTCTCCTTAATTGCATTCTTCGTACAGGACACTCCGGACGGCGTGTATCCCGCGGCCCACGTATCTCCGCACGCGCCCAGGCCGCATCCGCCTCGAAGAACGCGCGTATCGCGGCCGCTTAACTGGCACTCCTCGCAAGCAGCAACTGGCCGGTCCGATTTCCCAGGTAACGCCTCAATTAGCATTTAATGGCCTTCTAGTGTTCCCCAGGCGACGCTTCGAGAGGGGGAGAAACACGATCGCAGCTGGCCACGGAGAAACCCCGTCGAGCGGCAAGTGACAGGCGCGTGGCCCAGCGGAAGAATTTCCTGAGGCCTAACCCTCGGATGCCTGGCCTAGCGCCGGAAGAATTTCCTGAGGCCCAACCCTCGGATGCCTGGCCTAGCGCCGGAAGAATTTCCTGAGGCCTAACCCTCGGATGCCTGGCCTAGCGCCGGAAGAATTTCCTGAGGCCTAACCCCCGGATGCCTGGCCTAGCGCCGGAAGAATTTCCTGAGGCCTAACCCTCGGATGCCTGGCCTAGCGCCGGAAGAATTTCCTGAGGCCTAACCCTCGGATGCCTGGCCTAGCGCCGGAAGAACTTCAAGAGTCAGGAGTCGGCGAGACGCTACCAAGAGTTAAGAAGAGGAAGGACGAAAGTGAAATGAGGAAACACTCTGTTTGCATTAACTTTCGTTGCATCAGGGCCGAGACCCATACAACATGGCAAAACGCCAACATACAAAGAAAAGAACAAAGAAAAGTACAGAGAGTCAGTTTGGAGGAACCCCTGAGTCGGGAACGGCGAGCACGTCCACGAAGGGTGGGGAGACGGTTGGAGAATCGGCAGGCAATGGCATCGGAGGGGAGTCGAGGAGGGAGACCCCACTCAGGTCAATTCCGGGGTATTTAGCGGACACCCTTGCCAGGCCTTCATCGAAGCCTAAGGCAAAGGAGTCGGACCCCGCGTCCGACATGTCACGGATGAACTCGGCGGACTGACGATAGGCCTGTACCGCCTGACGCCCGATCTCCGCGCTCTTCTCGGCCAGCGCAGCCTCCGCTCGCTCCGTAATCTGAGCTTTCGCTTCCATGACCTTCGCCACAATCCGGTCGTCCGCCTCGGAGGAGACCCTCAGCAGATCGGCCCGAGCCTCCATGTGCCTCGCCTCGGCAGCGACGCGAGCAGCCTCAGCCTCCTCCAGACGCGAATGAAGCTCCTGGTTGCTCGCACGAGTCCCCTCCAAGGCCGACTCCAATTCGGCCAGCTTGGCTTCAAGAGATCGGGTTCGGTTGCGGGCGTTGTCGGCCGACTGCTGGGCCTTCTCCCACCTCTCCCGGAAGTCGGCAGCCTTCCGGGACTGCTTTTCGGCCCGCTCCTCCGCCTTCCTGATCTCGCTTTCGAGACCCGAGGCAACCTTGAGTTGCTCCTGAGCATCCAACAGTTGCCTCTCGAGGACGGCGAAGCCGAGTGCCCGCTCTTCGGCCACCTGGAGCCTCGTTTCGAGGTCCCTGGTCGTCCTCCCCGCCGCAGCCTGGCCTCCCTCCTCTACAGCTTTCAGTCGGCTCTCGGTCCTCGCCAGAAGCCTCGCCTGTTCCTCGTGGCTCTCCTCCAGGCGGATCATGTACTGGGCGAGCTAAGAGATAGGAAAAATGAGAGCGTCAGACGGGGATCAACAGAGCCTATAAACGACGAAAGCGACCAAAAGAACACTCACCGACATGAGACAGACGCAGCTGGCAGCTCCGACTTCAGGGATGCTCATCTGCCGGACCTGCCTACGGTCCCTCTCCAGCAGCACCGTCTCGACGAGGTTTCGGGCGCCGGCGAAAGTGAAGGCCGACCCCGACTTCGCCCCGGAGCCGGACGGTGGTTCTGCAGCCTTACCCTTACCCATCGCTTGGGAGAGAGTCATGCCAACCGTGCGCGGGGCAGGGGCCGCGCCAGAGATCGACAGGGTCCCGCTCGGCCGGGGCCTCGGCGCGCCCCCCCTTCTCGTATCATCCGAAGCCGACCGAGTCGAAGATCGGGCTGGGGACCGACTGCGTCCGACCCGGCCGCCCCGGGCGCGCTCGGATGACACCTCCGGAAAAACGATAGTCTCATCACCGGAGGGCTGATACGGCGTCAACTGTCGGTCCGAGCCCGCGGCGTCCCCCTGATCGATGGGCCCGGACCCGTCTGTCGGCGTCGGAGTCGCCTGCTGGCGGGGCTTCTTCGCCGGTGGGACCCCGCTCGGAGGAGTCCGTTTCTTCCTCCGGACCGCTTCCAGTAGGGACGCCCTACTAACAGCCATTGCCTTGTCCGACTGCATGACGTCGTCGATTTCTGCAAAAAGGACGAGATGGTTAGAAACTAAGAAATCGATGGAAAGAAGAAAGGAAAGAGGAGAAAAGAGCTAAAAAAGAAGAAGTGGTGGCGGGCTCACGGTCGGCGGGGACCGAGCTCAGACCGACGTTCACCAAGGCATCCTCGGAAATAAGGCTAGCCACCGGGGGCAGCCGGCCCTCGGCAACCAACCCCCTCAAGACGGCGACGCCATCGGACTCCTCCCTCGACAACCTCGATAGGCCGATCGGGGACTTCATCGGCGTCTCCCAGGTTGTCCCGATTCTCCAAGAGGGATCTACGTCGATGAAAAAGAAACGCTCCTTCCAGCCATGAATGGAGGAAGGAGCCTCCTTGACGAGGCCGCACCCTCGCCGCGCCGCAAAGCACCACCACCCTCTGTCCCGGGGGTGGCCGTTCAGGCCATAGCATTCCCAAAAGACGTTCAGGGTGGCGGGAACCTCGTGCATGCGGCAGAGAACCTGGAAGGCCGTCAGGGTACGCCATGAGTTCGGCACCAGTTGCGTCGGCGCCACTCTTAAACCTCGAAGCACCTGCACGACTAAGTCCGAGAGGGGAAGGCGGAACCCAGCCCGAAGGATGTCCTCATTGATGGCGACCTTCCCTGGAGGAGGATGGGACATCCTCTCCTCAGGCCCCGGGAGCGTAACGTTGCAAGTTTCGGGAAGGTGGTACCGGGCCACGAACCTATCTAGGTCTTCGGGGACCAGCTCCGACTGAATGCAGTCTGCTCTTACTTCGTCCATCCCTAACGGCCAGTGAATCTACGGTCAGGACGGGGTCAAGAGGGGAGAAGGGACCGGAACGACTGGGGTACACTAATACGAAAGGAGAAAGTACGGAGGGCCCTAAATTGCAGAGTGGGGCAACTCACCGGAAGGGAAGGAAGAACGGCTCCGAGAGCGCCAAAGGAGGAGCGAACGAACAGTCCGACGGCAACGGCAGCAGCACAAGGGAGAAACTCGAGGATGCCTGTGAAGAGAAAGGCGGACAGGGGAGGGCCCCCGGCTAAATAGGCGGAAAGGCGGGTGATGCCTCGGTGACGCCAGAGGACGCCTGGCTGCCGAAGGTTCGTTCGCGCCCCAAAGGCGAATCGACGCCATTAAGGAAGGATGTCCGCCGAAATCCGCAGACCGCCAGATCAGCGACAACCGCCATACGCCGTAAAGAAGGCGGGGAGCTCGAAGCGCGCGCGCCTTTTCGAGGGATGGCGGCAATCTCGAAGCATCACTCCCTTCACCCGTTCCCCTCCTGGTTCCAGGCTCGAAAGTGGGGGGCTACTGTTACGGGGGAACTTAGCCACCATGCCCCATGTGACCGGCACGCGCGCTCGGGAAGACTACGGCTGCCCCTTGATCCAGCAATCCGACCTCGGGTCGGATATCTTCGGCTCCGCAGCCCGACCCCGAGTCGGCTGCCCCTTGATCCAGCAATCCGACCTCGGGTCGGATATCTTCGGCTCCGCAGCCCGACCCCGAGTCGGCTGCCCCTTGATCCAGCAATCCGACCCCGAGTCGGCAATCTCTGACAACAACAGACTGTTCCCCTGAGGCACGCCGCGGCCCCCTGCTCCACTACTCCCTGCAACGGCCGTATCCGACGCTGTTTCACAATCCCCTGTAACAGCCGTACAAAGCGGAACTCCACTACGCCCTGCCATAGCCGTACCCAGCGCTGCCCCACGACGCCCTGTAACGGCCATGTCAGTGGCAACCCCATCGCGCCACACGATGACCAATCCCCAAAAGAACCCCCCAGCCTGGTATATATGCGGCTGGGGGGTAAGGAGGAGGGTAAGCAAGATTTTCCAGAGTATCATCTTACCTGCTACCTCTCCTTCTCCTTCGATCTTCCCTAACTTGATCGTCGGAGGGCCCCCACTACCCCGGTGGTGGTGCGAGGCTTGCTTGCAGGTTTTCCGGCGGAAGATGGAGCGCAACCGAAGCAATTCCAAGGGAACCACGTTCACACCGCTGTGCCAATCGTTCTCGGTTTGAACCCCCAGCAACAATACCCTTCAGTGGCAAGTTACTGTGCAATTCAATCCCTCAGTCATACTACATCCTGAATAAGTGCATGAGTATGGATCAATATCAAACTCAATCACTTATTCATGTCTCTCTCAATCTTTTATATGATAATTCAAACAATGAAACATTAGAAACTCTTTCTAATATTCATTTTGCTTTGATCAAAGGCTTCTTGAATCATCATAAGATTAGAGTAAGTAGGATGTTACCTTCTCTTACTAGAAGTGACTGATTCCTTGTTGACCTACTCACAATCTTCATACAAAATCCACCATATCCAGAATACCCCGTACACAACGCAATGTCGTGAATGAGGGTAAACCAAAACATAGCTTCAAGTGCACAAGGTACCATGGTGATCTCAGGTCTAAGGATCACTTGCACAACTCCCACTATGAGAACCATCTTTTGATAATTAAGTAGGAATCCATAAGATGTTCTCATGGCTGGTCATTTTAGTGAACTCATTCCTCTAATGAGCACCCACATCTTTGTATTAGTGTCTCACACAAGTGATTGTGAGATCAATCACCCTCTACATTGAGCATACATAAGATGTGCCAGTCTTTCCGGTAATATTGATCCCCGACTCAATATACCAATTTGACTGGAAATATTCTAAATTAGGATTTTAGGATTTTAGGTCTCACTGGTATGATCTCATCATAACCCTAAAACCAATGTCCTAATTTATGGGGTTCATCATCCAATAATAAAATAGATAAGCAGCAAATGATGAAACACAATGCCTTTATTGATATATATCGAGTGTCAAAGTACATGATTTGGAGGATTACAAAGAGAAACCCATCAAATGATTGGCTTATAGGGCATCTACTCTTTCAATCTCCCACTTGCACTAAAGCCAATCGCCCTTATATTTTAACCCCATACAATCGAGGTGACGATTGAATTGCTGCTGTGGTAGAGCTTTAGTAAATGGGTCTGCTATATTGTTCTTTGTGTCTACTCGTTCAATCTTGACATCTTGTCTTTCGATTATCTCTCGAACAAGATGGAAGCGTCTCAAAATGTGCTTGGATCTATGATGAGACCTTGGTTCCTTAGCCTGTGCAACAGCTCCAGTGTTATCGCAATAAACTGGGACTGGTCCGGCAATCTCAGGAACTACACCCAGCTCTGTGATGAACTTCTTCATCCAGACTGCTTCCTTAGCAGCTTCACTAACAGCTATGTATTCTGCCTCAGTAGTTGAGTCAGCTACAGTTTGCTGTTTGGAACTTTTCCAACTCACAGCTCCACCATTCAAAGTGAAGATATATCCAGAGATTGACTTGCTATTATCTGGATCAGATTGAAAGCTAGAATCTGAATAGCCTTCTAGTTTCAATTCTGATCCTCCATAAATCAGAAAAACATCTCTAGTCCTTCTCAAGTATTTGAGAATGCTTTTCACAATTTTCCAATAATCCTCCCCAGGATCTGCCTGAAATCTACTTACCATACCCAAGGCATAAGCTACATCAGGCCTGGTACATAACATAGCATACATGATCGACCCTACTGCCGAAGCATAGGGAATAGAACTCATTCTATTCCTCTCTTCAGATGTCTTAGGAGACATCTTCCTAGAGAGTTGTATGCCATGTCCTATGGGTAAGAAACCTTTCTTACTTCCATCCATGCTGAACCTCTTCGGCACATTATCAATGTACTTAGACTGGGACAAACCTAGCATCCTTTTAGATCTATCTATATAGATCCTTATACCAAGTATATAGGATGCTTCACTCAAGTCTTTCATGGAAAATTTCTTTGATAACCAAGTTTTGACCGATTGCATCATTGGAACATCATTTCCAATGACCAATATATCGTCCACATATAATATCAAGAAGACAATAGCACTCCCACTAGTCTTCTTGTACACACAAGGTTCATCTATATTTTTAATGAAGCCAAACTCTTTGACTATCATGTCAAAATGGATGTTCCAACTCCTAGATGCCTGCTTTAATCCATAAATGGATTTCTTAAGCCTACATATTTGATTTGCTCTCCCTCTTGAGACAAATCCCTCTGGCTGTGTCATATAAACCTCCTCCTCAAGGTGACCATTAAGAAAGGCAGTTTTGACATCCATCTGCCAGATCTCATAATCATAGTATGCAGCTATAGCAAGCATAATCCGAATAGATTTGAGCATAGCTACTGGTGAAAAAGTTTCATCATAATCAATACCTTGTTTTTACCTGAAACCTTTTGCCACTAGCCTGGCCTTGTAGGTTTCTACTTGGCCATCAGCTCCTATCTTCTTCTTGTATACCCATTTGCACCCTATTGGAATCACTCCCTCAGGTGTATCAACCAAAGTCCACACTTGGTTTGTATACATAGAATCTATCTCGGATTTCATGGCGTCTAGCCATCTGTCAGAGTCCCTACTCTTGACAGCTTCCGAATAGGTCAGAGGGTCATCGTTATCAATGATGTGGGCTTCATCATTCTCAATGATAAATCCATACCTCTCAGGTGCATTTCGCACTCTTTCTGACCTTTGGAGAGGAGTAGTGTGTAGTGGTTGTACCTCTTTCATGGGTACATCTGGTTGAGGATTATTATGTGTCTCACCTTGTAGGTCTTGAACTTCATCAAGTTCAATTCTTCTATCCTTGCCCTTTTCTAAGAAAAACTCTTTTTCCAAGAAAGTGGCATGCCTAGCAACAAATACCTTTTGTTCGATAGGATCATAGAAGATATATCCTAAACTGTCTTTAGGATAACCTACAAATGTACACTTGTCCGATCTAGCACTTAGCTTATGTCCAAAATTTCTTTTGACATAAGCATGGCAACCCCATATCTTAAGATACTTAAGATTAGGTTTCTTTCCTTTCCATATCTCATATGGAGTGCTAGATACAGACTTAGATAGTACTCTATTTAATACTAATGCAGCAGTTTCTAGGGCATGTCCCCAGAAGGAAATTGGAAGATTTGTGAAGCACATCATGGACCGTACCATATCTAATAAGGTACGATTCCTTCTTTCAGCTACACCATTTAATTGTGGCGTATATGGAGGTGTCCATTCAGAGAGTATACCCTTTAATTTAAGATAGTCTAAAAATTCACTAGAAAGGTATTCTCCTCCTCGATCAGATCGAAGGATTTTAATACACTTTCCAGTTTGTTTTTCGACCATACTTTGATACTCTTTAAATTTATCAAAGGCTTCAGGTTTATGTTTCATTAGATACACAAAACCGAACCTTGATAAGTCATCAGTAAATGTGATGAAGTAAGAGTATCCATCTCTAGCTTGAGTTGACATAGGACCGCACACATCAGTGTGTACGAGTTCTAACAACTCACTTGCCCTTTCTCCATGTCCCGAGAATGGAGACTTGGTCATTTTACCCATAAGACAAGATTCACAAGTTCCTAATGATTCAAAATCATAAGGGTCAAAGAATTTATCTTTATACAACTTATGTAACCTTGTCTCACTAATATGACCTAATCGGTAATGCCAGAGGAGGGTATTATTAATATTTTCTCTTTTCTTTTATTATCTTTGCCAATATGAAACATAACATTATTAAGACATAATACTAAAAGACCATTTTCCATAGTGCCATGACAATAATACTCATTAGATAAAGAAATAGAGCAACTATTGATGAGAACACAAAAGTGCGATCTACACATCACTCAAATTAGTATTATTGCTAACAAATGATGATAGAAATGCTGTATTAATATTATATTTTTGTGGGGTGCAGGTGATCGTAAATCAAAGTTAAAATGCGCATTGAGCCCGAAAGATGCATCACTGTAAGTGACCAGCTAAACGTTCTGGATTGTTTCCCAGTCGTCACCCCCACATCATCAGCTCGCGTCCACTCCAGTGTCCGTCTGAGTCCGCTTCGCCCACGAGCCCGAGTTCATCCATCCACCATGTCATATCAAGCTCCCAGTTCCGTGATCTCTGCGCCAGCGTCTCAGATTCATCACCCGTGATCTCAAAGCCACGCGTCCCAGCTCCAGCTTCGGTTCACAGCGCCTCCCAGCTCCGTGATCGTGATCCACCTGTGAAGCTTCCATGTCTGCATCCAAGCTCCATCCGACTTCATCTAAGCGTCCACGTCCGAGTTCCTCACGAGTGCACGCCTCGTCCGCACCTCATCCCAGCATGCCACGTCCGTGATCAGCTTCCTTCACGCGTCCGGAGTTCCAGCTCTCCCGAGATCCCAGCTTCTGTGACCAGCATCCCAGATTCCGCCTCATCCGCAAAGCTCCCAACGTCCGCATGCAGCTCATCAAATCCCGCGATGCATTCCAAAGCTTCCACGCTCCAGCTCCTCTCAGATCCCACGCGTTCCAAGCTTCCACGTTCACAGAGCATCTTAGCGGCCTCATGCGATCAGCCTTCCAGCGATCCGTCCGTGCTTCCTTCCGATTCGTCCGCATCCCAGCTCTTCTCGGATCTCCTAATGCATCTCAGCTCTTGCAATCCAGCCGTCCCTCCACGTCCGAAGATGATCAGCATCCCAGGATCCGTGATCATCTCCCATCCCGCGTTTGGCCTTCTCGCATCCGGGATACTCGGCATGTCCACATATCCCGTGGGACCAGGGATCCATCGCGGCATATGGAGGCTCTCGGGGGGTTTAAAAGAGAGGAAAAACAGAGGCTGCCGATCCCTCATTCATTCGAAAACAGAGCCCCTATTCAAAGAAAAGAGAGAAGAAAGGGAAACAGAGCATGCTCTGTTTCCAAAAAGAATAGAAAAAAAAAGAAAAGAAAAAAAAGAGGGAGTTTTCTTTTATGATTATGGAGGGCTGATTTCTTAGGGAGGGAGATGGAGGAACTTTTGATGTATTGCTCTTTGAAGTAAACTCTAAACTTTTGCTTTTAATGATTTTTATTTATTGATATGTTTTTGATCCATGCGTAGTTATTTCGTAGATAGATCTTTAATGGAGTATGATTATTGATATATGGATTGCTTTAGTATTTGATTCGTCGTAGACGTAGAAAGCACGTCGAATGCTTAGAAATTGAGTTCATATGTTCATGAAACATATACCATGATTAGATCTATCCTACATTTAATCTTTAATCAAGAACCATAGAGTTTATTCCTTGGATGCAATATCATCAAGGGGGATTCCAGATCCCTACCATTTTTATTTCATTGAATTGTGTTTATTATTCTCTGCATTTAATTTCTGAAAATCAAAACATCATTTTAATCCACATATTTATTCAACTAAAGTACTAATTATATCTAAAAATTACGCTAATAATCTATAGATCGTTCCCTGAGGATTCGACCTCGGACTCCCGAGATTTTACTACTTGTGCGATTCTCCTGCACTTGGGAGAACAATTTTATTTTTGCATCAATTTTTTGGCGCCGTTGCCGGGGAACGGCTCAGTTATTAGTATAATTTTAGATTTAATTAGTACCCTATCAGTTAGATTGAACATTGTAGTAAAAACTAAAACTGAAAAAAAAAAAAAATTTCTGCTGTTTTTATTTCCTGCACAGTCTGCATCAAACTCTGATATCTGAGTAATCCACCGTCAGATTATACTCAAATTTTGTCAGCTGCTGTAGGACACATGTTTCTTTCATCTGAACGGTCTGATGGATATTCTGATACTTTTACTACCATTAAATTAATATACAACCTTGCTGCTGTCTACTTTGAATTTTCTGTGTTTAATTTTTTTAGAATAGAATTTTATTATCATCATATCTCATTAACCCTTGTTGCTAATTGAAAATTGATAAGAACTTTAAGAAAAGATCAAGGGTAATCAATAAAAAAAAAAACAAACAAATAAATAAACTCTGAAATTTTGTATGCTAGGTTGGAATAGGGACAACACTGGACGTCTGAGTCGACAACCTTTTGACAATTCCTTAGATCACATTATTGAAACTTTTTCGCAAAATCTCAGATCTGGTGAGATGGCTGATGAATGATGTAGGAAGTCACCATGGTAATGAAGGTAGACCCCCAGTTATGACACTTCGACAATACTTACATCCCACTAGGACTAGTCAACCTTCATGCATGATTATTCCTGAAAATGTAGGACACTTTGAAATCAAACCAGGAGTAATTCAACTGCTGCCCAAGTATCATGGAATAGAATCTGAGAACCCTTATCTTCACCTTAAGGATTTTTGAGGAAATTAGCATCACATTTAGAGTGCCAAATGTATCGGAAGATGTCCTTAGATTGACCTTGTTTCCTTTTTCCTTAAAGGATAAAGCCAAAACATGGCTTAACTCCTTGAGACCTAGATCGCTAGGAACATGGCAGGATATGCAAAGAGAATTCTTGAAAAATTCTTTCTCGCACAAAGGAGCTAATTTTTTGAAAAGGCACATTAGTAATTTCCAGCAAAAAGACCATGAAACATTTTATGAATGCTGGGAGAGATTTAAAGATTTGCTTCTCTCTTGTCCTCATCATGGGTTTGAAACATGGAGAACCATTAGTTTCTTTTACGAAGGGTTGTCTCCACAGTTGAAACAATTTCTAGAGACTATGTGCAATGGTCTATTTCTGGAAAAGCAACCCGATGAGGCATGGGACTATTTAAGACTCTCTCGCAGAGACTGCACAATTATGGGATACAGGGGATAGAGTGAATAAACCTTGCCTAAGCCTACTAACATTGGACATGGGGGCCTTTATAACCTTAGTATTCAGATGATATTCAGGCTAAAATGGCAGCCCTTACTAGGAAGGTAGAGGAAATTGAACTTAGAAGGATTGAACCCGTCAAGACCGTAGAGCATAACAACGAGTGTTGTAGGATTTGCGAGATGCCTGGCCATCTCACCACTGATTGCCCCACAATACCCGCATTCAAGGAAGTCTTGCATGATCAGGCCAATGTTATGAATACCTATCAAAAATTTTTCAAATAATCCTTTTTCGGGTACTTACAACCCTGGATGGAAGAACCATCCAAATTTCAGGTGGAGGAATGACCAACCTCAAACAAGTATATAACCCAACTCCTCCACCTCCGCACCCTCATTATGCACATGCACCCCCTCAAAAATCCAGTCTCGAAGAAATTTTGCAATCTTTCATGCAAGGTCAAGCTAAAATCAATGATGAATTAAGAAATCAACTGACAACGCTAACCACTGCTTTAAGTGCTCAAGAGAAAGGCAAGCTACCAGCTCAACCACAACCTAATCCTCAAGTCTATGGCGTAGCAATGCATCATCTTCAACTTTGCATAAAGAACAAGCAAAGAGTATAATAACTTTGCGAAGTGGAAAGGTTATTGACCGGACCAGTCCCAGAACAAACACAAGTCATACCTGATTCTGACCCTCCCAAGACAAAAGAAAAGGATAATGAAGAAACTGAAACACCAATATCTACTGAAAAAATTGAATGTCCTTTTCCTGCACCATTTCCACAAGATTAAAAGCCCTTGCAAAAGCTTGAACCAAACTCTGAAATTCTGAGCTTTTTAAGCAAGTAAAAATCAATGTACCTCTTCTTGATGCAATCAAACAGTGCCTTCCTATGCAAAATTTTTAAAAGATTTGTTGCACTGTCAAGCGTCGTTTAAATGTCAAGAAGAAGGCATTTCTGGCTGAAAATGTGAGTGCAATTTTACAGCATAACATTCTTCCTAAATATAAGGATCCAGGTTGCCCAACTATCTCGTGCATCATTGGCAATTTTAGGATTGAGCGAGCATTGTTAGATTTAGGAGCGAGTGTGAATTTGTTGCCATATACAGTATATGAGCAACTCGGTTTGGGTGAGTTGAAGCCAACAACTGTGACCTTACAATTAGCTGACCCGGTCAGTGAAGGTCCCTCGAGGATTATCGAAGATGTGTTGGTCCAAGTAGACAAGTTCTATTTTCCTGTCGACTTTTCGTACTGGACACACATCCGGCTTCCAATTCACCATCTCAGATTCCAGTCATCTTAGGACGTCCATTTCCTTGCAACTTCTAATGCATTGATCAATTGTAGGAATGGTGTCATGAAGCTTTCTTTTGAAAATATGACCTTGGAACTGAACGTCTTTAGTATAGGTAAACAACCCAGTGATCATGAAGAAAGTAAAGAAGTTGAATGGGTTGAAACCATTGGCGGAAGAATATCAGTTAAAAGAAACATTTACTGAATCGGCCGACAATGGTTTGATAGATTGGTGTTCTGAAGGTACTGCTGATGATACGGTCCCACCTATTTTAGATAACTCGGATGTCCATGATGGTCAATGGGTGGAGACCGAGAATAGAGGAATTTGAACATTTGCCATCTCGAGGAGCAAAGATAGTACCATCCCATGAAACAAGCACCTAAGCTCGAGTTGAAACCTTTACCGAAGGAACTCAAGTATGCCTTTTCTTGGATCCGATGACACTTTTCCTATAATCATCTCATCTGATCTTGATCATGCCCAAGAAAGAAAATTACTTGGTGTTCTAAAGAATCATAGAGGAGCTTTAGGGTGGTCTATTGTAGACTTGAAGGGGATTAGCCCTTAATTTGCACGCACCCGGATATATTTGGAGGACAATGCCAAAACCACAAGGCAAATGCAACGCAGGTTGAATCCTACGATGAGAGATGTGGTTAAAGCAGAAGTCCTCAAGTTGCTTGACGTGGGTATTATTTACCCAATTTTCGATAGCAAGTGGGTTGAGTCCAACTCAAGTCATGCCCGAAAAAGCAGGTCTGACGGTAGTCCAAAAATGAGCAGGGTGGAGTTAGTCCCAACTCGTGTCCCGACGAGTTGGCGCATGTTGTGTTGACTATCGCAAATTGAATTTGGTCCCTAGGAAAGATCACTTACCCCTACCCTTCCTAGACCAAGTTTTGGAAAGAGTTGCAGGACATAATTTTTATTGTTTTCTCGATGGCTATTCCGGATACTACCAAATCGAGATTTCACCAGAAGATCAAGAGAAGACTACTTTCACTTGTCCTTTTGGTACATTCGCTTTCCATCGGATGCCGTTCGGGTTATGTAATGCACCTGCAACATTTCAAAGATGCATGCTCAGTATTTTTGAAGACATGAACGAGAAGTTTTTGGAAGTGTTCATGGATGATTTTTCTATTTTTGGCGATTCTTTTGATGATTGTTTACTACATTTACAAGCTGTCTTAGCTCGGTGTATAGAAAAGAACCTGATACTGAATTGGGAGAAATGCCACTTCATGGTGCCAAAGGGAATTGTCCTAGGACATATTGTTTCATCGAAGGGCATGGAAGTTGATAGAGCTAAGATTGACTTAATCGCCAAGCTACCTGCACCCAAGACGGTTAGAGATGTTAGATCATTTTTGGGTCATGCCGGATTTTATAGGAGGTTCATCAAGGACTTTAGTGTCATAGCCCGACCATTATGTAACCTCCTATCCCTTGATACACCGTTCAATTGGACTGAAACCTGTCAAGAGGCATTCGAAAAGTTGAAGTCTATGCTTAGCACTGCACCCATCGTGCGACCACCCGATTGGTCATTACCTTTTGAGATCATGTGCGATGCTAGTGACTATGCGATAGGAGCTGTCCTAGGACAACGCAAGGATAATAAGCCATATGTCATTTACTATGCAAGCCAAAACTTTAAATGATGCTCAATGAATTACACCACCACCGAAAGGAATTGCTTGCAGTAGTATTTGCATTAGACAATTTCGCTCTTATATCCTTGGTGCTCCTATTGTTATCTTTACGGATCATGCAGCGCTAAAATATTTACTGGATAAGAAAGGGCTAAACCACGCTTAATACGATGGATCTTTACTCAAGAATTTGACATCACTATCAAGATAAAAAGGAGTAGAGAATGTGGTTGCTGACCATTTATCACGGCTAGTTTTTAATGATTCGGTGCCACAGTTGCCCATCAAGGACTCGTTCCCTGAAGAGCAATTGTTTGCACTTTCTACTATGCCATGGTATGCTGATATTGAAACTTTCTTGTCACTAACCGGATGCCGGAGCATTGGGGATCGAATGATAAGAATAATTTCTTGCGTGAAGTAAGAAATTATTATTATGATGCTCCTTATTTGTTCAAGTATTGCAATGATCAAATCTTTAGAAGATGCATTCCGGAACATGAGATACAAAGTGTACTCTCTTTTTGTCATGCCAGTGCTTGTGGAGGACACTTTGCATCTAAGAAAACGGCAGCTAAGGTGTTGCAATGTGGTTTTTATTGGCCTACACTATTTAAAGATGCCCACGAGTTCTGTAGGACATGTGACCCATGTCAACGTGTTGGAAGTCTAACTCGTAGGCAAATGATGCCTCTTCAGCCCATTACTGCTATTGAAATTTTTGACATTTGGGGCATCGATTTCATGGGCCCATTCCCACCGTCTTTTGGACATGAGTATATTTTAGTTGGTGTTGAGTATGTGTCAAAATGGGTAGAAGCTGTTGCCTGTAGAACTAATGATCACAAACCTGTTTTGAAATTTCTGAAAGAAAATATTTTTTCACGATTTGGGATGCCCAAGGTTATAATTAGTGATGGAGGAAAACATTTCTGTAATAAGCCTTTTGAGATCCTATTACGAAAGTACGGGTATCACTCATAGAATTGCAACTCCTTATCACCCGCAGACTAGTGGCCAAGTAGAGTAGCCAATCGGGAGATTAAACGAATTTTAGAGAAAACGGTGAATCCATCACGCAAAGACTGGTCTTTAAAACTTTCTGACGCATTGTGGGCTTACCGTACTGCTTATAAAACTATTCTTGGTATGTCCCCGTATCGGCTAGTCTATGGAAAAGCATGTCATCTACCTGTTGAATTAGAGCATAAATCATATTGGGCCATTAGAAAATTGAACTTTGAATTGTCAGATGCTGGTTTAATTCGAAAATTACAATTAAGTGAGTTGAATGAAATTCGTCGGATGCGTATGACAATGCTAGACTTTGCAAAGAACGAATGAAAATTAGGCATGATAAATCAATTCTAAGAAAATCTTTTAAACCTGCACAAAAAGTTCTTTTGTATGACTCTCGCTTACATCTGTTTCCTGAAAGTTACGATCAAGATGGACAGGTCCTTTCATTGTAAAAACTGTTTTTCCACACGGGGCAGTTGAAATTGAGAATCCACAGGATGGTCAAATTTTTAAGGTAAATGGACACAGATTAAAACCTTTTCTTGAAATTTTGCAGATGAAGAGGACTCCTTTCCCTTGGGGAGCCTTCTTATGACTGAGCATGACGGCCAAGGTATGTGTATATAGTTAGAATTATTTTTTTCTTTTATTTTTTCTTATTTTCCAGGTCTTCTTTCTGAAAATCAACAGCTCAAGGTATTCTTCTTTCTCTCAATATTCTTTTCTCTATTGTTTCTCCACATATAGTTTTCTTGCATTTTTTACATTGAGGACAATGCAATGTTTAAGTTGGGGGGAGGGGAAATATTTTGACAAAAAAAAAAAAAAGTTTTGCATTTGATTTATTCTATTACTTTCTTTTCTGAGCAAATGCACATGTATTTTCATATTGAGTGTGTACAACTATTAAGGCAAGGAACACATGCATACTATGACTGATCAGAGACCTATTATTAGATCCCCACACGTGTACTTAATGACAATAGGAAGGCCTCAGGAGTTCATATTTGTTAACTGCATTTTTGTTAGCCTTATCCATAAAAGAAGTATGAGTATCCTTGTTCGTACCATAAGGTTCAGGATTTGGTTTTCACATAAAGATAGAGGTTGAATATCCCGACTAGATTACTTAGGTGCCTTATGATCCGACTTGGTTGACCTATAGTCACGATGCAGTCACATATATAATAAAATATATTATATGGTTCAGTCTATCATTCTCTTTTCTTGCATAATAATTAAAAAAAAAAAAAACCTTATGATGACAAGTCTGGCCTCGTGGCGTAGTCTGGTTCGAGTAATTAAGTCCGAGGGGTGTTTCACCTAATGTCTTGAGCCAACTGGATCGGGGGTCATTGCTGAAAGCTCGCTACATGGACCTTACTAGAGCCTAATGGGGTTGGATAGCTTGTAGTTGTCATGTGTTTGAAAAAATAAAAAATAAAAATAAGCATGAATGAGTTGGTTGGCTGAACCTAGTGACATGTGGTAATGGCTGGTTTGACTCCATTGTATTGGACCTCTGTGTACCCGGGTTGTTTAGTTTGGATTGATAGCTCTTTCTTTATATGCGAACCATTCTTGACAAATTAGACAACATGTGATATCTGAAAATTTGATGGATCAGGTTCTAATAAAGTGTAGAAAACATTTGTGGACTTGAGTAGTGCACCTAAAACTCAGGCGGTGCCTGTTGTGGTGGAGGTATTAGTACTCTGAGAAAGTCATATGATTTGATGCACACTACACTTTTATATTCCTTGCTTTGACAGTTGCCATACTTGAAAATATTGTCAATTAATTACATGTGTATTAGCTTAGGGTTTATTTTTATTAGAATCTCATGTCATATAATTCATGATGTTTGTGGGTAACATCCCTGAAAACCCTCACGAGACAACACTCGTCCACTAGGGTAACCTAGGGGTTTAACGGCTTGTTGCACGTGCTAAGTGCAATCGTGATTCCTACGAAAGTGAGTACTTATCTTATTTTATGTCTTTAGTTCAATAAAAATCAAAGGTTAAACCACATCTTTTGTACTCTCATTTTATTATTTGCTCGTTAATTGCTAGAGACTAGCAATAAGCTAGTTGGGGGTGTGATGAGAGCACAAAAGTGCGATCTACACATCACTTAAATTAGTATTATTGCTAACAAATAATGATAGAAGTGCTGTATTAATATTATATTTTTGTGGGGTGCAGGTGATCGTAAATCAAAGTTAAAAATGCGCATTGAGCCCGAAAGATGCATCACTGTAAGTGACCAGCTAAACGTTCTGGATTGTTTCCCAGTCGTCACCCCCGCATCATCAGCTCGCGTCCACTCCAGTGTCCGTCTGAGTCCGCTTCGCCCGCGAGCCCGAGTTCATCCATCCACCATGTCATATCAAGCTCCCAGTTCCGTGATCTCAGCGCCAGCGTCTCAGATTCATCACCCGTGATATCAAAGCCACGCGTCCCAGCTCCAGCTTCGGTTCACAGCGCCTCCCAGCTCCGTGATCGTGATTCGCCTGTGAAGCTTCCATGTCTGCATCCAAGCTCCATCCGACTTCATCTAAGCGTCCACGTCCGAGTTCCTCACGAGTGCACGCCTCGTCCGCACCTCATCCCAGCATGCCACGTCCGTGATCAGCTTCCTTCACGCGTCCGGAGTTCTAGCTCTCCCGAGATCCCAGCTTCTGTGACCAGCATCCCAGATTCCGCCTCATCCGCAAAGCTCCCAACGTCCGCATGCAGCTCATCAAATCCCGCGATGCATTCCAAAGCTTCCACGCTCCAGCTCCTCTCAGATCCCACGCGTTCCAAGCTTCCACGTTCACAGAGCATCTTAGCGGCCTCATGCGATCAGCCTTCCAGCGATCCGTCCGTGCTTCCTTCCGATTCGTCCGCATCCCAGCTCTTCTCGGATCTCCTAATGCATCTCAGCTCTTGCAATCCAGCCGTCCCTCCACGTCCGAAGATGATCAGCATCCCAGGATCCGTGATCATCTCCCATCCCGCGTTTGGCCTTCTCGCATCCGGGATACTCGGCATGTCCACATATCCCGTGGGATCAGGGATCCATCGCGGCATATGGAGGCTCTCGGGGGGTTTAAAAGAGAGGAAAAACAGAGGCTGCCGATCCCTCATTCATTCGAAAACAGAGCCCCTATTCAAAGAAAAGAGAGAAGAAAGGGAAACAGAGCATGCTCTGTTTCCAAAAAGAATAGAAAAAAAAAGAAAAGAAAAAAAAGAGGGAGTTTTCTTTTATGATTATGGAGGGCTGATTTCTTAGGGAGGGAGATGGAGGAACTTTTGATGTATTGCTCTTTGAAGTAAACTCTAAACTTTTGCTTTTAATGATTTTTATTTATTGATATGTTTTTGATCCATGCGTAGTTATTTCGTAGATAGATCTTTAATGGAGTATGATTATTGATATATGGATTGCTTTAGTATTTGATTCGTCGTAGACGTAGAAAGCACGGCGAATGCTTAGAAATTGAGTTCATATGTTCATGAAACATATACCATGATTAGATCTATCCTACATTTAATCTTTAATCAAGAACCATAGAGTTTATTCCTTGGATGCAATATCATCAAGGGGGATTCCAGATCCCTACCATTTTTATTTCATTGAATTGTGTTTATTATTCTCTGCATTTAATTTCTGAAAATCAAAACATCATTTTAATCCACATATTTATTCAACTAAAGTACTAATTATATCTAAAAATTACGCTAATAATCTATAGATCGTTCCCTGAGGATTCGACCTCGGACTCCCGAGATTTTACTACTTGTGCGATTCTCCTGCACTTGGGAGAACAATTTTATTTTTGCATCAACCATTGCTCTTTCCATTTATTTCGAATCCTTTCTTAAGCAACAAAGGAATTGAAATTACATTTCTAATGATTTTTGGCATAAAATAACAGTCTTCTAGCTTCAAAAACTTTCCGGAGGGTAGCTCTAGTATGTAGGTGCCAACAGCTTCAGCCTGGATGGATTCTCCTCCAGCGCCATATAGCTCGAAGTCACCTTTCTTCAGTCTTCTAATTTTCTGCAGTCCATGCAAAGATTTGCATATGTGAGAACCACAATCGGTATCCAATACCCATAAATTAGAATCAGAAGAACTTAATGTCATATTGGCATGTAATAAAAACATACCTTTTGATGCAACACTTGCATCAGGCTTCACACTTGCAAGAAAGCTCTTGCAGTTCCTTTTCCAATGCCCCATCTTGCCACAGTGGAAACAAGTACCGGGTCCAGAGATTTCTTTTCCTTCTTCTTTTGATGCGACTCTTAGGGTTTAGTTTTTTCTTTGAACCCTTGTTGCCCGACTTCTTCTTTGAGCTCTCACCAACAAGAAGGATTGGACCCTTGTCCTTCTTGATGTGAGACTCTGCTGTTTTCAGCATATTTAGAAGCTCAGGCAGGGAGGAATTCAGTTTGTTCATGTGATAATTCACGACAAACTGCGAGAATGAGTCGGGTAGTGATTGCAGGATCAAATCCTGACTGAGCTCACTGTCCATAGCAAAACCAAGTTGACTTAATCGAGTGATTAAGTCTATAACCTTTAAACAGTGGTCTTGCACAGACGATCCCTCGATCATTCTAGCACGGAACAACTATTTAGATATGTCATATCTAGCAGTTCTGCTCTGCTCACCATATAACTCCTTTAAGTTAAGGAGTATGAAGTGAGTATCCATGCTATCATGCTGCCTCTGCAATTCATTATTCATAGAAGCAAGCATGATACATTTGACAGTCAAACTGTCATTTTTTCACATGCGATATGTGGCCAATTCCTCCTCAGTTACATCTTCCCCTGCTGACCCTAGGTCAGGGGTTTCAAGAATGTAGGAAAGTTTTTCTTGTGTGAGAACAATCTTTAAATTCCTCAACCAATCCACATAGTTGGGACCAGTCAATTTGTTTGCATCTAAGATACCTCTAAGTGAGAGTGAAGATGCCATTTTTACAGAATTAATCTATAATTACAAAGAACACTAATATAAGCAGACCAATCATGATGACATGTATTCAATCAGACAAGAACTTTTATCTAATTGTTACTCCCACTATTTTATCGAATATCATAACCCTCAAGTATGATGAACGAGAAAATACTAATTTTCTTAGTGGGGTTGAGATCCAAATTCCTTATAAAAGACCTTGTGGAAATCACAACAAGCCCTTATAAGTTCAAAGGTAGGAAACTCTTTCCAATTACATCCCATGCAATTCTCAACTTTATTCTGTCCTCTAGCACACATATAGTCTTGTGGGAATCACAACAAACTATTGTGTCTAGTTAAGTCAAACCCTTCATTTTTATACAGTCATATTTGAATAATGCTGCCCTTGTGGGAATCACAACAAGGCAACATATTAAAATATGCCATATGCATCATATGCACCAAGATATTACAATATCAATCCCTAATACTAGCCTTGTGGGAATCACAACAAGCTAGCGTAGATATTGACATAATAATATCTAAGCATGAAGGAAGGACCTTTATAGTGTTATATCAGCAATTAGCTTTTCCATGGAGGTCAATCAAATAGTTGGCCAGGTAAGCAGATGGGAGGCTCTCCTTACTTAGTAAGGTCCTAATTAAATAACCACCTGTAGCCTCTTTCCTCGACACCAACTTAGTCAATTGATTCAGAATGGCTCAGCTTAAAGCAATTAACACTACGACTTAATTATGAATTTAGTGAGGGCTTTCAAATAGTAGTATCTTACTAACATTAAGTTCAACCATAAAGGACAATCAAATAATTGGCCAGAAAAGCAAGTGGGAGGCACCCCTCACTCAGAGAGTGAGGTCCTAATTAAATAACCACCTGTGGCTTCCTTTCTAGACACCAACTGAGTCAATTATTTCAGAATGGGTCAGCCCAAAGTTTTCATACTACTATATTGGTCTCAATGCACATTCTATAATTTAGCACTAGCAATTTATACTATGGCTACAACATGAATATAAACACTATCTTCATGGCATAAAACTGAATCATGCATACAAAAACCGAAAGCTATCTAATTAAGCATCAAGATAATAGCAGTATTATCATTTGGTTAAACTGATTAAGGGTGGCTCTGATACCACTGTTGGGTTTTCCAGTGCCCTAGGGCGCAGCGGAAGATACGGGATTATAAAATTTTCTTATAAAACCCATTATATGAAACCCTAATAAGCCAAGATCGCCTTAATAGTATAACCAAATAATGTAGAAAATATAATCTTGGTATAGAAGAATACCTATCACGCTATATCCAATATGACTGAAGATGTCCTAAGGTGCCCAAATGTTCACCCTCTGATGTTGATCCACACAGGAATGGGTTCAAGACTCTAGCTCCACCAAAACTTAATTCTAATTGTTCAATCCTTCCAAAGAATTTAATTGGCTGATTTTCCTTCACTTCCTTCTTCCTTTCTACCTCTAAAACATTCACTAGCCTTTTTGTCCTAAAGAAGACCCTCTTGTCTTGGGTTAGGACAAAAGAGAGAGGCTTGTAAGAAAGAAGGGATAAGGGAGAGAGAAGGAGAGGCTTTTTCTTGGATGATCTTTAGCACCACTGTTGACCCCCTAATGGATTTTGATGAATACAAAACACTAGAGTATAATTCCATTTATCTTAACAATTTACTTGAGGATTTCATGTGTTTAATTAAGAATATTGTTAAGAAATGTCTAGGCAAGTTTCCATAATTTTTATGAATTTATTGAAGAATTTTTGAGATGAAGAAAACAGATCAGGGACAGCCGAGACGTCTCCGGTTTGTTCCAGAGACTTCTCTGGCACAAACAGGAAGAACTGGCACGTTTGGAGACGTCCCCGGCACCTGGCGAGGCGTCTCGCAGGGTCGGAGTCGACTCTCTCAGAAGCGGAGTCGACTCTCTCAGTGGCGGCAGAAAGGCCGATTTCAAGAGATGCGCGCGAGCCGTCTCCACAGTACGCAGAGTCGTCCCCGCAAGTAAAAGCTGAGTTTCCGAGTCGTCCCCAGAGAGTGCGGAGTCGACTCTCTCAGGGTATTCCAGAGGATGTCTTTTTCGGTGATAAGGCAGCGGAGACGTCCCCTGAAAGAGCGGAGTCGACTCTCTCAGAGAATTTCAGAAGACTTGTTTTTCGGAGATATAACGGCGGAGTCGTCCCCAAGGCAGCGGAGTCGTCCCATGCAAAAAGCGCAAACAAGCCGAGACGTCCCCGTAAAGTGCCGATGCGACCCTCTCAGAAAAATAGAAAAATAAGGATTCAAACCGTTCATCATCGGAGTCGTCCCCGTAAAGCGCCGAGTCGACCCCAAACAACGTCAAAAGTAAAATCTTACAGCCGAGACGTCTCGCGTTGAAGCGGAGACGTCTCCGAAGCGCCTGGGACGCGACTGACAACTTTTTCAGGTTTGGTTTGAATTTCAACCTCCCTTAACTTTATCTCTAACGGCTATATTTGCTTTTTGGGCTATAAAAGGGAGCTCTTAAGTGCTTTCCAACAACTTCTCACCAACCCAACACAAGATCATTCAAGAGAGAAGAAAGAAAAAGAGGTTCAAGGGAGTTAGTGCATTCAAGTGAAGAAATCAAGTGCCTTCAAGCTTCCCAAGTGATTTCGTGCTCGACTACTCTCTTCCGCTAGGCATTCAAAGCTCACATTCAAGCCAACGCGATCCACATCGGAAGAACCACCATTTCCCACGCTTTCAATGGCTAAAAGGGTTCTTCCGAGTTCTATTATTTCTCACTGTTTTATTTGCTTCTTGAGAGCTTTTAAATTCTTGTAAAACTTTTTCAATATTGTGCTTGTTCCAGTCAAGGAACTTGGAACAAGGGAAAAGCGTCCCAAGCCTAGGTGAAATTGGGGGTTATAGGGTTCGTTGTTAGCCCGGTGTAAAACAACGAGTTGGGTAGTGCACTCGCAAAACTACCGGACTGTAATCTTGGATTATAGTGAAAATTCCCAAAGGTGCTTTGGAGAGTGGATGTAGGAGCAGTGGAAGCTCCGAACCACTATAAAACCTTGTGTTTGCGATTGATTGTTCTCATACCTTTATCTTTACTTTAGTTCATACATTTGTGTGTTTTATTTTAATTAGGCAAAAAGTTTTAAAACACCCAATTCACCCCCTCTTGGGTGACCATCTCTGGGCAACAAGTGGTATCAGAGCGGGTGCTCTGTGTATTTCTTGAAAGACCTAACCAATCTTAGCCAAAGATCTAGATGGCAACACCCTTTAACAATGTTCCTACTGAGGGCAGGCGACCAATAGACCTCCACTCTTCAATGGGACAAATTATACCTATTGGAAGACTAGAATGAGGATTTTATTCAAGCACAAGATTATGCCTTGTGGAGGGTCATAATCAAGGGACCACACGAACCATCTCACATGGTTAATGGCATTCAAGTTCCCAAACCTGAGGAGGATTGGGATGAGAATGACAGTAAGATGGTTCAACTCAATTCTAAGCCATGAACTCATTATTCTGTGCTCTAGATGTAAATGAGTTCAATAGAGTCTCCACCTGTAGTTCCGCCAAGGAAATATGGGATAGGCTTGAAGTTACCCACGAGGTACGAATCAAGTCAAAGAGTCTAAAGTGAACATTCTAGTTCACAAATATGAGTTGTTTAAGATGGAACCCAATGAAACATCACATGCATGTTTACACGCTTCACCGATATAATTAATGGTCTAAAGAGTTGGGTAAATCCTATACTAATCCGGAACTTGTGAGTAAAACTCAGGTCTTGCCGAAAGCATGGGAAGCAAAGGTCACGGCGATCATAGAAGCCAAAGATCTCAACACTTTGGGACTAGAAAACTATTGGGCTCATTGATGACGCATGAGCTCACAATGAAGCAACATGAAGAAGAGTTGCCAAAGAAGAAGACAATTGCACTCAAGGCTACTTCGAGTGTGTGTGAAGAAAAAGTAGTGAGAGTGAAGAAGAAGCGAAGATGAGGACTTGGGTTTAATAGTAAGAAGTTTAAGAAATTCATGAGAAAAAGAAACCCTTCCCAAGAAAGAAATTTGGAGGGAAAAATGATTGGGAAAAAGAAAAGGAAAAAGAAAGAGACCCAATCATATGCTATGATTGCAAGAGACCGGGACACATTCGTTCCGAATGCCCTCAACAAAAGAAGCACTTTGGAAGAAGAAGAAGAAGGCGTTGAAGGCAACGTGGGACGATAGTGACACATCCTCCTCCGAGGAAGAAGGAAGAGACCGCAAATTTGTGCTTCATGGCATTTGAAAACGACGAGGTATGTCAAAGCTCAACTAAAATTTTACTTAGAAGAATTATATGAAGCTTTTCAAGAACTTATGAGTGATTGTAGTATGTTAGGAGCAAAGGATAAAGAACTAAAGGCCTCCAATCAAAAACTAAAGGATGATATTAAAAACTATTGATGAGAAAGAGAGCGTTGAAAATGTTAACACCATTGATCTAGAAAATAAAAATTCAAAACTTAGCATTGAAAATGAAACGGCAAAAACACTAATTAAGGAATTGAATCTAAAAGTTAAATCCTACTCATAATAATACCTCACTTGCACAAAATGTTGAATCCCTTAAAAAGGATAAGGAAGAACTAGTTAAAGAAAATTTGGATCTTAAGAATGAGGTACATAAGTACAAACCAATTGTTGAAAAATTTACACAAAGCTCTGAAAATTAAATCTTATTCTTTCAAATCAAAGAGCTGTTTTTAATAAAGCCGGATTAGGATATAAAACTAACAAGCAACAAAAGTATCTAAAGATTTCTTGTGAAAGCAAAAGATGTCAAAACTGAAAAACCTACATGCTTTCATTGTAAAAAGTGGACATAAAGCCTACTCTTGTATCAAAGAAAGATCCAAACTAACAAAGTACATTTGTAAAAGCTAAAAACATAACTAAAGTATGGGTGCCTAAGGAACCAACTACACTAACCACGAAGACCAGAAAACTTGGTACCTAAGAGCTTCACATGATCATTTGCAGGTATGCCTGCAGCCGAAATAAAAAGAGAATGGTATCTTGATAGTGGTTGCTCAAGCATATGACGGTGGACAAGAGTCTCTTCGTCACTTTAAATCAAAAGAAGGAGTAGTCACATTTGGAGACAATGCTTAAAGTCAAATCATTGGTGGTAAAATCTCCATATCACCTCCTCATTTATTGACAATGTATGTTAGTTAATGACTCAAAAAATAATTAATTAAGTATAAGTCAATTTGTGACAAGGGCTTTAAAGTCATGAATCTTACTTTGCATAATTAGTAGTCAGTTACAAGAGATCATACTTACAGGACATAGGCATGGAAATGTTACATGGTAGATATCTCACCAGAAGGAGCCAAGTCTGTAGCCATGGATCCAAAGTCAATGAGACTAGTTGGTTTGGATCGTAGTTAGGGCATGCAGCATGATTAATCTCTAAATTGATTACAAAAGATCTAGTCAAAGGACTAGCCAAAAAGATTTTGAAAAAACAAAATTTGTGCTGCATGTCAATTAGGGAAACAAACGAGAAGCTCTTTCAAGTCTAAAACATAGTCTCAACATCAAAAACCCTTAGACTAATCACATGGATTTATGGACCACTAGAACTGCTAGTCTAGGGTAAGAAATTTGGTCTTGTAATGTTGATGATTTTTTCACGTTTTACATGGTTTCATTCTTGCACACAAAGAGAGTCCTTTCCCGCTTTTATCAAGTTCATAATAGGGTTCGAATGAACTCAATCTTAAACTAAAAGCAATTAGGAGTGATCATGGTACCGAGTTTGAAAATCAGTATTTTGAAAAATTTTTGAAGAAAGGTATCAATCACAACTTCGGCACCTAGGACACCCCAACAAACGGTGTAGAAAGGAAGAATCGCACACTAGCAGATATGGCTCGTACCAGTGTGCGAATCGGATTTACCAAAGTACTTTTGGGCTGAAGCAAATAAATACTTCATGTCATATTTTAAACCGTGCTTTAGTTAGATCCATCTTAAAGAAAACACCTTATGAGTTGATAAAAAGTAAGAAACCAAATATAAGCTATTTTATATTTTCGGTTGTCGATGCTTTATTTTAAACAATGGAAAGACAATCTAAGTAAATTTAGTGCTAAATCAATGAGGGGATCTTCTTAGGTTATTCCTCATCTAGTAGAGCATACAGGGTCTCAACAAGAGAACTCTCGTGTTGAAGAATCCATTCATGTTTTTTGATGAAGCTAATGGAGATTCTTCTAGAAAAGAAGATGGTGATGCAGGTATACTTGAAGACCGAATGAAGAAATTCTCCATACAAGACAAACAACATAGGATGAGATCAAAGAAGATACAATTCAGCAAGATGAAGAAGATCAACCTCCATCGAGAAATCAAGATCTGTCCTAAGGAATGGAGGTATGCACATGGTCATCCAAGGGATCTAAATCCTTGGTGATCCTTCACAAGGAATAAGAACTAGATCCTCTTTAAAAAACACTAGTAATTATCTTGCATTCGTTTCACCAAATCGAGCCTAAAATCACTAGAAGAAGCTGAAAAAGATGATAATTGGATGAATGCTATGCAAGAGGAATTAAACCAATTTGAAAGAAATGAAGTTTGGACTCTAATGAAAAGACCCCTAATGTTTCAATTATAGGCACCAAATGGGTATATAGAAATAAACTAGCATGAAGATGGAATAGTAATAAGAAACAAAGCTAGGCTAGTGGCCAAAGGATATAATCAGGAGGAAGGAATAGACTTTGATGAAACTTTTGCTCCTGTTGCTAGATTAGAGGCTATTAGACTACTTTTGGCATATGCATGCTTTATGGATTTCAAACTCTATCAAATGGATGTAAAAGCGCCTTTTTAAATGGTTATATAATGGAGGAAGTTTATGTAGGACAACCTCCAGGTTTTGAGAACCACTTACATCCAAGATTATGTTTTAAATTGCATAAAGCATTATTGGACTTAAGCAAGCCCCTAGGGCATGGTATGAAAGATTAAGTAATTTCCTAATTGAAAATTAAATTTAAAAGAGGAAATGTGACAAACCCTCTTCATTAAAAGAAAAGGAAATGACTTATTGCTTGCTGCAAACTTTAATGTGGATGATATAATTTTGGTGCTACTAATGATAGTCTTTGTCAAGAGTTTGCCAAGCTTATGCAGGGGAGAATTTGAAATGAGCATGATGGGTGAGCTCAACTTCTTCCTTGGGCTACAAATAAACAATCAGAGGAAGGCATCTTCATCAGTCAGTCCAAATATATCAAGGGAGATGTTGGAAAAATTCAAGATGAAGGGATGCAAAGGAAATCAGCACACCATGGGCCCTCAAGTTGCAAGCTTGACAAAGATAAAAAAGGTAAAGTATAGACTGCAAATTGTACAGAGTATGATACGGCTCTTTACTTTACCTTACTGCTAGTAGACCAGATATATTATTCAGTGTTTGTATGTGTGCTAGATACCAAGCATGTCTTAAGGAATCACACTTGCAAGCTGTTAAAAGAATTTTTAGATATCTAGTAGGGACATCTAATGTAGGCTTATGGTATTCTAAACATCTGACATAAATTTAATTGCTATTCCGATGCTGATTTTGCCGGGTGCAAACTCGACAGAAAAAGCACAAGTGGCACATGTCAATTCTTGGGTGCTAATTTGGTTTCTTGGTTTAGCAAGAAACAGAATTCAGTTGCCTTATCCCAGCTGAGGCTGAGTACATTGCAGCTGGAAGCTGGTTGTGCCCAAGTTCTATGGATTAAGCAACAACTTGAAGACTTCGGTATCAAAATGGACAATATACCAATTAAATGTGATAATACAAGTGCAATTAATTTAACAAAAATCCTGTCCAACACTCAAAATCAAAACATATAGAGATTAGGCATCACTTTATTAGGGATCATGTGCTGAAAAATGATGTGATGATGAGTATGTATGTACTGAAAATCATTGGCCGATATCTTTACAAAGCCCCTTTGTAAAGATAGGTTCAACTTCTTAAGGAATGCATTGAGCTTGTATGATCCTAGCAATTAAATTGAACTTGCATTGCAATGCTTTGCTACTCAAACTAGTAATCCACCTCAAGGTTAACATAAGTGAAAGCATGAATCTATCTAAGTTAAATGATGAATTGTTCGACTTTCCGGAGGATGGTTACCCTCCCTTGGACTCTTCATGAGATATTTCAGAGCCTATTTCATAGGTATTCGAAATTTGGTCAAACATTCCTCATTTCAATGTTAATAATTCAAAAATCATTATCAAACTTTTATAGGATGTATTATTAAGGGGGAGGATCACAAACAAACTCACTCTGTATTCACCAAAAGAAATCATGTTGATTAGTGTGATTGAGTAAAATAAATTGGGAAAAGATAGAAATTAGTCTGAAATTTTTCAGTGCCGGAGACGTCTCTGGCAAATCGCAGAGATGTCCCCCCGGCGAGACGTCTCGCATCAGTCGCGGAGACGTCTCGGGGACCGAACGAGGGTTTTTAAATAGGTGAAACAGCTCGAGCCGACCCGAGCTATTCTCTTCCATCCCCGACAAAAACAAAAACCCTAGCCTCCATTTGCTCTCCACCACAAACCCTAGCCTCCATTTGCTCTCCATCACAAACCCTAGCATCCATGGCACCTAAGAGGGCTAGACGAACCGGTGGGAGGCGTCCTAGGGTAGCAACCGACGGTGAGAAACGGAGGGAAGAGCCATCCGCGCCGTCCCCTCCGGTTGCTCCGCCAACCACGACCATTTCCTGTGCGAATCGCACAGTAACCACCGGTAGGTACATAGATTTCCATTTTCTAGATAGTGAGGGGTTCTCTATTGGAGAGAAACTCCGTGCCCAAGGATGGGAATACCTTTGGTACCCTCAATACATCGACCTACCCTGGCCTAGTTAGAGAGATGTTTAGTAATATGGCCTTAGGGGACTTAGGGTACACTGCACATATCCGGGGGACGTTGGTAGAGATTAATGAGGATGTCCTATCTAGCGTCTTGCAAATCCCTAAGGACGGTGAGGCTCCGACCTCACATCCCCAAAGGGAAATAGCCCTAAACTTGCTTTTAGGACGAGAGGACTGCGGGCCTCTTGATGTAGTGAACTCACAAGACCTAAATGCCGAAATGAGACTACTTTTGAGTATTGTCAACCGGGTCTTGTTTCCAAAAACCGGTCGCTTCGATTTTGTTTCGGAGCGAGACCTAGTTATCATGCACCACATCCTACTAGGGATTCCCCTAAACCTCCCTAGACTTATGTTGAACTACATTGCTATATGTCATAGGTATTCTAGGTTTAGCATACCCTATGGGATGATCTTTACCCTAGTATTCAAGACATTTTAAGGTTCACATTCCAGAAAATGAACCTGCAAAACCCTTGAGAACATCGACTATTATAATGAGAGCACAATGCGTAGAATGGAGTTTCACAGGTAGATGGGTCATGGGTTAAGGTACCAAAAAGAAAAGCTCAAACCTTAGATCCTGAGATCCCACATCAGGAGCCTGACCACCACTCTCCTCCACTCAGCCACATGGACTTCCCTGATATACCCTCCAGCTCAGCTGGACCTTCCACCTCTATGCCACCTCCTCCTACAGTCACTGGGCCCTTCTCCCTATCAGAAGAACAGATGCGCACTTTAGCATCTGTGATATGCCAGCAAATGAGGGAGGAAATGAGATCGATGATCTCTACTGAGTTGGCCCCCATCAGAGCCTCACATGAAGGGCTTCTACAAGAGTTGAAGGAAATCAGAACTCAGATAGAAGCTACAGCGCAAGAACTAGTTAGTGTGAGTGCCACCCAAACCTTCAGATCAATTGAGCTACAAGACAGCTTGAGGAACATTTCAGATGGTCTTCAAGAGTTGACAAGCCCTGGAGGCAATGTGGGCACCGTGGCTGCCCAACTTAGAGGAAGAATTGAAAGGGCAAGCATTGAATTTGAAGCACTAGTGGCAGCCTTCCATCAATCTCAAGGAGAGCAGTTCAAAACTCTACTGGACTCAATTAATGCATTTATAGATGCAGCTGCTAGGGCTTATGAGCAACGTCGCCGATGAGGGACATTTTGTAGACATCTAGAATTCATCTGTTTTTGTAAAACCCTAGGCTCATTTTGAAACTTCTTTTGTATTAGGAATCAATACTTGTAATGATTTCCACTTTAACCTTGTAATGACTTCAAATGTTTACAATGAATGACATACAATTCCTTTTGAAACCTTGTGTATGTAAATTTGACACAACTTATCAATGCATATGAAACAGGGGGAGCACAACCTGAATATCAAAGGGGAGTGAAATGAATTCTGAATTCATTAATAAAACAATAAACAGAGGGAGCATAACTTGAATATCCTTGAGTGGTTCATTGTAATATGCTGAATTCTCCTAGGAATTGTGCTTTAAGTACCTACGTATAATTTGTCCCCTTCATTGTTGATGACAAAAAGGGGGAGTAGATATATAGAACTTATATATGGAGTAGAACCTGAATATGGAATGCAATGCAAAATTTACACTCATACTTAAAGTTGAATTAGAAAAGATAAAATTGAAGAATATTGGCTTTAAGATAATTGCCCTTCTGAAAAAGAAAGGGGGAGTCAAAAAGAACTTAGCTTTCAATTATCTTTAGCATCAATATTTCATTTTAACTTGATTCAAATTCAATTGATATGCTAAAATTGCTTAAGAGCTATTAAGATCAATCTTATGCATAAGGATAGAACTGAAAATTGACTATTTTGAATTATGCACACTGTATCTAGCTCTAATCAAAACATTATACTTGTACATCTGATCAAATACTGTGTATATGTTTAAATTTCGAATTTTGCATATACTCAGTGTTTTGTCATCATCAAAAAGGGGGAGATTGTTGACCCCCTAATGGATTTTGATGAATACAAAACACTAGAGTATAATTCCATTTATCTTAACAATTTACTTGAGGATTTCATGTGTTTAATTAAGAATATTGTTAAGAAATGTCTAGGCAAGTTTCCATAATTTGTATGAATTTATTGAAGAATTTTTGAGATGAAGAAAACAGATCAGGGACAGCCGAGACGTCTTCGGTTTGTTCCAGAGACGTCTCTGGCACAAACAGGAAGAACTGGCACGTTTGGAGACGTCCCCGGCACCTGGCGAGGCGTCTCGCAGGGTCGGAGTCGACTCTCTCAGAAGCGGAGTCGACTCTCTCAGTGGCGGCAAAAAGGCCGATTTCAAGAGATGCGCGCGAGCCGTCTCCACAGTACGCGGAGTCGCCCCCGCAAGTAAAAGCTGAGTTTCCGAGTCGTCCCTAGAGAGTGCGGAGTTGACTCTCTCAGGGTATTCCAGAGGATGTCTTTTTCGGTGATAAGGCAGCAGAGACGTCCCCTGAAAGAGCGGAGTCGACTCTCTCAGAGAATTCCAGAAGACTTGTTTTTCGGAGATATAACGGCGGAGTCGTCCCCATACAAAAAGCGCAAACAAGCCGAGACGTCCCCGTAAAGTGTCGAGGCGACCCTCTCAGAAAAACAGAAAAACAAGGATTCAAACCGTTCTGATGACCCAAAGATTGATTCATAGATTGATTTTGATGATCACAAAACCTTGAAGTATAGATACTAATGTTTATGTTGCAAGGAGAAAGATATTTATGTTGCAAGGAACATAGCAAGTTGGAAGAACACAAGAAGGCCTCTAAAAGCACTCAAGAAAAGTTGGAAGAAAGCTACAAGTTATTGGCCCAAGTCTCAAGTTCAAAAGATTCAAATTGGAGGAGCAAATTCAAGGAAAATTTAAAAGAATAGTCTTCGAGTCGACTCCTGAGGAATTCGAGTCGACTCCAATGCTTGGCGAGTCAACTCGAGAGTAGAACGAGTCGACTCCAGGGTGTAAAAGGCAGAAAAGTCAGAGAGGGATTTTCGACCCTGAGATTCGAGTCGACTCCTGAGGAATGCGAGTCGACTCCAATGGTTGTCGGGTCGACTCCAAAGAAAGCGAGAGTCGACTCTCAGTGGTACACAAGGGAAAACTCAGAGAAGCAGTTTTTGGACACTGAGATTCGAGTCGACTCCCACAAAGTCCGAGTCGACTCCAAAGACAGCGCAACCCCAAGACAGAAGACGGTATTTTCGTCTCTGAGAGGCGAGTCGACTCCAAGACAAGTCGAGTCGACTCCAAGGCAGCGCGGCTCCAAAATACAGAGGATCAGTTTTCCGACTCTGAGATTCGAGTCGACTCCCAGACAGCTCGAGTCGACTCCAAGGCAGCACTACACTAAGATGGCAGAAGACCAACTTTCGAAAACTGAGAGCCGAGTCGACTCCAAGGAAGTTCGAGTCGACTCCAAGACTGGACGAGCCAAAAGACAGAGGATCGGGAGTTCGGACTCTGGGATTCGAGTCGACTCCCAGGATAGTCGAGTCGACTCGAGTGGACAAAATTCAAATTTGGAACAGTTGCCGAGTCGACTCCGGAAAAGCTTGAGTCGACTCCCGCTACAGCCGAGTCGACTCCTGATCGCGCGAGTCGACTCCGATCCCAACGGTAATATTGTCAGGAGGTGCAGACTGGTTCCAACGGCTATATTTTTGTCTCTAACGGCTATATTCTTGTTTCCACTCCATCTAAAGCTATAAAAACAAGAAGAGAGCTAGGGGAGAACTCATGGAAGTGGGAGAGATCATCTAGGAAAGAGATCTCAAAGAGATTACAAAGGAAATCTCCCATAAGCACAAAAGGGCCATCCAAAACGAAATAGAGAGAAGAAGAGCATCCAAGTGAATCCGAAAGCTTCCTCTCCATCCGTGTGCTGCCTCGGGGATCCTCTACTTCATGCCAAATCAGAGGAGGATCAAGTAAAGAAGAAGCCGAGCTCCTCCATCTTCAAAACTCGTTTGAGGGCTTCTCTTTACTCTATTTGTTTATATTGTCATATCTGCTTGTTTAAGAAGCTTTGATTTGTTTTTATTCTTTGTTTTAATATCTTGTAACTTGATTCAATCAAGGGATTGAATCAAGGGGTTAAAGGTTTGTTGGTGAGCCAAAGGGAAAACCAACGGTGTAAGGTTTGTTGGTGAGCCAAAGGGAAAACCAACGGGATTAAGGTTTGTTGGTGAGCCAAAGGGAAAACCAACGGGGTTAAGGTTGTGGTTGGTGAGCCTTTGGGAAAACCAACTGGGTTGGATTGTGAGCCCGTGAAAACAATCGGAGTGGTTCTAGTCGGTGAGCCTGGGAAAACCGACCGAGTTCGTTGTGCGCTCGTAAAACAACAAGTTGGGTTGTGAGCTTGTAAAACAACCGGCTGTAATCGGTAGGATTATAGTGAAATTCCCAAGAGGTCTTGGGGAGTGGATGTAGGTGCTGGGGTGCACCGAACCACTATATGTCCTTTGTGTTTGTAATGCCTCTAGTTATTGTCTAACTAACACACTTACTTACTTAGATAAATTGCTTGCTTAATTCTTATCCGCACATCCTTTAGTTGCAAGCATATTTAATCAAGTCGAAGTCTATACATCAAACCCTTGCTAAGTTTAACTTTCACTGTGCATCTAGACAACTTAGCATAGTTAATCAAAAAGTTTTAGAAGTAGTTTAAAAGTTTTAAAAGACCCAATTCACCCCCCCCTCTTGGGTTGTCACCTTGGGCAACAAGTGGTATCAGAGCAGGTGCTCAAATATTATTTGTAGTCTTAACCGACTAGAGCCAAAGATCATGACAACTCAAATAGATAGTTTTCTAGGAGAAGGACAATCAATTGATACACCACCACTATTTAATGGCATAAACTATACACATTGGAAAATACGCATGCGCATCTTTATTCAATCACAAAACTATTATTTATGGAAAATCATAATAAATGATCTTCACACACTCTCTCAAACTTTTAATGAAAAGGATTTAGCACAATTGAATGCTGATGCCATGAACCTTTTATATTGTGCATTAGATAGGAATGAGTTTAATTGCATATCTTCTTGCATGACTGCTAAAGGAATATGGAATATGCTTGAAGACAAATATGAATGCACTAACAAATCTGAAACATCATGTGTAGAAGGAGAGCAGTATCATATTGAAAATCCATGCTTGGTGGCACATGAGGTACATGCTGGAACTGAAAGCAATTTTACATTTGATGAACTCCACGATGCCTTTTCTGATTTGTATTTAGAATATAAGAAACTTGTTTGTAAGAACAAGAACTTGAAGAATGAAAATCAAATTCTAATAGATGAAAAACTGAAACTAACTAGTAAAACTGAAATCTTAATTAAAGAAAATCAAGAACTAAATCAGAAAAACCAACTTCTCACTGAAAGCCATGATAAACTTAAGAAAAATAATGAATTGCTTTCAGAAGATAACAAAAGATTAACTAAAGAAGTTGACAAATTAAAACCTGTTGTTGAAAGATTTACTTTGAGCTCTGAAAAGTTGAATCTAATGATAAATAATCAAAGAGCTGAATTTGATAACATTGGATTGGGATGTCGACCTTGGTACACCCAAAAATCTTTCAAGAATATGTTTGTTAAAACAGTTTCTAATCATTTTAAAATAGATTCTTATAATGCTGATAAACAGGAACAAAGGTTATGCAAAATCTCTTCTGTTCCTAAATCTGTACATTACAAATTTGATAAACCTAAAAGGCAAAAACAGAAAACTGAAGGATTATCTACCACTCATGTTAAATCCATGTTTGTTAAATTTAATAAGAAGATGCAGAAATACACTTCTTGTAGTCCAAAAATCTGCAAGCCTATGGACAAAATAGCTATTAAGAAAATATGGGTTCCAAAAGGAACAATAATAGCTAACCTGCAAGGACCCAAAAGAGCTTGGGTTCCTAAGTTGAAAATCTAAATATTTTCTGCAGGTGTGTCTAGCACTCAAGGCTCCAACAAAAGATGTTAAATTGGACATTGGGTGCTCTAGACATATATTAAAGAATAAAACTTAAATGTAATCAAGAAAAATAATTAAAATAGAAGAAATAACTTCAAATTTCTCCATCTTTCTATATTATACTTTACTTATTGTTGGATAAGTTGCTAGATGATTAATCAATTTATTAAGATTAACTCTATGAATTCTCTATATGCTTGATTGAGAGCTTTTATCCATGGCATTATTGTTTATTGATCATAGATATGAAAATGTGTACTTGGTATGCCTTTGAATATTGCACTATAAATACCAAGATTAAAGAAACCATCTTTGGCATATAATATCAACTCATGCGAGTATGGATTTAATTTCAAAAGACTTTGGCATTGGCTTACTTAGAGTATCTTCTGAAAGGTCAAAGTTTGCTATGCATGTTAACTAAGGAAACAAACAAGAATCAATTTCTAAATCTAAAGATGTTGTTTCTATCACTGAGTTTTCAAAAGCTTACATTGGATTTGTTCTTGGCAAATAAAACTGAAGTATTTTCTGTATTTGCTAAATCCTGTAAAAGTGTTTCAAATGAAAAAGGTTTCCAAACTGTGAAGAATCATGACACAGTGTTGAAAACCAAAATCCTGATAAAAGTTATACAGAAAATAATATTAAATCCAATGATTTCAGCACCAAGGACACCATAAGTAAAATAGAATTAATAGAATTCTTGAAGAAATGAAAAAGACAATTATGTATGATAGTCATCTATTTAAAAGACTATCATCACTGCTTGTCATACATATGACTTCTATTAAATCTATTTTTGATGAAAATTTTGATCTTCTGAAAAATGGAAAATGAACCATTGCATATCCTTTTCAGTCGTACATGTTATGCTTGATATGCTCTTATGAAAATAATGCCAAATCTGATAAAGATATTTCTATTCTTGGATATCATTCATCAAGCAATGCATATAGAGCATTCATGAAAAGATTCTAGTTGTAGAAGTATCAATTCATTTTGATTCTTTATGAGACTAGTGATTTATTATCAAGATACTAAAATTATATGGTTAATCTTTTACATATAACAATCTGAAAAACTTGTTAATAATTAGAACCAAATTGGATTTTTCAGATATGCTCTTAATAAAAAAATTTTTGACTATTAAAAGACTAAATTAAGAAAAGATAAAATAGATCTTGATAAGATTCTTGCATAATTAGAAGTAAAAATCACCTTTATCATTTATTTGCTTTACGAGCGTTATTTTCTATCAAATGAATGTGTAGAACACACTCTTGTGTGGTTATTTCATTAAAAAGGAGATCTATGTAAAATAACCACCATACTTAAAAATACACATTACATATATGATAAAGCAATATGAGATTTGATACAAGCATCAAAAACTTAATATATAAAAGCTTAAGTAAATTTTTTGATAGAAAGCAATAGTGATAAATCTATGGATCAAAAAGAAGAATTTGTAATATTTTATTTGCTCAAAGAATGCATTGATGACATCAGTTTTGGTTCTACTAATGAAGAGTTATATGAAGATTTTACTTAGCTCATGTAAGGTGAGTTTGAAATATGTGTGATGAATGAATTAACATCTTCTCTCAAACTCCAAATTAAGACAAACAAGAAAGGGGATCTTCATTGACCAATGTTAGTCCACAAGAACACTCTTATAGAAGATTGGCATGAAGAAGGTACATCTAAGACCCCATCTTGTAGAATTTGAATAGGATGAGCAAAGTAGATCTATTGTTTAAAGTTGTATTGAAGATTGATAGAATAATTATTTCATCATACAGCTAATAGACCAGAATGTATGCTCATTATGTGCACTTGGGCAAGACTTCAATCTAACTTTAATGAATCTTATTTTATTGATAACAAATAAATCATAATCTGAATTTCTGATAGAAACAACTGTTTAAGATAAAATTGATTAAAACTTAGCTAAAATATCTTATTGATAATTATCTTAAACAAATAGAATCTAAACTAAATTATTTTTGAAAATAAGAAATTGAATTGACCTTGATAAATCTTCTATTGCCTCACATGCTTGTCCTTGAACTATCTTGGTTAATGAAACTATCTCTTTAGTTCAAGTGAAATGTGCTTGCTTATATTTAGGCAATCTCTTGAGTAAAGTGATTCAACATTTGATTATTGTCATATCTTATGATTGAGTCATCTAGTTTAAATAAAAATATGTTGGTTGAATGTTTTGTATCTTGAAGAAACTAATGACCTCCTTTCAAGAAAGAAAAGGAGTTTGTTAATAATGCAGGATCCTTGAGCAAGAAAATGAGAGATCTCAACTTGAAGGATATCTCCATGTAAGATACAATAAACATTCACATGCAAACAAGAGAGAGGACCTTCTTCAGCCAAAAGTTCATACATAAGAAATCTAGTAGGTATTTGACTGAAGAATGCAGAATGAAATGGTAATTCTAGATACTTCTCTCATAAATTAATTGAGCAAAGTCAATAACTTAAGTCTTATTACGACATGATTAAAGTCTTTAATTATTAATTTTTGATATCATGTCTATAATTGATTGAATTGTACTTTTAGAGAGTGTTTCATGGTTTGCCAAAACTAGAATATATCTTTGCATATGTCATAACCATGAAATACACAAGTATATGCTTAAAATTTTGATGTAAAATAACTTATGAGAAGTTATGAATCCATGAGCATAATGAAAATGTTGTTTGCATGATACACATATAAATGATACACAAGATAAATTCTTTATTCTGCTCTTTCGTGTAAATTACTTGAGAATAACAAAAAGAGAGAGAGATAAATAAAAGAAAATGGATATTATTCAAGAGAAGTAAAATCCAAGTAGAGGCAAATACCCCAATCTTAAGGAAAAGCAAAACAAGCATAATATATTCGGCACATTTGGAAGGGATAAAATTCGTAATTAATTACACTTAAACAGGAATAGTTTGAAGTGAACTTTATAAATTTTCTATATTGCTCATCATAGGGATGGTGCCAATGGGGAGGCTAGTGGTAGTACCCGGCACTATTTGACCCAACTATTCGGTGTAGGGCATATTAGGGACGGCACAAGAGGGAGGCTAGTGGTAGTACCTCGTGCCCCTTCCAACTCCACCGGATAGGGAGCAAATAGAGTATAGAGCATAAGAAAGTTATAAATGAAAGACAAAGTTAATGAAAGTAGAATTAAGTCATTTTTTTTAATCACTTGAAAACACACTTTAAGGATAAAATCATTGCAAGATTATATATAAATAGGGGGAGTTTATTTGAAAAGAATTGATTTTGATCCTTGACATTCTTGTACTTAGTATTTTAATGCATGACTTAACACATGGTATATTTTGCATATGGTATGATGTCTTGATTTATTGATTCTCAATGTTTTGTAATGCTTCATCCTTGGACAATTTGTTTGAATGTTTGAATTGCTACATAACATCTTTTGTTTGGTTCTATTGAAAAGAAATTTCAGATTTGTCATTCATAATCATCTCTAAAATCTGAAAGTCGAATAAAATTGTAGAAAGGAGAAGAGAAGAGTATCTCTATTTAGGAAAAATAAATTGATTTTGATCTATCTTTCTAATTGCCTAACTTTGATACATAATGTTCTAATACTTGTTAAAATATCCTTATTTTGTAATAATTTAAGATGAGCCACAATGTGAAAGATACATATCTCAAACTATGACTTAAAAAGCCTCTATTGAAAATCTTTATGAAATTCAGAATATGATTTTGTATAAAAGTTTAAACTCCATATGATTACTAAATAAAATGTTAATGTAAGAAAAACAGAATTTATTTTGATCGCTCCGATACACTTCCGAAACATATCATTTCTTATCTTCAAAGTGTACTCATATTGGTCTAAATGGTGTGTCTTTCAATGATCTTGATTACAAGCAAATATTTTTAAATATATGACTTTATTTTAATATTTAAAATTTTATTGAGCTTCATGTGTACATAGCTGAAAAACTGTGATTAAGAAATTGAAGTTTATAAAATATATACCTCAATGATCATCTATATGTTTTTCCCTCCTACATTATAAAAGACTTCCATTAATATAGTGAATGATCTTAAAGCCTAGAAATATTTCACCTCACTCAAATGAGTCTAAAAGAAAGAAAATGTAAATGGTTTTGAAAGAAACTGAGCTTCAAATGAATCATTTTTGATTAATATTTCAGTACATTTTCTCAAAGTTGAAGAGGAAGCATACCTTGTTCTTAAAGGATTAGAAAGAGTAATTGCTACAAATTTTGAATAATACTAGATTACTCTACATTCTCGATGTCATAGAATTTCAGTGTTATTCACGTTTATCACTATAATCTGAAATTCAACAATTTAAAATGATTAAAGAAGAATGCATCTTTTGAGGGGGAGCTTTAGATATTCAGTATCCTATCCCAAAGACACTTTATTTTGATGCATGCTTTGAACTTTATGGATTGATTTTGATGAACCTCCTTATATTGCAAGACATGCTTTAATTACCTTGAGATGAGTTCTATAAAGGTTGTCTTATCTCAAACCTTGAGTCTTATGAAAATAAGCTGAAACTTATAGAAAATATATTTTTGAGATTGACAATTTTGTTGAACATTATCTTAGGATTCTAAACTCTTAAATGGAATGATCAATTGAGGGGGAGAAAGAAAATTTCAGAAGGAGAGGTCTTATGGAACTTAATTACATGAATCTATAGGAGAGGGAAAGAATACTAAATGAAAAGTGATCCTAATACTCTCCAATATGTATCATCTGAAATTTAAATCTGAAAATCTTTATGATACACCTTGAGGCGTGTTATTTGGTTAGTATATCTTATGCATCACTCATGAACCAAATTACAAATCTTGAGAGCCTCTAACTTAATGAAAAAGGGGGAGAATAACGTGTAATTGACTTGAACTTTAGAACTTAAATTGTGTGCCAATTCATATTGTTATGTATCAAATTGTGCTTACTTTCTACAGAGATAAAAGAAAGTCTCTAAAGAAATCATGTTGCATGATTTCATATTTTGGTGTTTGTGCCCCAATGATCTTATTATCATTAAAGAACTTTGAAGTTATTAAGACTTAATGATCCAACATGATGATGTGTCTTTTACATATATAGGTTTTGACCTGTTACTCTGAAAATTAATTAAATTGCTCTCCTGTTGATAAAACACTTAATAGATTGGGCAAAAGATCTTAAATGAACAAGCTTTCATACTTATTATTGAAGAGATGTTAGACTTCCATTCGTGCTTTTCATTGAATATCATTTGTGGTACTTCTTGAATTAACCTAAGAGAGATTCCACCCACACTTGATTAGAAAACTATCTGTGGTATCAAATTAGAAAACTTCTTGAAATCACATTCAATGTGTTCTGCTCTGAAATTATCTTAATTGGCTCTGATCTGTGCTCACTAATCTGATTCCAATATTATTGCCTTGAGTTATATGATTCATATTCTTGCAATAATTCAACATTCAAATCAGAGTACAATAAGGAAAAGAAATATTTGTGCTTAATGTTTCCCTATTTTTTTTTGATGTTGTCAAAAAGGGGGAGAAATATTTAAGTATATGCTTATAATGCTTTTTGTATTGAGTACAAATCAGCTTAAATTGATTGTGTTAAGCTGATTGAATCTAAAGCAGTATCATGAAGTATGTTTCAAATATATATGTTTTCTACTTCATGCAACTTAGCTATGTATTACTTCTAGAAAACAATATCTTTTATATTGCATATACTCCAAGTTTTGTCATCATCAAAAAGGGGGAGATTGATGACCCAAAGATTGATTCATAGATTGATTTTGATGATCACAAAACCTTGAAGTATAGATACTAATGTTTATGTTGCAAGGAGAAAGATATTTATGTTGCAAGGAACATAGCAAGTTGGAAGAACACAAGAAGGCCTCTAAAAGCACTCAAGAAAAGTTGGAAGAAAGCTACAAGTTATTGGCCCAAGTCTCAAGTTCAAAAGATTCAAATTGGAGGAGCAAATTCAAGGAAAATTTAAAAGAATAGTCTTCGAGTCGACTCCTGAGGAATTCGAGTCGACTCCAATGCTTGGCGAGTCAACTCGAGAGTAGAACGAGTCGACTCCAGGGTGTAAAAGGCAGAAAAGTCAGAGAGGGATTTTCGACCCTGAGATTCGAGTCGACTCCTGAGGAATGCGAGTCGACTCCAATGGTTGTCGGGTCGACTCCAAAGAAAGCGAGAGTCGACTCTCAGTGGTACACAAGGGAAAACTCAGAGAAGCAGTTTTTGGACACTGAGATTCGAGTCGACTCCCACAAAGTCCGAGTCGACTCCAAAGACAGCGCAACCCCAAGACAGAAGACGGTATTTTCGTCTCTGAGAGGCGAGTCGACTCCAAGACAAGTCGAGTCGACTCCAAGGCAGCGCGGCTCCAAAATACAGAGGATCAGTTTTCCGACTCTGAGATTCGAGTCGACTCCCAGACAGCTCGAGTCGACTCCAAGGCAGCACTACACTAAGATGGCAGAAGACCAACTTTCGAAAACTGAGAGCCGAGTCGACTCCAAGGAAGTTCGAGTCGACTCCAAGACTGGACGAGCCAAAAGACAGAGGATCGGGAGTTCGGACTCTGGGATTCGAGTCGACTCCCAGGATAGTCGAGTCGACTCGAGTGGACAAAATTCAAATTTGGAACAGTTGCCGAGTCGACTCCGGAAAAGCTTGAGTCGACTCCCGCTACAGCCGAGTCGACTCCTGATCGCGCGAGTCGACTCCGATCCCAACGGTAATATTGTCAGGAGGTGCAGACTGGTTCCAACGGCTATATTTTTGTCTCTAACGGCTATATTCTTGTTTCCACTCCATCTAAAGCTATAAAAACAAGAAGAGAGCTAGGGGAGAACTCATGGAAGTGGGAGAGATCATCTAGGAAAGAGATCTCAAAGAGATTACAAAGGAAATCTCCCATAAGCACAAAAGGGCCATCCAAAACGAAATAGAGAGAAGAAGAGCATCCAAGTGAATCCGAAAGCTTCCTCTCCATCCGTGTGCTGCCTCGGGGATCCTCTACTTCATGCCAAATCAGAGGAGGATCAAGTAAAGAAGAAGCCGAGCTCCTCCATCTTCAAAACTCGTTTGAGGGCTTCTCTTTACTCTATTTGTTTATATTGTCATATCTGCTTGTTTAAGAAGCTTTGATTTGTTTTTATTCTTTGTTTTAATATCTTGTAACTTGATTCAATCAAGGGATTGAATCAAGGGGTTAAAGGTTTGTTGGTGAGCCAAAGGGAAAACCAACGGTGTAAGGTTTGTTGGTGAGCCAAAGGGAAAACCAACGGGATTAAGGTTTGTTGGTGAGCCAAAGGGAAAACCAACGGGGTTAAGGTTGTGGTTGGTGAGCCTTTGGGAAAACCAACTGGGTTGGATTGTGAGCCCGTGAAAACAATCGGAGTGGTTCTAGTCGGTGAGCCTGGGAAAACCGACCGAGTTCGTTGTGCGCTCGTAAAACAACAAGTTGGGTTGTGAGCTTGTAAAACAACCGGCTGTAATCGGTAGGATTATAGTGAAATTCCCAAGAGGTCTTGGGGAGTGGATGTAGGTGCTGGGGTGCACCGAACCACTATATGTCCTTTGTGTTTGTAATGCCTCTAGTTATTGTCTAACTAACACACTTACTTACTTAGATAAATTGCTTGCTTAATTCTTATCCGCACATCCTTTAGTTGCAAGCATATTTAATCAAGTCGAAGTCTATACATCAAACCCTTGCTAAGTTTAACTTTCACTGTGCATCTAGACAACTTAGCATAGTTAATCAAAAAGTTTTAGAAGTAGTTTAAAAGTTTTAAAAGACCCAATTCACCCCCCCCTCTTGGGTTGTCACCTTGGGCAACACGTTCATCATCGGAGTCGTCCCCGTAAAGCGCCGAGTCGACCCCAAACAACGTCAAAAATAAAATCTTACAGCCGAGACGTCTCGCGTTGAAGCGGAGACGTCTCCGAAGCGCCTGGGATGCGACTGACAACTTTTTCAGGTTTGGTTTGAATTTCAAACTCCCTTAACTTTATCTCTAGCGGCTATATTTGCTTTTTGGGCTATAAAAGGGAGCTCTTAAGTGCTTTCCAACAACTTCTTACCAACCCAACACAAGATCATTCAAGAGAGAAGAAAGAAAAAGAGGTTCAAGGGAGTTAGTACATTCAAGTGAAGAAATCAAGTGCCTTCAAGCTTCCCAAGTGATTTCGTGCTCGACTACTCTCTTCCGCTAGGCATTCAAAGCTCACATTCAAGCCAACGCGATCCATATCGGAAGAACCACCATTTCCCACGCTTCCAACGGCTATAAGGGTTCTTCCGGGTTCTATTATTTCTCACTGTTTTATTTGCTTCTTGAGAGCTTTTAAATTCTTGTAAAACTTTTTCAATATTGTGCTTGTTCCAGTCAAGGGACTTGGAACAAGGGAAAGGCGTCCCAAGCCTAGGTGAAATTGGGGGTTATAGGGTTCGTTGTTAGCCCGGTGTAAAACAACGAGTTGGGTAGTGCACTCGCAAAACTACCGGACTGTAATCTTGGATTATAGTGGAAATTCCCAAAGGTGCTTTGCGGAGTGGATGTAGGAGCAGTGGAAGCTCCGAACCACTATAAAACCTTGTGTTTGCGATTGATTGTTCTCATACCTCTATCTTTACTTTAGTTCATACACTTATGTGTTTTATTTTTAATTAGACAAAAAGTTTTAAAACACCTAATTCATCCCCCCTCTTGGGTGACCATCTCTGGGCAACAACCCCAAAGCACCTCCTTATTTATAAGAGATGGAGGGATGCATCATAAAGGGATGCATCCCATCCGCACACCTCATCATGATGAGGCATGTGCCAAGAGAGGCATCCCATCATGATGGGGTGCTAAGGAGAAGGGTGTATCAACTTCTTTCTCATGTCTCCCTCTTAAATCCTGATGATCCAAGGGCCCAAATGCAGTGAACCAAAGCCAATGGTCCAGATCTAGGCACCATCTAATGGTCCAGATCAAGGCATCATCATCCAGGGTGCCATCCGATGGTCCAGAAGCAAGATGCCATCACCGATGGTCCAGATTCAGGCGCTGAGCAACGGTCCAGATCTTTCATCCAGAGAGCCATCCAGTGGTCCAGATTCAGGCGCTGAGCAACGGTCCAGATCTTTCATCTAGAGAGCCATCCAGTGGTCCAGATTCAGGCGCTAACCAGTGGACCAGATCCTTCATCCAGGAAGCCATCCAATGGTCTAGATGAAGGCGCCAACCAGTGGACCAGATCCTTTATCCAGGAAGCGATCCAATGGTCCAGAAGTAAAGGCCCTATCAAACCCAATCCAATTGGGTTTAACCAACTTAAAGAAAACATTAAACCTAATCAAATCAGGTCTAATTAAAACCAAATGGGTTCCAACTCTTGGCTAACCCATATTAGGTCATGATCTAATCATATTAGATCAACCTAACCTAAGAATCAGATTCGAATTTAATTTGAATCAGGAGCTAGGGTTTGCAACACGTGCTAGCATGTTCATCTTGCAAACATGATCTAATCCAATTAGACCCTTGATCAATTTCCTTGTGTGTGACCCATTGGGTTCCTTATCTTAGCCAGCAGTAGGTGCAGGTGCAAGTTGACCTAACCTGATTAGAATACCTCTAATCCAATTTAGGTTCAATTTAGTGCTAAACCTGACTTAGCAATCAGAACCTTTCTGATGCTTTGATCTAATCAAACTCTTTGATCCGATCAACCCACAAGACATGATTGACGTCTAGCAATGTATCATGTCTACCCGGAAGATGAGGAATGTATTGGACAAATCCAAACATACCCTTCAGTGGCAAGTTACTGTGCAATTCAATCCCTCAGTCATACTACATCCTGAATAAGTGCATGAGTATGGATCAATATCAAACTCAATCACTTATTCATGTCTCTCTCAATCTTTTATATGATAATTCAAACAATGAAACATTAGAAACTCTTTCTAATATTCATTTTGCTTTGATCAAAGGCTTCTTGAATCATCATAAGATTAGAGTAAGTAGGATGTTACCTTCTCTTACTAGAAGTGACTGATTCCTTGTTGACCTACTCACAATCTTCGTACAAAATCCACCATATCCAGAATACCCCGTACACAACGCAATGTCGTGAATGAGGGTAAACCAAAACATAGCTTCAAGTGCACAAGGTACCATGGTGATCTCAGGTCTAAGGATCACTTGCACAACTTCCACTATGAGAACCATCTTTTGATAATTAAGTAAGAATCCATAAGATGTTCTCATGGCTGGTCATTTCAGTGAACTCATTCCTCTAATGAGCACCCACATCTTTGTATTAGTGTCTCAAACAAGTGATTGTGAGATCAATCACCCTCTACATTGAGCATACATAAGATGTGCCAGTCTTTCCGGTAATATTGATCCCTGACTCAATATACCAATTTGACCGGAAATATTCTAAATTAGGATTTTAGGATTTTAGGTCTCACTGGTATGATCTCATCATAACCCTAAAACCAATGTCCTAATTTATGGGGTTCATCATCCAATAATAAAATAGATAAGCAGCAAATGATGAAACACAATGCCTTTATTGATATATATCGAGTGTCAAAGTACATGATTTGGAGGATTACAAAGAGAAACCCATCAAATGATTGGTGTGGAGTGATTGATTAAAACCCTATTTGATTTTGATGAGCTCAAAGCATTAGAGTATATATGTTGTTTACTAATGAATTCAATTTAGTGTTTCAGTGAAAATCTTGTCTAAGTGTCTCAAGACTTGGTTCATAATATTTTGGATAAGTTAAGAAGTCAGTTTGAACCAAAGTCTGAGACTCGAGTCGACTCCAGAGTATTACGAGTCGACTCCAAGCGTATCAGGATCACTGGCACGGGCTCGAGTCGACTCCTGACCATTACGAGTCGACTCCAACTGAGAACGGACAGACAAACAGAAAGCATCAACTCAAAATCTGTCAGCGAGTCGACTCCTGAAGTGCGCGAGTCGACTCCGATGTTTACCGAGTCGACTCCGGAGAAGTATGAGTCGACTCCAAGGAGTTATAGGCAGAAAAGTCAGAGAGTGGTTTTCGACCCTGAGATTCGAGTCGACTCCTGTGGAACGCGAGTCGACTCCGATGGTTGGCAGGTCGACTCCAAAGATAGTGAGAGTCGACTCTCAGCAGTACACAAGGCAAAAGTCAGAGAGCGTTTTTCGGACTCTGAGATTCGAGTCGACTCCCGCATTGCACGAGTCGACTCCGAGACACCGCGACCCCAAAGAAGACAGAAGACCAATTTGCTGTCTCTGAGATTCGAGTCGACTCCCAGACAGCTCGAGTCGACTCCAAGGCAGCGCTTCACTAAAAACACAGAAGACTAAGTTTCGGAAACTGAGAGCCGAGTCGACTCCGGAACAGTTCGAGTCGACTCCAAGACTGGACGAGCCAAAAGACAGTAGATCGAGAGTTCGGGCTCTGAGCGCCGAGTCGACTTCCAGGATTGTCGAGTCGACTCGAGTGGACCAAGTTCAAAAATAGATCCACGGACTCCATGGGATGAGCCGACTCCGAAAATGCCAAGTCAGCTCCAGAAGTTGGCGAGTCGACTCCGGGTCAAGTCGAGTCAACTCCCAGTCGAAGAGGCGACTTTAATTCAAATCCGGAACAGTTGCCGAGTCGACTCCAGAAAAGCATGAGTCGACTCCCGCTACAGCCGAGTCGACTCCTGATCGCGCGAGTCGACTCCAACCCACCAACGGACATATTGTCAGGCTGTGCAGAGTATGCAGAACGGGCAGAAAAAGGTCTCTAATGGCTAGTTTCCGTGGGGGATGGCTTAAATAGCCACAGAAGACTGTAGCAAGGCAGAGAACAACTATTCCACTCAAAGTAATCCAGCTTTCAATCTCTGCAACCTGGTTTTCAACGGAAAAGAGGGAAGAGCAACATTAACTGCATCCACCTACTTCTTTCCAACATTGAAAGAGATCTCCTCCTGCATTCAAGTCGACCAGACATTCAAGAGGAGACCCGAAGTTCAAGAAGCCCTACTCTACTCCAACTCAAACGTGTTTGAGGGCTTCTAACTTCTCTTTTGTTTATGTTGTTATTTATCTGCTTTTGAGAAGCTCTGTTTTTCTGTTACTCCTTTTTACTTCTATCTTGTCTTTGCTTGGTTCAATCGGGGGATTGAATCAAGGGTATTGAGGTTGGTTGGTGAGCCGAGTGTAAAACCAACGTGTAAGGGTTCGATTGTGATCCCGGGAAAACAATCGGGTTGGTTCTAGTCGGTGAGCCTGGAAAAACCGACCGAGTTCGTTGTGAGCTCGTAAAACAACAAGTTTGGTTGTGAGCTTGGAAAACAACCGGCTGTAATCCAAGGGGTTATAGTGAATTCCCAAGTGAGACTTGGGGAGTGGATGTAGGAGCAAGGGTTAGCTCCGAACCACTATAAAACATTGTGTTTGTGATTGTTTGTCTCTCTCTATCTCTCGCATTTCATTCACCGCACATAGAAACTAATTAATCATCTCGCAAAAGCATTAATTAGTTATCCACAAAAGTTTTAATAGCCAAATTATTTTAAAACCCAATTCACCCCCCCTCTTGGGTTGTCTATCTGGGCAACAAGTGGTATCAGAGCCTAAACTCTTCTACCCTAAGAGTCAAAGATCAAAATGACAACCCCATTTGGATCTTCCCACATTGAGGGTCAGTCCACCCAAAGACCCCCATTCTTTAATGGATCTGACTACTCATATTGGAAGGCTAGGATGAGAATATTCATCCAAGCCCAAGACTATGAGATGTGGACCATTGTAGCAAATGGGCCATACATCCCATCCATTTATGTAGAGGGGGTCACTGTACCCAAACTCGAAAAGGATTGGGATGAACACGACATGAGAAAGGCACAACTCAATTCTAAAGCAATGAATGTGCTTTACTGTGCACTAGATAGGAATGAATTCAATAGAGTCTCTACTTGCAATTCTGCAAAAGAGATTTGGGATAGACTTGAAGTGACCCATGAGGGCACGAATCATGTCAAAGAATCTAAAATAAATATATTGGTTCATAAGTATGAACTATTTAAAATGGATTCTAATGAAACAATCACTTGCATGTTCACTAGATTCACTGACATTGTCAATGGCCTAAAAAGCCTTGGCAAAAACTATACTAACAGTGAGCTTGTCAGGAAGATTCTTCGATGTCTACCAAGGTCATGGGAAGCCAAGGTGACGGCAATCCAAGAAGCTAAGGACTTGAACAAGCTTCCACTTGAAGAGCTCCTTGGATCCCTAATGACTCACGAGCTAACCATGAAGCAACACAGCGAAGAAGAGTCCTCACATAAGAAAAAGGTAATAGCTCTTAAATCCACATCATCTAACAAAGATTTGTCCTGCAGTAGCAGCAGTGAAGAAGAAGATCATGAGGGAGATGATGATGAGGCTCTTCTTGTGCGCAAGTTCAGAAAATTCATCAACCACAAGAAGTCCTATCATCAAAGGAGAGGCCCCTCAAATTTCTATCGCAAGGATAAAGGTAAGAAAAGGGAAAATGAGGGGATTGGATGCTATGAGTGCAAGAAGCCGGGACACATCAGAGCTGAGTGTCCCTTACTTAAGAAGGGCAGCAAGTACAAGAAGAAGAAAGCCCTTGTCACCACCTTATCGGACTCCGACGCATCATCTTCATCATCGGATGATGAACAAGAAGAAAAGGCCAATTTCTGCTTCATGGCCAACGAAAATGAGGTAACATCCGAAACGCATCTAGATTTTACTTTTGATGAACTTTATGATGCATTTAATGAACTAATGATTGAATATAAGGCTATAAACATTAAGAATAAAGAGCTAAAACTAGCTAATCAAACTTACATACATAAATATGATAAACTAGTTAAGGATAAGGACTGTATCACCAAAGAAAATCTAGAACTTAAGACAAGCAACCAACTCTTAATTAAAAAAACTAACACCTTAAGTAAAGATAATAAAAAACTAACTAAGGAAATTTCAGAACTTAAAAACAATAAACAAATCTTAAACGAAAATCTCATAAAAGACTTGAATACTCTAAAAACGGAAAAACAAACTCTAACTAAAGAACTTGGAAAATACAAATCTTTGGTTGAGAAATTTACTTATAGTTCTGAAAAATTAAATATGATACTTAATAGTCAACGTGCAGTATTCAATAGAGCAGGTTTAGGATATAAACCTAAAAATAAGCAAAAACTTCTTAGTAACTTCTTTGTTAAAGCAGGAGAAAGTAAAACTAAGAAAATAACCTGTTTTTGTTGTGAAAAATTAGGACATAAGGCAAATGTGTGTAATTATAGAAAAGAAAAAACAAAAGGAAAAATTAAAAGGGTATGGGTTCCAAAAGGAACCAACATGACTAACCATGAAGGACCCAAGAAAACTTGGGTACCTAAGATTACATGATTTGCTTGTATAGGAGTGTCTTGCAACCAAGGTCAACAAAAATTGCTGGTACTTGGATAGTGGCTGCTCAAGACACATGACGGGTGACAAGGATCAATTCTTCACCCTTGAAGCTAAGAAAGGAGGTGCTGTGACTTTTGGAGACAATAACCAAGGTCACATCATTGGTATAGGTAAAGTTCAAATTACCCCTTCTACTTTTATTGATAATGTTCGATATGTTGATGGTCTTAAGCATAATTTATTAAGCATTAGTCAATTATGTGATAGAGGCTATAATGTTATGTTTAAACCATCACTATGCATCATAACAAACCCAAATGATAATAGTTTAGTTTTTAAAGGAATAAGACGTGGGAATATGTATGTTGTAGATCTTGAGGATCTTGCCAAACACAACCCATGCTTAGTTGTTAATGAAACTAAGGACAATGATGCTAGTTGGTTATGGCACCGTAAGTTAGGTCATGCAAGCATGGACACAATATCTAAACTAGTTAAAAGAGATTCTGTGATAGGTTTGCCAAAACTAAGATTTGAAAAGAATAAAATATGTGAAGCTTGTCAATATGGCAAACAATCTAGGAACTCCTTCAAATCCATAAAATGTGTCTCTACCTCTAGACCTCTAGAATTATTACACATGGACCTATTCGGACCAACTAGAACAACAAGCCTAGGTGGAAATAAATATGGTCTAGTCATTGTAGATGATTATTCTAGATACACTTGGGTTATGTTCTTAGCACATAAAGATCAAGCTTTTTCAGTATTTAAAAAGTTTCATAAGGAAGTAACCAATGCTAGAGATACTACAGTAATAGCTATTAGAAGTGACCATGGTACCGAATTTGAAAATCATTTATTTGATGAGTTTTGTAGTAAAAAGGGAATAACTCACAATTTTTCTGCACCTAGGACACCACAACAAAATGGAGTTGTGGAGAGGAAAAATAGAACTCTAGAGGAAATGGCTAGAACTATGTTATGTGAAAGTAACCTCCCTAAGTACTTTTGGGGAGAAGCCATTAATACTTCTTGTCATATATTAAATAGAGTTTTATTGAGACCCATTATAAAGAAAACACCTTATGAACTTTGGAAAAACAGAAAACCAAAGGTAAACTACTTTCATGTTTTTGGATGTAGGTGTTTTGTTCATAATAATGGGAAAGATAATCTAGGAAAATTTGACTCAAAATCTGATGAGGCTATATTCTTGGGGTACTCTACAACTAGCAAAGCCTATAGAGTCTTTAATAAAAGAACCCTAGTTATAGAAGAATCTATACATGTTGTATTTGATGATTCTAGTGACATCTCTTCTAGCAAGAGAGTTAATTTTGATGATGATGCTAAAATTCTTGAAGAAAAGATAGATGAGATGACATTACAAGATGATAATCAAAAATTAATTGAAGGTGCATTATCAAGCCAAGAGGCTATTGTGGATCATGGACTAACTAAAGCTTGGAGGTATGCTCACGGGCATCCTAAAGAATTAATTCTAGATGATCCATCTCAACCTATTAGGACTAGGGCATCCCTTAGGAACATAAATAATCATCTAGCCTTTGTTTCTCATTTTGAGCCCAAACACATAGAAGAAGCTGAAAAAGATGTAAATTGGATAAATGCAATGCAAGAAGAATTAAACCAATTTACTAGAAACAAAGTATGGAATCTAGTTGAAAGACCTACTGAATATTCAATTATAGGTACCAAATGGATTTATAAAAATAAACTTGATGAAAATGGTACTGTAATAAGGAATAAGGCTAGATTAGTAGCCACGGGTTATAATCAAGAAGAAGGTATAGATTTTGATGAAACCTTTGCTCCGGTAGCTAGACTTGAAGCAATTAGACTTTTACTAGCTTTTGCATGCTCTAAGGACTTTAAGTTATTTCAAATGGATGTAAAAAGTGCATTTTTAAATGGGTATATTAATGAGGAGGTATATGTAGAACAACCTCCTAGTTTTGAAAATCATCAATACCCTAATCATGTTTATAAATTGAACAAAGCACTTTATGGTTTAAAACAAGCACCTAGAGCATGGTATGAGAGGCTTAGCAAATTCCTATTAGAACATGAGTTCTCTAGGGGCAATGTAGATACTACATTGTTTCTAAAGAAGAAAAACAAAGATATGTTGTTAGTACAGATTTATGTTGATGATATTATTTTCAGTGCTACTAACAATCGTCTCTGCGAAGAATTTGCTAACTTGATGCAGAGTGAATTTGAGATGAGCATGATGGGAGAGCTGAATTACTTCCTTGGACTTCAAATCAAACAATCTGAAGGAGGCATCTTCATCAATCAAGCCAAATACATCAAGGAGATGCTCAAGAAGTTTGATATGGAGGGAAACAAATCAATCAGCACCCCCATGAGCTCATCATGCAAATTAGACCAAGATGAATCAGGTAAATCTGTAGATCAGAAACTATATAGAGGTATGATAGGATCTTTATTGTATCTTACTGCAAGTAGACCTGATATCATGTTTAGTATTTGCATGTGTGCTAGATATCAGGCTAATCCTAAGGAATCACATCTAATTGCAGTAAAGAGAATCTTTAAATACCTAATAGGAACAAAGAATATAGGATTATGGTATTCTAAAGAATCTAGCCTGAACTTAATAGGTTATACAGATTCAGACTTTGCTGGATGTAAACTTGATAGAAAAAGCACCAGCGGGTCATGTCAATTCCTAGGAGAAAACTTAATATCATGGTTTAGCAAGAAACAAAACTCGGTTGCATTATCTACTGCTGAAGCTGAATATGTTGCAGCCGGGAGTTGTTGTGCTCAAATCTTATGGATCAAACAACAATTAGAAGATTATGGCATTAAACAAGATAAAATACCCATTAATTGTGATAATACAAGTGCCATTAATCTAACTAAAAATCCAATTCAGCATTCAAGAACTAAACATATTGAAATAAGACATCACTTCATAAGAGATCATGTACTGAATGGTGATGTGACACTCCAATTTGTTTGTACTGATGATCAATTAGCTGACATTTTTACAAAACCCCTAAGTGAAGAGAGATTTAGTGTGCTTAGGAGGGGATTAGGAGTGATTGATCCATCCTAGTGGTAGTTTCCACTAGATTCATTGATTTTGATGATTAGATTGTGGTTAAAATAGAGTTTCTTTTCAATGATCATCAAATCAGATCATAATTTAGTGATTTTTCCTCATTCGGCACGAACATAGCATGATTTTTAGGTGCGTGCCAAAGTTCGAGACGACTCGAGTAAGTTTCAGAGTCGGCTCGTAAGGGGGAGTCGACTCGCGCTTAGTCGGGAGTCGACTCGAGGTCGATGGCAGCAGAGGTGGAGTCGACTCGCATACAGTCGGGAGTCGACTCGCGCATAAGGAGAGTCGGGGTCAATAGGCGCATAAGAAGAGTCGACTCGCGCATACTTTGGAGTCGACTCGAGGTTGAGTCGACTCGCGACTCAGAGGAGTCGACTCGCAGTCGGGATCCGACTTTTTAACCCTAGCTCCATCGTTTTCAAAACATTTCTATTCTCCGCCGCCACTGTTCACAAGCCCTAGTGCCGACTCCTAGGTCGTCCCCGGTCGTCCCCAAGCTTTTTCCGTCGACTTTTCACCGTCCATTAGGGCTTTTCCTCCCATTCTAGGTCACTATGCCTCGTAAAGCCGTCGTCCGGAAGAGGCCCCAACCCGAGGCCGGTCCCGAGAGGCGCTCCAAGACTCGGCACGATCCCGCGAGGTCACAACCTCCGGCTCGTTCCCCGCCGAGGGCGGTTCCCGCGAGGCCGTGCGCCGGGAAGGCGGTCTCCACCGGGAGATACGTCGATTTCGACTATCTCTCCCGGGAGGGCTTCACCATAGGTGAGAGATTGCGTGTCCAGGGCTTAGAGTATTTCCTTACATTAGATCTCCCCACTTACCCTGGATTAGTTAGAGAGTTTTACGGTACCGTCCATCGGGGAGATGGGGGTATCGAGGGCACGGTAGCCGGTGTCCCTCTGTTCGTTACGGAGGATCTTATTGCCCACATCCTCCACCTTCCACAAGTGGGGGTGGCTCCCACACACCCCGAGGATAGGACTGAGGCCCTTACGGCCATACTAGGATATCCTCCTCAGTCCCCTTTAGACGAGGTATCCGCTAGCTCACTTCCTGTTGAGGTGCGGATCCTCCTGAGTATTTTGTCTAGGTCCATTTTTCCGAAGACTGGCCGCTTCGATTTTGTGTCTGAGAGGGACCTCGCCCTTATGTTTTATATTCTTCAGGACACCCCAATCAACTTCCCCAAACTCATTTATAGATATCTGTGTGAGCCCCTAGATAGACCTAGGCTCACCCTCCCCTACGGTATGATGTTCACTCTGTTGTTTAGGGAGTACGAGATTCCCATTCCTGAGGGGGAACCCTCTAAGGCGTTGCGATGGACTGATCGCATGCGTCCGGGGATCCTACACAGGATGGGGTTTCGGAAGGTAGAGGGAACATGGGTTAGGAAGTCATCCACCTCCACACATACCTCCAGACACTCTCCTAGCCCTGAGCCAGATTCTGACTATCCTGACTTTCCCTCCACTTCTGCTCCTACCACCTCAGCCGGACCTTCCTCCTCAGCTCCACCACCTATGGAGGTCCGGATTGCTCCTGAGCAGCTCCTGGAGTTGTGGCAGGAGATTGTTAGAGACCTGCGAGATGAGCTACTTCGGGAGCTCCGAGGTTCAGTGCCAGCTCCCACTCCTGCACCCACATCTTCTGAGTTGGTCCCTTCCTTGACAGCCGTGACTGACATGACGGCCCATGTACGGGAAGAGATCTACAACGTGAGGAGTTTGATTCAGGCTCAGTTCTCCAGTATGAGTGAGGTCACGGGCATCACTCGGAAGATGCGCGATGACATCCGGAAGGACATGAGCACACTACCCAGGGGGCCGAGCACTTGTCGAATGTGCTCATCGACAAGCTGGACGCACTGCAGAAGTCGGTCCTCGAGCTCGATACGACACAGAGCAGGGCCATTCAGGCCGTTATCCGACAGCTCGAGAACGTCACCAATGCGGTCCAAGCACTAGTTGAGCGCATGCCTCGGGGAGCCACATCCTCGAGAGGAGGAGATACATCCTCGAGAGGAGGAGATACATCCTCGAGAGGGGGAGCCACATCCTCGAGAGGAGGAGCTACATCCTCGAGGAGACCGTAGCTGCTTTTGTGTTTTATTTTGATATGTACTGTTTTGCTTTACTTATTGTATTCTCAAATGTATTCACATACACATCAATACAATGAGTAGACATCTTATCTTCATTTCTGTGCAATTTGATCTATGATTGATTGTGTGTTCTGCTTACCTTCTTTTTTTTGATACGATGACAAAAAGGGGGAGAAATATTGAATAGATATGTAAATGGAATCAACATAAAAGAAATCAAAATGAGAATCAAAAATTAAAACATAATTTGTTCTTAGTGGATTTGGTACCTCGAGGCTCATTATCTCTCTTTTGGGGCTCCTAATGGAGTAATCTCCAGAATCTATTCAAGGGATATTCGGAGATTAGCTGAATCCAACTCAAGAACAAATTGACAGATTTTCCCTCTAAATACCAAAATTTAAAATTCAAAAACTTCAATATACTAAAAGGAAATTCAGAGAATCAAAACATAGTAGAATGCATATGTTGAGGGGGAGAATCTGAATTTTTAAGAAAGCCAAATCATTAAATATATATAAACCAAACAATTGATTGCATGATATGAAGGCTTATATAATTCCAAATGAAAGGGGGAGCTTTAACTCCAAAATTTATTGTTTCACACCTTTCAAGCTTGGATATATTAAATTACCAGACATATGAATTCATTTATGGATTTTATTTCCTTGTTTATTGAGCAATTCACTTTACATATACTCAAAGTTTTGTCATCATCAAAAAGGGGGAGATTGTGGAGTGATTGATTAAAACCCTATTTGATTTTGATGAGCTCAAAGCATTAGAGTATATATGTTGTTTACTAATGAATTCAATTGAGTGTTTCAGTGAAAATCTTGTCTAAGTGTCTCAAGACTTGGTTCATAATATTTTGGATAAGTTAAGAAGTCAGTTTGAACCAAAGTCTGAGACTCGAGTCGACTCCAGAGTATTACGAGTCGACTCCAAGCGTATCAGGATCACTAGCACGGGCTCGAGTCGACTCCTGACCATTACGAGTCGACTCCAACTGAGAACGGACAGACAAACAGAAAGCATCAACTCAAAATCTGTCAGCGAGTCGACTCCTGAAGTGCGCGAGTCGACTCCGATGTTTACCGAGTCGACTCCGGAGAAGTATGAGTCGACTCCAAGGAGTTACAGGCAGAAAAGTCAGAGAGCGGTTTTCGACCCTGAGATTCGAGTCGACTCCTGTGGAACGCGAGTCGACTCCGATGGTTGGCAGGTCGACTCCAAAGATAGTGAGAGTCGACTCTCAGCAGTACACAAGGCAAAAGTCAGAGAGCGTTTTTCGGACTCTGAGATTCGAGTCGACTCCCGCATTGCACGAGTCGACTCCGAGACACCACGACCCCAAAGAAGACAGAAGACCAATTTGCTGTCTCTGAGATTCGAGTCGACTCCCAGACAGCTCGAGTCGACTCCAAGGCAGCACTTCACTAAAAACACAGAAGACTAAGTTTCGGAAACTGAGAGCCGAGTCGACTCCGGAACAGTTCGAGTCGACTCCAAGACTGGACGAGCCAAAAGACAGTAGATCGAGAGTTCGGGCTCTGAGCGCCGAGTCGACTCCCAGGATTGTCGAGTTGACTCGAGTGGACCAAGTTCAAAAATAGATCCACGGACTCCATGGGATGAGCCGACTCCGAAAATGCCAAGTCAGCTCCAGAAGTTGGCGAGTCGACTCCGGGTCAAGTCGAGTCGACTCCCAGTCGAAGAGGCGACTTTAATTCAAATCCGGAACAGTTGCCGAGTCGACTCCAGAAAAGCATGAGTCGACTCCCGCTACAGCCGAGTCGACTCCTGATCGCGCGAGTCGACTCCAACCCACCAACGGACATATTGTCAGGCTGTGCAGAGTATGCAGAACGGGCAGAAAAAGGTCTCTAACGGCTAGTTTCCGTGGGGGATGGCTTAAATAGCCACAGAAGACTGTAGCAAGGCAGAGAACAACTATTCCACTCAAAGTAATCAAGCTTTCAATCTCTGCAACCTGGTTTTCAACGGAAAAGAGGGAAGAGCAACATTAATTGCATCCACCTACTTCTTCCCAACATTGAAAGAGATCTCCTCCTGCATTCAAGTCGACCAGACATTCAAGAGGAGACCCGAAGTTCAAGAAGCCCTACTCTACTCCAACTCAAACGTGTTTGAGGGCTTCTAACTTCTCTTTTGTTTATGTTGTTATTTATCTGCTTTTGAGAAGCTCTGTTTTCCTGTTACTCCTTTTTACTTCCATCTTGTCTTTGCTTGGTTCAATCGGGGGATTGAATCAAGGGTATTGAGGTTGGTTGGTGAGCTGAGTGTAAAACCAACGTGTAAGGGTTCGATTGTGATCCCAGAAAAACAATCGGGTTGGTTCTAGTCGGTGAGCCTGGGAAAACCGACCGAGTTCGTTGTGAGCTCGTAAAACAACAAGTTTGGTTGTGAGCTTGGAAAACAACCGGCTGTAATCCAAGGGGTTATAGTGAATTTCCAAGTGAGACTTGGGGAGTGGACGTAGGAGCAAGGGTTAGCTCCGAACCACTATAAAACATTGTGTTTGTGATTGTTTGTCTCTCTCTATCTCTCGCATTTCATTCACCGCACATAGAAACTAATTAATCATCTCGCAAAAGCATTAATTAGTTATCCACAAAAGTTTTCATAGCCAAATTATTTTAAAACCCAATTCACCCCCCCTCTTGGGTTGTCTATCTGGGCAACAATTGGCTTATAGGGCATCTACTCTTTCAGTTTTTTGTAAATTGGTTAAGTTCCTCTTGCATAGCATTTATCCAATTTACATCACTTTCAGCTTCTTCAATGTTTTTAGGTTCTAAATGTGAAACAAATGCAAGATGATTATTTAAGTTTCTAAGAGAGGCTCTAGTTCTAACAGGTTGAGATGGATCATCTAAGATTAACTCTTTAGGATGACCGTGAGCATACCTCCAAGCCTTTGTAAGCCCATGTTCGGCAATTACCTCTTGGCTTGTTGAAGTTTCTTCAACTTGCTTGGGTTCATCCTCTTGTAGAGTCATGTGATCCATCTTCTCCTCAAGTATTCCTGCATTATCATCAAAAGCTACTCTCTTGCTAGAGGAAGAATCATTAGTCTCATCAAAAATAATATGAATAGATTCTTCAATAACAAGGGTTCTTTTGTTGAACACTCTATATGCCCTACTTGATGTAGAATATCCCAAAAAGATACCTTCATCAGATTTGAAATCAAATTTTTCTAAATTATCTTTGTCATTATTATGAATAAAATACCTACAACCAAAGATATGAAAGTAATTTACTTTGGGCTTTCTATCTCTCCAAAGTTCATAAGGTGTTTTCTTTATAATTGGTCTCAATAAAACTCTATTTAGTATATAACATGATGTGTTAATAGCCTCACCCCAAAAGTACTTTGGGAGATCACTTTCACATAACATGGTCCTATCCATTTCCTCTAGGGTTCTATTTTTTCTTTCAACCATCCTAATTTGTTGTGGAGTCCTAGGAGCAGAAAAATTATGAGTTATCCCCTTTTTACTACAAAATTTTTCAAATAGATGATTTTCAAATTTCGTTCCATGATCACTTCTAATAGCTATAACTGAAGCATTTCATGCATTAGTCACTTCCTTATGGAATTTCTTAAATACTAAAAATGCTTCATCTTTATGAGCTAAAAACATGACCCATGTATATCTAGAAAAATCATCTACAATGACAAAACCATACTTATTTCCACCAAGGCTTGTGGTCCTAGTTGGTCCAAAAAGATCCATGTGAAGTAGCTCAAGGGGTCTTGTTAGATGTATGCCCTAGAAGCCAATTTAGCTGACACATTGTTGATTCTAGGGACATAATTTTGTACTTGACTATTTATTATTGAATAAATAAAAGGCATCTTTTCATTCATATTATTTATGTGTCTATGAATCGTCCAAGAAATTAATAAGATGATGATACATATTCTCAAGAGTTGAGAATTTGAGCCATGTATCATTGGTGATTAATTTCTAAATGCTCCTGATCAATGGATCATCACGAGGACGGTGATCGATCCGATCAGTGCACAGATCACTTTCCTTCTGGATGGACGAGACTTGAGTCCACAGTGTAGGGACACTGAAGTGATAGTGCAGGTGCTTGTTAGAGAACAAGGGTACTGAGCGTGACCAAGACAAGAAGTCACTTGGATGTCTATCCACTCGTCAGTGACTTACTTGATGTTGCAGTAGTGTGACTGGTCCTTTGACCTGCGGTGCTTCGGCTACTCACAGTGAGGTTATTGTAGTTTGACTGCACACATACATGGTCTCTAGCCATATGGGTCCATGCAGTGTAGATTGGCTGCAGTAGGTTCACTGTAGGAGTAGGGTATGCACCTACAAGGAATCTATCGACCTTGATAGAAGAGGAGTGATCCTATGTGATTTGTTAGACTGAGTTCTAAGACCTTGGCCAGGGCAGTAAAGTGGAGAAAGAGTTTTCCACTATCGAACTCAAGTCGAATAAATCTTGACATATGACAGACGATGGGGTTTGACGAGTTGTCCATGACCTCCGTCCTGTAGGGATCCACGATAGTAGGACTGTATCACACGTTAACTGCACCTAGAGGTTCATCATTCCATTCTGCTGGGTAGCCACTACATGCTGCTAGGTGTCACTGGTGGATGGTGGGACTCATAGGGATTATCTTGATGATCGATAAACCCTAATGAGTTGAGTTAGAATCGTTCCAACCCATTGAAAGGAGTTTTCAATGATATAGTGATAGAGATCACAATATATCTCACTACCAGTCAGAATAGAACCTATGGGGTCACACACACTAGAAGTATTGACCGATCCGATGGTTGAAATCGTGATTAGGAATCACAAGAAATCAATTTGATTGATAAAAAGTTGAAGAAGGAAAAAGAAATTAATTAATTGGACTTGAAACAAGAATCCTACTTCGGGTAGGATACCTAGAGTTCTAATTGGATTAGGACTGGGATTCCTACTTGGAATAGGATTCCTCAATCCTAATGAGATTAGGAGTTTTGAATTAAAATTGGATTCCTACTTGGAGTAGGATTCCTAGAAATCCTAATTGAATTAGGACTTCGGATTCAAATAGAGTCCTAATTGGATTAGGACTAAAATTAAATAAATCCTAATTGGATTAGGATTCCTTAAGTCTAAATTAATTAATAATCTAATGAATCAACATGACTCCTAATTGGATTAGGATTGAAGAGTTCAATTGAGTCATGGTTCATTCAAGTCCTAATTGGATTAGGACTAGTATGCATTGAACCAAATTTGGCTAAGCCTAATCGAATTAGGACTAAACCGGATTAGGGCCTCCCAATCCTCATTAGATGAGGATTAGGGCAAACCAAGAGGAGGGACGTACGCCCCCTCCTTCTTCTCTTCTTTGGTGCGGCAAGGTAAGAGGGGCCGGCGCCCCTCTTGGAAAATAGTATGGAGCTCCTAAAAGTTAGGAGCTCCACAATCTATTTAAAGGGGCTCAAGAGGCAGCACCTAGGGCATTGGGATTTCCTCTCCCTTGTGCCGTACGCCCTTCATCCTCCCCTTGGGTTTTCAGCCGCCATCAGCAAGAAGAGAGAAAGGGATTGCCGGCTCATCCTTCTTCTCTTGTTTGGGCCCCAACGCAAGCAAGGAAGAGAAGGCTGCAAAGGGTTCTTGTTCTTCTTCATCATCCCTCCTTCTTCTTCCTCCTCTCAAGCACTTTCAAGAGTTGAAAGAAAGAGAGGAGATCAGCCATCAAAGGAAGTCTCTGCAAGGGAGCTAGCACCCCGGGGAGACAAGGAAACGTTGATCGGATCTCTACTTTGTGTGGATACCCGTAGAGGCCGGACGTTTGAACGGCTTCAAGCGAACCCTCTTCCTAAAACCACGAATTCAGATTCGCGGTGATCATCTACCCGCGCAAGGTGAAGATTTGATCTTCCTATTACTTTTAAAAGTTTTAATTCTTACCTAATTACGAAAGGTCTTGAAACAACGTTCATGTGATGAACGTCGAACCCGCGCATGCCTCTTCCGCTGCCATCTGAAAAATTTTTGAAATATCAGCGGCATGGGCGGGTTCCCAACAGTGGTATCAGAGCCTAGGCTTCGTAGATTAAGGTAAGAATTAAATATCTAAAGGCATATTAGATCTGAAAATTAAATGATCATGTATGCTGAAAAATTCTGCATGCAGATTTTTCAGGGGTGCTGATTTTTACATACTGATTTTTATGTGATAAAAAGATGATTCTAATTGCATTGTTAATGGGATTACAAAGTTTAGAATCATGATTAGCATGATCAGCGACCTATGTCATGATATAATCAGTTAAGTTTCAGATCTGAAAATTATAATTGTAGCATACGGTGATGATCATAGGATTCAACCCCTTTTGGTATCAAATGTAATGACCTGCGATGTGATCTGCGATGTCATGTAATTTTTCAGATGCTTGCATGCATCTTATTTGATGTTTTGAGAGGCCTGCGTGCCTCCTAAAAGGAGATGTAAATTATTTTTATTTTTATTTAACATCTGGTTGTATTTCTGTGATGTGATGTACATCAACGATCAAGTTGAAGCAAAGGCATGAGATGAAAGGTGATCCAAGCGGTTGATGGCGATGGGATCAAGGGTTGATCAAGGATCGAATCAAGGAGGCTTGGAACCAATTCAAGAGTTGAAGACCACTTGATCAATTGATGTGCATGTGCTTGTAATACGACCTAATTAGAATCCATGATCATCACCTAGTTAAAGTTTAGCTTTAATTATTGCCGCGATTATAACTGCCTGCAATGCGCCGTTTGCATGTGATGTGAATGAGAGTCGGGTAGATAGGTTTACATGTGATGTAGCAAACCCAATTGAGACCTAAATCAAAACCTCCTCAATCAAGTCGAGAGTGAACCGACATGAGCAAGTCATATTAGATTAATTGATCTAATTGGTGTCTAGAAAAGCATGAAAGGTGGTTACTTAATTAGGACCTTACTCTCTGAGTAAGGGGAGCCTCCCACCTGCTTACCTGGCCAATTGTTCGATTACCTCTTATGAAGGGCTCAAGTTGCAAACACTAAGACCTGATTAACCAATATTAAGTCAATAGGTCTTCCACTGTAGTAGAGCTGCTAAGGCCTTTCTGATGTTGATTTGTCTCGGCTGGACACAGTGGTCAAGTTGCATTGGGGGGCTGGACCTCTCTATAGACATGAGATGTTGTAGGGTAAAGGTGGGGTTGGGCACCAATAACTGTTAGGTGAGGACCCAATGACGACTTTATTCCTACGGTTATACAGTGGGTCTGACTTAACTAAGAAATGAGACCAATAACTGTTAGGTGAGGTCTTCATGGCTTAGAGACCAAGTTGCACTGCAACATGCTTGAGAAGCATTGTACAAGAGTTGTACACTCATCCATCTATGTGTCACCAATAACTGTTAGGTGAGGTGGCATGTAAATTGGTGGGACCGCAGTACCCACTAGAAACCCTAGTCGTGTGGGATTTCCGTTTTCCTACCAGGGGAGTGTGAGGAATTCGAGAAAATAGTGGGAGTCACAATTTGTTCTAAAAGACCTTAGGACAGATTAGGATCAAGTACAAAAGTCTAACTAGAATCTTTACTCTCTGCAGATACAATGTCGGCTTCAAACCCTTTGACCCGTATTCTTGAGACCAACCGACTGACCGGAACCAATTACAAGGACTGGCTTAGAAATCTCAAAATAGTTTTGGACTGTGAGAAGATAGGCTACATACTCGATTCAGATATCTCCACATTACCAGCACGTCCCACTGATGTTCAGCGTGAGATGCATAAAAAGTGGTTGGACGATGACATTAGAGTAAAATGCTATATGATGGCATCTATGTCTAATGAACTCCAATGCCAGCATGAAAATATAAAGACTGCTAGGGACATACTGGCACACCTGCAAGAGTTGTATGGTGAGCAAAGTCGCACAGCTCGTTTTGAAGTGTCCAAGAGGCTTTTCAAAGCGAAGATGCGCGAGGGGCAGTCTGTCCATGATCACGGTCTGACCATGATCAAGGACCTAGAGGAGCTTGAGAAGCTCGGTATGGACATGCATAAGGAATTGCAAGTGGATTTGATCCTACAGTCACTTCCTGATTCATTTGGTCAGTTTATAGTAAACTACCACATGAATAAGATTGAATGCACTAAGACTGAACTAATCAACATGTTGGTAACTGCTGAGGGAGCCTTGAAAGGTTCAAGGGGCAATGTCCTCGCTGCTGAGTTGACTTCTGGTTCCAAGAGAAAGTCTACTTGGAAGAAAAAGAAGCCTGCAAAGAAGCAGAAGAAAGACAAGAAGCCAAAGAAGGAAGTTCAAAAGAAAAGGGCTAACGACAAAGGAAAATGTTTCCACTGCAATGTCGAAGGCCACTGGAAGAGAAACTGTCCTTCATACCTCGAGAGCCTAAAGAACAAGAAAGGTGACACACCTTCAGAAGGTATAGACTTGCTCATAATTGAAACTAATCTAACGGTTTCTTCTACTTCTAGTTGGGTTATAGATTCTGGTTCTAGTGCTCATTTGTGCACTACCATGCAGGGTCTAAAGGAAAGTAGAAGGCTGGCGGAAGGTGCGGTAACCCTTCGGGTTGGCAACGGGGCAAAAGTTGCTGCTGTGGCTGTGGGCACCTACCATCTGCGACTACCGTCTGGATTTAGTTTAATACTTAGAGACTGCTACTATGTACCTGTTGCTAGCAGAAATTTGATTTCTGTTTCATGTCTAGCACAGGAAGGTCATGTTTTTACATTTGACAAAGACTGCTGTTCTATTTATTTGAGAAATAAAATAGTAGCACGTGGTTTTATGATTGACAGTCTCTATCATTTACATATGGATGTATCTGTGAATATTACTGAGCAAGATGTGAGTGCCAAAGGATCCAAAAGATCCAGAGATGAGATAAACCAAAGATATTTGTGGCACCTCAGGCTTGGCCATATTGGAGAAGACAGAATGAACAAAATGGATAAAGATGGGCTTTTAGGCTCATTGACTTCCAAGTCATATCCAGTTTGCGAGTCCTGTCTTCAAGAAAAAATGGCTAGACTGCCCTTTGTAGGACATGGGGAGAGGACCACTGAAATACTTACCCTAGTACATACAGATGTATGTGGCCCATTCGATGTGCTAGCCAGGGGACGTTATTCTTACTTCATTACCTTTACCGATGATTATTCACGGTATGGGTATGTGTATCTTATGAGACACAAGTCTGAGTTGTTTGAAAAGTTCAAAGAGTTCAAGAATGAAGTAGAAAAACAAACTGGAAAACCTCTTAAGGCTCTTCGATCAGATCGGGGAGGAGAATACCTTAGTGGGGAATTCCGGGACTATCTCAAAGAAAACGGCATAGTCTCACAATGGACACCTCCGGGTACACCTCAACTCAACGGGGTGTCAGAGAGGAGGAATCAGACCCTATTGGATATGGTCAGGTCCATGATGAGCTTCACTGATTTACCTATGTTTCTTTGGGGAGATGCCTTACTCACAGCGATTTATTTATTGAATAGAGTTCCCTCTAAATCCGTTCCTACCACACCGTATGAGATATGGCATGGTAAGAAACCAAGTCTGGGTCATCTCAAGATTTGGGGATGTCCGGCCCACGTCAAGCGACTACAGGCGGACAAGTTAGAGGCTAGGACCATAAGTGCTCGTTTTATAGGATATCCTAAAGAGTCATTAGGATACAATTTTTACGTCTCAGAGGATCACAATGTGTTTGTGATCCGTCATGCCATCTTCTTGGAAAATCAGTTTATCCTCGATATAGGAAGTGGGAGGAAAATTGAGCTTGAAGAGAAAGTCTCTGAAAAGCAAGGAGTCATGGATCCTATTGAACCCATTCATACAGAGCCAGTACACGATGTCCCTCCACCACCTCGTAGATCTAGTAGGATCTCCCATCCTTCCGATAGATACTTAGGTATACTAGAAGAGGATACCGAGGAAATGTTCCTAGTGGGAGATAGGGATCACATACTGGATCCCAAAACCTACAACGAGGCGATATCTGATATCGATTCCGAGAAATGGCTGGAAGCTATGAAGTCAGAGTTAGACTCCATGCATTCCAACCAAGTCTGGACCTTAGTAGATCCACCAGAAGGTATTGTACCTATTGGATGCAAATGGATCTACAAAAGGAAAATAGGTTCGGATGGAGAGGTAGAGACCTATAAGGCAAGGCTTGTGGCGAAAGGGTATAGTCAGCGCGAAGGTATTGACTATCAGGAGACCTTTTCACCTGTAGCCATGCTAAAATCCATCCGGACATTGCTTGCCATTGCAGCATTTCATGACTATGAAATCTGGCAGATGGATGTGAAAACTGCTTTCCTGAATGGATATCTTGATGAAGATATCTATATGGAACAGCCTTTGGGTTTCACTTCCAGTGATGGAGATCACAAGGTCTGCAAGCTGCAAAGGTCCATCTATGGACTAAAGCAAGCCTCTCGGAGTTGGAACACTCGTTTCGATGATGCAATCAAAACGTTTGATTTCATCAAAAACGAAGAGGAACCATGTGTTTATAAAAAGGTTAGTGGGAGTGCTGTCATTTTTCTCGTACTGTACGTAGATGACATTCTCCTGATTGGGAATGATATTCCCATGCTAACCTCGGTCAAGGTCTGGTTGTCAAAAGAATTCTCCATGAAAGACCTTTGGAAAGTATCCTATATTTTGGAAATAAAGGTCTATAGAGATAGATCTAAAAGAATGCTTGGCCTTTCACAGAAGATGTACATAGAGGAGGTGCTGAAGAGATTCAACACATGAGCAAGATTCCCTATGCATCGGCAATGGGAAGCCTCATGTATGCCATGTTGTGTACACGACCTGATATAGCTCTTGCTGTGAGTGTCACAAGCAGATATCAGTCGGATCCAGGCAAGAAGCACTGGATAGCTGTGAAAGAACAGTCTTAAGTACTTGAGAAGAACTAAGGACATGTTCTTGGTCTTTGGGAGAAGATCAGAGTTGAAGGTAGAAGGATGCACACATATTGATGATAGAAAGTCTACATCAGAATATGTGCAATTGTGGTTCAGTAAATTGGAAGAGTTCCAAACAACCGATCATTATAGATTCTACCTTAGAAGCTGAATGTTAAGCCGTATCTAAGGGTGCAGTGGAAACCTTCTGATTAAAAGTTAATTGCAGAGTTAGGTGTAATGTCATTAGATGCCATAACACTTTACTGCGATAAATATTGGCACCATAGCACTAGCTATGGAGCCATGGTCTCATTAGAAGTCCAAGCACATAGAGCGGCGCTTCCATTTCATACGCGACTATGATGTAGAGGTGCAGAGAGTAGACTCCGCGGATAACGTGGCAGACCCGTTCACTAAGCAACTGAGTCAGCAAAAGACTGAAGCCCACCTTGAGAAGATGGGCCTAAGATATATGACCAATTGGCTTTAGTGCAAGTGGGAGATTGTTAGATGTATGCCCTAGAAGCCAATTTGGCTGACACATTGTTGATTCTAGGGACATAATTTTGTACTTGACTATTTATTATTGAATAAATAAAAGGCATCTTTTCATTCATATTATTTATGTGTCTATGAATCGTCCAAGAAATTAATAAGATGATGATACATATTCTCAAGAGTTGAGAATTTGAGCCATGTATCATTGGTGATTAATTTCTAATTGCTCCTGATCAATGGATCATCACGAGGACGGTGATCGATCCGATCAGTGCACAGATCACTTTCCTTCTGGATGGACGAGACTTGAGTCCACAGTGTAGGGACACTGAAGTGATAGTGCAGGTGCTTGTTAGAGAACAAGGGTACTGAGCGTGACCAAGACAAGAAGTCACTTGGATGTCTATCCACTCGTCAGTGACTTACTTGATGTTGCAGTAGTGTGACTGGTCCTTTGACCTGCGGTGCTTCGGCTACTCACAGTGAGGTTATTGTAGTTTGACTGCACACATACATGGTCTCTAGCCATATGGGTCCATGCAGTGTAGATTGGCTGCAGTAGGTTCACTGTAGGAGTAGGGTATGCACCTACAAGGAATCTATCGACCTTGATAGAAGAGGAGTGATCCTATGTGATTTGTTAGACTGAGTTCTAAGACCTTGGCCAGGGCAGTAAAGTGGAGAAAGAGTTTTCCACTATCGAACTCAAGTCGAATAAATCTTGACATATGACAGACGATGGGGTTTGACGAGTTGTCCATGACCTCCGTCCTGTAGGGATCCACGATAGTAGGACTGTATCACACGTTAACTGCACCTAGAGGTTCATCATTCCATTCTGCTGGGTAGCCACTACATGCTGCTAGGTGTCACTGGTGGATGGTGGGACTCATAGGGATTATCTTGATGATCGATAAACCCTAATGAGTTGAGTTGGAATCGTTCCAACCCATTGAAAGGAGTTTTCAATGATATAGTGATAGAGATCACAATATATCTCACTACCAGTCAGAATAGAACCTATGGGGTCACACACACTAGAAGTATTGACCGATCCGATGGTTGAAATCGTGATTAGGAATCACAAGAAATCAATTTGATTGATAAAAAGTTGAAGAAGGAAAAAGGAATTAATTAATTGGACTTGAAACAAGAATCCTACTTCGGGTAGGATACCTAGAGTTCTAATTGGATTAGGACTGGGATTCCTACTTGGAATAGGATTCCTCAATCCTAATGAGATTAGGAGTTTTGAATTAAAATTGGATTCCTACTTGGAGTAGGATTCCTAGAAATCCTAATTGAATTAGGACTTCGGATTCAAATAGAGTCCTAATTGGATTAGGACTAAAATTAAATAAATCCTAATTGGATTAGGATTCCTTAAGTCTAAATTAATTAATAATCTAATGAATCAACATGACTCCTAATTGGATTAGGATTGAAGAGTTCAATTGAGTCATGGTTCATTCAAGTCCTAATTGGATTAGGACTAGTATGCATTGAACCAAATTTGGCTAAGCCTAATCGAATTAGGACTAAACCGGATTAGGGCCTCCCAATCCTCATTAGATGAGGATTAGGGCAAACCAAGAGGAGGGACGTACGCCCCCTCCTTCTTCTCTTCTTTGGTGCGGCAAGGTAAGAGGGGCCGGCGCCCCTCTTGGAAAATAGTATGGAGCTCCTAAAAGTTAGGAGCTCCACAATCTATTTAAAGGGGCTCAAGGGGCAGCACCTAGGGCATTGGGATTTCCTCTCCCTTGTGCCGTACGCCCTTCATCCTCCCCTTGGGTTTTCAGCCGCCATCAGCAAGAAGAGAGAAAGGGATTGCCGGCTCATCCTTCTTCTCTTGTTTGGGCTCCAACGCAAGCAAGGAAGAGAAGGCTGCAAAGGGTTCTTGTTCTTCTTCATCATCCCTCCTTCTTCTTCCTCCTCTCAAGCACTTTCAAGAGTTGAAAGAAAGAGAGGAGATCAGCCATCAAAGGAAGTCTCTGCAAGGGAGCTAGCACCCCGGGGAGACAAGGAAACGTTGATCGGATCTCTACTTTGTGTGGATACCCGTAGAGGCCGGACGTTTGAACGGCTTCAAGCGAACCCTCTTCCTAAAACCACGAATTCAGATTCGCGGTGATCATCTACCCGCGCAAGGTGAAGATTTGATCTTCCTATTAGTTTTAAAAGTTTTAATTCTTACCTAATTACGAAAGGTCTCGAAACAACGTTCATGTGATGAACGTCGAACCCGCGCATGCCTCTTCCGCTGCCATCTGAAAAATTTTTGAAATATCAGCGGCATGGGCGGGTTCCCAACAGGTCTAATAGTAGAGACACAATTTATAGATTTAAAAAAAATTTTAGATTGTTTGCCAAATTGACATGCTCTACAAATTTTATTTTTCTCAAATGTTAGTTTTGGCAAACCAATCACAGAATCCCTTTTTACTAATTGAGATAGTGTATCCATACTTGCATGACCTAATTTACGGTGCCATAACCAACTTGCACCATTGACCTTAGTATCACTAGCTACTAAGCAGCGGCTATTTTTGGTAAGATCTTCAAGATCTACTACATAAATATTGCCACGTCTTAGTCCTTTGAACACTAAGCTATTATCAATTGAGTTGGTTATGATGCATAAAGATGGCTTAAACAAAACATCAAAATCTCTATCACATAATTGACTAACGCTAAGTAAGTTATGCTTAAGACCATCTACAAACCAAACATTATCAACAAAGGTTGAAGGTGTGATTTGTATTTTACCGATACCAATGATGTGACCTTGGTTATTGTCTCCAAAAGTCACCGCACCTCCTTTTTTAGACTCTAGGATGAAGAATTACTCCTTGTCACCCGTCATGTGTCTTGAGCAGCCACTATCCAAGTACCAACAGTGTTTATTGAGCTTGGCTACAAGACACTCCTACACAAAGAAATCATACAATCTTAGGTACCCAAATTTTCTTGGATCCTTCAAGGTTAGTTATGTTGGTTCCTTTTGGAATCCAAATCTTTTTAATCATTCTTATAGCTTCTGTTTTTCTATGGTTACATATATTAGCTATATGTCCTATTCTACCACAACAAAAATAAGTAACATTTTTAGTTTTACTTTCACCAGCTTTTACAAAGAATTTTTTGAAAAATTTTTGTTTGTTCTTGGGCTTATACCCTAACCCGGCTCTATTAAATACAGCTCTTTGACTATTAAGGATCATATCAAGTTTTTCAGAGCTATAGGTAAACTTCTCAACAATAGGTTTATATTTTTCAAGTTCTTTTGTTAAGTTCAGTTTTTCTATTTTTAGTAAGTTTAAATCTTTTGTAAAGTTATCTTTTAGAGTTTGATTGCTATTTTTAAGTTCTGAAATTTTCTTAGTTAGTCTTTCTTTATCTTTAATTAAGATACCAGTTTTTTGAGTTAGCAATTGGTTGCTTGTTTTAAGTTTTAAGTTTTCTTTTACGATAGAGTCCTTATCTTTAATTAATTTATCGTTTTTATGAATGTAGGATTGATTAGTTAGCTTCAATTCTTTGTTTTTAAGGTTTATTGACCTATATTCATCCATTAGTTCATTAAAGGCATCATACAATTCTTCAAAGGTAAAATCTAAATGTGTTTTAGATGTTACCTCATTTCCGTTTGCCATAAAGCAGAAATTGGCCTTTTTCTCTTGTTCCTCTTCCGATGATGATGATGATTTATCGGAGTCAGTCTAGGTGGTGACAAGAGATTTCTTCTTCTTGTACTTGTTGCCCTTTTTCAGCAAGGGGCAGTCGGCTCTGAGATGACTGGACTTCTTGCATTCATAGCATCCGGTTTCCTCACTTTCCTTTTCTTACCTTTATCTTGTAGAAGGAGCTCGAGGAAACTCTCTTCTTATGGAAAGGCTTTTTTCTATTGATGAATCTTCTGAATTTCGCACAAGAAGAGCTTCTTCATCATCTTCCTCATTGTCTTCTTCTTCACTACTGCTACTGCAAGAAAAATCCTTGTTAGAAGAAGTAGACTTGAGGGCAATTATCTTTTTCTTATGGAAGAATTCTTCTTTGCTGTGTCGTTTCATTGTGAGCTCATGTGTCATTAGTGATCCAAGAAGCTCCTCGAGTGGCAGCTTGTTCAAGTCTTTTGCTTCTTGGATTGCCGTGACCTTGGCTTCCCATGACTTTGGTAAAGAGTGAAGAATTTTCCTGACAAGATCACTGTTAGTATAACTTTTGCCAAGGCTTTTTAAGCCGTTGACAATATCAGTAAATCTTGTGAACATGCAAGAAATGGTTTCATTAGACTCCATTTTAAATAGTTCATATTTGTGTACTAGCATGTTAATTTTAGATTCTTTGACTTGATTTGTGCTCTCATGGGTCACTTCAAGTCTATCTCATATTTCTTTTGCAGAATTACAAGTAGATATTCTATTGAATTCATTAGGGTCCAAGGCACAATAAAGAACATTCATTGCTTTGGCATTTAGTTGTGCCTTTCTTCTATCATTATCATCCCAATCTTTTTCAAGCTTGGGTATAGCAATGTTATCAACATAGATAGAAGGAATATATGGTCCATTAATTATGATGCTCCAAACATCATAATCTTGGGCTTGGATAAATATTCTTCATTCTACCTTCCAATAGGTATAGTTAGGTCCATTGAACAATGGAGGCCTATTGGTGGATTGCCCCTCACTAAGGAAAGATCCAAAAGGGGTTGTCATCTTAATCTTTAACTCTTTTTAAGGATTGGAACACCAATCGATATAAGAGCACCTGCTCTGATACCACTTGTTGCCCAAGAAGACAACCCAAGAGGGAGGATGAATTGGATTTTAATTAAATATTGACCAATTAAAAATATAATGAGTAATTAACTAAATCTATTGCAAGCAAATTAGTTAGTTTACTAGATGCAGTGAGTGAAGAGAGAGAAAGAGATAACAACTAATACAAACACAGAAAAGTTTATAGTGGTTCGGAGCCAACTCTTGCTCCTACGTCCACTCCCCAAGCCGCACTTGGGAGTTCACTATAATCTCTAGGATTACAGCTGGTTGTTTTACAAGCTCACAACCCAACTTGTTGTTTTCACGAGATCACAAACAAACTCGGTCAGTTTTCACAGTCTCACAGACTAGAACCATCCGATTGTTTTTTCGGGTTCACAATCAAACCCAGTTGGTTTTTCTCGGTTCACCAACCACAACCTTTACACCGTTGGTTTTATCTTTGGCTCACCAACAAACCTTACAACCCTTGATTCAATCCCTTGATTGAATCAAGTAAGAAAAACAAAGGTTGGGAGTTCCCAAAGAAAGCTTCTAAAAAAGCAAGTGTGAGAAACAATATAAGCAAAGTAAAGTTAGAAGCCATCAAATAGATTTCAGATGAGAAAGTGGGGGGCTTCTCGATTTTTGAGTCTCCTCTTGAATATGCCGAATGATGGAGGATAGTAGTAGAGCCTTGAATGCGAAGGAAGCACTTTTAGATTTGAGTTGAATGCATTTCTTTCTTTTTTTTCTTGAATCTACTCAACAGAAGCTCTTGGTGGTTGAAATGCTTTAATGCTTAGATGGAATAGCTCTTTTGTTGTCTACTACTGTTCACTCTGGCTATTTAAGTAGTTCTATTCGAAAACTAGCCGTTAGAGAGTGATTTGGAGCCGTTCTATCCAGTCTGCATATCCTGACAATATATCTGTTGGGATCGGAGTCAACTCGTGCAATCTGGAGTCGACTCGGCTATTGCTGGAGTCGACTCATGCTTTACTGGAGACGACTCGCCTGTTGTTCAGGATTTGAATTAAAGTGCTTGTCCTATCCTGGAGTCGACTCGGATCAAACCTCGAGTCGACTCGCCAACATCTGGAGATGACTCGGGCACTTAGGAGTTGGCTCATTCTCAGGGTTCCAGAATCCATCTTTTCTGTTTTTCTTCCTCGAGTCGACTCAGGTATTCTTGGAGTCGACTCGGCTCTCTTGAGAGGCGACTCGAGATCTTCGGGAGACGACTCGCTCTTAAAGTCCGAAAAACTGATTCTTTATCTATTGAACTGATCTGCCTCGGAGTCGACTCGCGCTTTGTTGGAGTCGACTCGTTCACAGGGTTTTCGAGATTGGTTCTCTATCTTTCAGACTGCTTTCCTCTAGGAATCGACTCGGACATAACTAGGAGTCGACTCGCCAAACATCGGAGTTGACTCGTAACCTTCTAAAGTCGACTCGGTAACAGAGTCTAAAATCCATCGTTTTGTCTTTCTGTCTGTTACCCTTTGGAGTCGGACTCAGATCAGTCGGGAGTCGACTCGGCAAGCATCAGAGTCAACTCGAAATATTTTGACAGTCGACTCGCTGACAGTGTCTGAAACTCTTCTTCTATCTTTCTGTCTGTTCTCAGTCGGAGTCGACTCGTAGAGTATCGGAGTTGACTCGAGCTTGTGCCAGAAACCTTTAAACCATCCGGAGTCAACTCGTAATCTTCCGGAGTTGACTTCGGGATGCAGACTTTGGTTTCAAATTGAGTCCAATACTTATCCAAATTACTTTTGAACTAAGGCTTAAGGCACTTAACTAGAAATTCACACATATTTGCCTGAAATACTAGATTGATTCATTAGTACAATATAACATATACTCATATACTTTGGCATTAGTTGTGCCTTCCTTCTAATCATTATCATCCCAACTTTTTCAAGCTTGGGTATAGCAATGTTATCAACATAGATAGAAGGAATATATGGTCCACGTTGATTATTTGATGCTCCAAACATCATAATTTGGTTTACTCAATCAAAATCAAAATAGGGTTTACTCAATCACTCCA